>NC_088250.1:22884464-23197500 GCF_036013445.1 Caloenas nicobarica | reverse complement strand
TTATAATCTATTTTATGTTCATAAATTTAATTTATTCTTATGATTTACGTCCTTTCTGTTAAAAAATTTTTTTCTAATTTGAATGTGTTTGGCTCTAATTGATAACCATTCATTCCTGTAAAAGCTTTCACTTGATCAAAGGAATCAGATGCACTCGATATTTTCCTTCTCAAATGAGGATGAAACCCGTGTTCTCCAAACAGAACAAACTTTACCTAAGCTAAACAGATCAGCTTTTGTAATTCTCAAAGAAATTTGCTCCAGTATTCAAGCAATTTGTGTAGATCTTTCCTATCAGCTCTTTTCAAAAAAAAAAAAAAAAAAGGAAAATCAAAACCAGATGTGTTATTCAAACAGCAGTCTCAACAGTGTGCTGTGAAACAGCATTTGCATCCCTGTCCTGCTCTTGCTGAAACATTTGGGGATTTGTAGTCACCTTCCTGTTACCAGACCAGAATGGTACCTTGTATTGAGATGTTTACCTTCACTTTCTCAGTGCCTTTTTGTGGCACTGGCTTACAATAAACAGTCCCTTATTCTCAAGTATTAAGTATATAAAATGATCCTAAGTGTGCAATTTACATAAAATGCTTTAGCAGCTCTCAGTTTACCCACTAATTATATGGCTTCAGCCCCTTGATTTTTTTCCACTTTCCCAACTTCTGTATTCATCACAGCTTTTATTTAATATCTGGGTTTAGGTTCTTGATTTTAAAAAAAAAAAAAAAAAAAAAAAAAAAAGAAAGTTAAGCGGATTTGGATAAAACCTTGCAAAATTCTACTAAAAATGGAGTTCCCCATTATAGTTAAAACAGGTGATGTTCCAGTTGCCAGCTGACAGTATAGAGGGTGGGTTTTAATCAGAAGACTGTTATCAAGTCAAGTGATTCTGAATGCTTGAGAAGTACAACTGTGCAGTTGTATGGAAAACTACGTTTCTATTCAAAACAAATAACAACCAGGATTATTTGACAGACTCTACTTTCTTAGCACTTGCTGACTGATACTGATCGTGAAAGTTCTTCTCCTTCATTCTCTCAGAAGAATTCTATATTTTAACTCTTCTTTTACTTGGACCGATCTTCAGTTAACGAGCCTGCTTTTAGCCATATTATCCCATCGACCATGAAGTGCATCAGCAGCTGGCTTGTAGTGGGACTATGTGAGTACCCACATCCTTTCCCCACAAACCTTAAACGATTAGACACACTAACACTTGCAATTTACTCACATTTGAGATAGGCACCATAATATTTCCCTCCCTTGCAGGTCAAGAGTAGTCAGTATATAAAATATCTTGTGGATAACTGAAAAGTATTTTACACCTGGGAATATTATTGTAGAGATAAGTCATGTAAAAAAAAAAAAATCTAAATCATTATTGTTACCTACAGCCTGGTCAGTGTCATAATGAGGGAAACAGTATAAACCAAAAACCTTTAAGAGCTAGTTTTTCCTTGAAGAAACATTCTCTATTGTCTTTAATTAAATTGCTAAGTTGGATATGTTATTTATTTTTCATGGAGCATCTGCTCACTAGGCAAGCCTTCTCCTGGTTGCCTCAATTTTAATTACTTGATTACTTTCATGATAGAAGAATCCATATCAAATTTTATTTCATATAGGAAAGAAAAAGTCTATGTTTCTGTCTTGACAGTTTTGTAGTTTGAAGGAGAGCAGCCAAGGTCAATTAGGTGGCTCTGCATCCACTGTATGAAAAAAATGCCCCTGGACCTATAGGCAGCAATTTCTTAATAATTATAACAACCTGAGGATAGCTAGTCTTGGAACACAAAAAACACAAGCCTTAAACTAGAGTCTGCTCAAGTCAGCAGACTAAGCCTCTTCATTTGCTCAGCTTGTTGAGAAATCTTCGTGCTCCCCAGTGACATGGAGCCATCCATCCAGTCTTTCTTCACCCAAGTCATGATTAGAAGCAATATATATTTTTAAATAGATCTTGTATATCTTACTATTCCAAGCTAGGAGTACCAATAATTGCATTTTGACATCCTCAAAAAAATGCTTAAAAAGAGGTGACATTTGAGCTACAATAAGAGTGAAAGATAAATAATAAGACAACAAAACAGTTCTGCATGTATTTGAAACAGTATCTGCAGTATATGCTCCCATATAAATCTTTTTTTGCCAAACCCAGAAATTAGGTATCTTATTAATACTGGCTTGCACATAATTCAGATCTGTGGCATTAAAAAGATAATAGCTAACCCGTTCTAGTGCTATTTAGGCCAATATATACATGTGTGTCCCTGTGTGTATATAAAACATACAAAGTAACCTTTTGGAAACTCTGAATTAATTCGATATTAAGAAATCAGGACTAACGTATAGATACATATTTGTTTCATTCTCTCCATGCACAATACTTCCACTAGAGCAGCCTGGGAAGTGAAGAATCCTGTATCCATTTGAAATTTCTGAGACACTTTCTTAATAGTATTCCTTAATAGTATTTTCTCCCTAAAAATTCAAAACCCTTTGTAATCCTTAATTTCTAATTTGACACTACTGGATTTAATATGTAACTGTGTAAACAGCACCTAACACGTCTCCATACAGTATAGGTTGCTGTTCATGACAGAAGTGGTAGAGTGGTGACACGCCGGAAGAGCCATACTACCAGAGTCCTCACTTGGAATTTCATTCAATCACTTCAGGCTCGTGTGGCACGAAGAAAGCTTGTAAGGCTGAATCCTTTATCATGGTTTTGGATTGAACCCAACTCAGCAAGGACTTAAATGTGGTCTGACACAATGCTTTCTTTCATCCAAAAAAGTATCTTGGAATGTTTCAAACCTGGTCTGATGGTAAGGTCAAACCCTACTATTTTGGCACATACAGGAGCAGTATCATAATTCAGTGTTACAGACTGGCTCAAAGTATCACTACTACATTGTGAGAAGGTGACAACTTCTTGGAACTGAGTTATACTACAGCTTCTACCCTCCAGATCTCAGTACACATCCCCAGCCTTGGATACTTATCAGATATTGGAAAGATGTTTGGAATGCGAATTTCAGTGCCCACTGAGGCTGGTCCCCTGAAAGCTCATCTCCCCAGCTTCAATGATTCACGCTGCTGTGACGTTTCGCCCGTCTCTCAGTGCTCAGGAATTATGTTTGAGATGACATGACAAAAAAATGGGGAACACAAGCTGAGCTTTCTTATACTTATAAAGCACTTAAAGGAAAATCACCAATAAAATGAATTGAGAATCATACTCTGCCAAATTTCACCTTTTGTTTTCAACTGATCATTCACCCTTGGAGGTTTCTAGGTAAAAAGACCGCTGATCCCTAGGAATGGAGACCGGTATACAAGTGATAACTCACACTGCAGCTTTGATACCTCTTAGTACTGACCTTTGAATGAAACTCCAAACACTCCCTGCCCCTCCTGCATAGACCACAGGTTACAGTTTACTTCTAAGGAAGTCCAGACTTATGTAGCTATCCCACAAATATGCAATGTACATTCATTATTTGACACAGGTTAGCATCCTACTTGGGCAGGATCTCAGCTTCTCTAAATCTCAATATTATGTTATATTCGGAAACCAACATAGCTGCTGATGTGATGTTGGTTTTTTTTAATAGTGCTTCTGAAGGTAGGATGCCACCCACTAAGACGACCACCAACCAGCCATCTAGGTTATTCTTGACAATGTCTCATGAAAATAATGACCAAATCTAACCCAGCTTCCACTGTGAGAAAATCATAACCTTGAGTTCAGTGTCTAATCTTGGAAAGAAATGCCAGCATTCCCAGAAATATTGCAAAATCGTCATTACTCAAGGTAAATCTACTCACACAATCATTGTCTACATGGGAATTCAGAAGCTGAAGCTTTGTGTCTTGCATGGTAAGGCTGTAGCTGTTAAAAATGAACTGTTACTAATTGATAAGGGCTTCAAAATGAAGATATATGGTATTTGAGATCCTGTTTTGATCTTTTTTACTTTCACACATGTGCCCTTCTGTATCCTGTGGATCTTCTGTATGGCTCGGTGGGTACATGCTCCACATGGTATTTTGCCTTTCTGATGTTAAAATACGGCACATAGGCTCTTACACATGGTGTAGAAGCTGCTCTTTGATGGACATATAATCAAGCAGGAATTTGAAATATGGCCAAGACTTGGCTTTTATTTCTTTGCTGTCAAACATAAGTGTGAATTTAGCCTGTAGAATTTATTCTTCTTTTATTGTACTAGATAAATTGAAATAAGTGGGAAAATCCTTCTTCTTAATTGTCTTTCTCCTGCAGTCAGTTCCACTAAGTGTGGTTTAAGCTATCAGTACTTAAACATATATGATAACATTGTCAATACAAGACATTATTAGGCACTATTTTATTGTCATGAAAGAACTGATGTGTGTTTCTTTCCTTTTTCTTTCAGTCTTACCAATCAATGCCATTACACCCACTGGTTTTCTCCTGCATAAGCACACTTCCTGTGTGTCACTCATTTCAGGCTGCACATTAAAATACTTGCCCTGCAATAAAATTTCTCAAAGAGCCCTCTCTATCAAGGCAGTTTGCACTATTATTTTTCTGCAGATGCGTTCCTGAGCAGTCCCTCTAAGTACATGTTTGAAGTATTTTATCTATATACCATAAGTCATTGTTCACATGTTAATATTTTATTTACCTATACTCTATTATATAAACCTATATTCTAAAATATCTATAAAACATTTTAATCAAGCATGTCTATAAGTCTATTTTTATTATACCGTTTTATTTTTAATTAAAATAATCTTCTTTGCTTGACACAGATTATCCTCCTCAATAATTAAAGCTTTTTAGAATTCAGCAATAAATATTGCTGAGTGTAAACTTCAACAAGGATAGCATGTTACTGTAGCATTAGTGCAGTTTTGTTTACTGTGAAGCAAACTACTGTTCAGTTATTCTGCAAGTTAAAAAAAAAATCTTTCCATCTTAGAGGAAAGTTCAAGTCTGATGAATTTGTTTTTCTTATAAAATGCAATGTAAAGATTATATATATATATATATATATATATATATATATATATATATATATATAAAAGTTTAATAATTTTGCAGTCTTGAAATATTATTCTAAATGCATGAAAGAGTAATCCGGCAAAGAGAATGAAACAAATAGACAATTCCAAACAAAAAATGCTATTCAACAAAATACTTCATTTAGATTTCACCGCCCAATCCCCATCAATAGTCAATTCACTTGTCCCAGATCTACATGAGGTCACTCAAATGGCCTTGGCTCCTTTCTTAGCACCCGAAAGAATTTAAGCAGAACTCGTGTTCTGGCTCTAAATGTAGAAGGTCATAAGGTTCTTCTGAGTGAGAAATTTCACAGAGTTTCAGTAACACTGCAGTCCACGATATGCAGCCAGTGATCACCAAACAAATAATATATAGTCTCTTATCCAAAACCAAAAAATTCCTTAAGCACATCTACAAGAAATGTAACAAAAAAAATAGGCATCACATCAATTGTATAAAACAACAATGTGGTCCCAGTCTTCAAGAAGGGCAACAGGGATGATCCCAGCAACTATAGGTCTGTCAGTCTCACTTCTGTGCCTGGCAAAATTATGGACCAAATTATTCTGGAAGTTATTGAAAAACACCTGAAAGACAACACAGCAGTTGATCCCAGCCAATACAGGTTCATGAGGGGAAAGTCCTTCTTGACCAACTTAATTTCTTTCTATGACAGGGTTTCTGTGACACCTAGTTGACTCAGAGAAGCCAGTTGATGTGATTTGGATTTTGGTAAAGCCTTTGATACTGTCTCTCACAGTACCCTCCTGGACAAGACGGCCAGCATACAGCTGGGTAAACACACAATGCAGTGGAGGAGCAATTGGCTGATGGACTGGGCTCAAAGGGTTCTAGTAAATGGGGTAATGTTGGGCTGGCGGCCAGTCACTAGCAAGGTTCTGCAGGGATCCATCTGAAGGCTAGTACTCTTTAATGTCTTCATAAATGACTTAGACTCAGGACTTAAGGGAATACTAAGTAAGTTCATCGATGACACAAATTTAGGAAGAGCTATTGACACTCCCAAGAGCAGAGAGGCCCTGCAGAGGGATCTAAACGAAGTAGAGAACTGGGCAATCACCAACCGATTGAAGTTCAACAGAGGCAAGTGCCGGATTTTGCACCTGGAACACAGCAGCCTTGGCTGTATGTGCAGACTGGGGGACGAGATGCTAGAAAGTAGCTCTGTGGAGAGGGATCTGGGGCTTCTGGCTGAAGGCAAGTTGAACATGAGCCAACAGTGTCCTTGGCAGCCAAGAGGGCAACTGTGTCCTGGGGTGCTTCAAGCACAGCATTGCCAGCCGGGCAAGGGAGGTGATTGTCCCACTCTGCTCTGCACTGGTGTGGCCTCACCTGGAGCACTCTGGGCAGTTCTAGGCACCACAGGATAAAAAAGATATTAATCTACAGAGAGTGTGCAGAAGAGGGCTACGAAGTTTATGAAGGGTTTGGAAATAAAGCCATATGAGGAGCAGCTAAAGTCACTTGGTTTGTTCAACCTAGAGAAGAGTGGACTACTCAGCCAGCCAGCCTCAGTCTAGGAGGTTCCTCCAGTGCATTGACGATAACTTTCTGATGCAAATGGTGGAGGAGAGATGAGCTGCTGAATCTCGTCTTCGCTAACAAGGAGGGTCTGGTTGAAGCAGTAAAGGTGGGGGGCTGCCTTGGTTGCAGTGACCATGAGATGGTGGAGTTCAGAATCTCCTGTGGTGGGAGCAGAATACCGAGCAGAATTGCAACCCTGGACTTCAGCAGGGCCAACTTTGGCCTTTTCAAACAATTGCTGGAGGAAATCCCGTGGGCAAGGCTGCTTGAAGGTAAAGGGGCCCAAGATAGTTGGTTAACATTCAGGGACTGCTTCCACCAAGCTCAAGATCAGTGCATCCCGACGTGCAGGAAGTCAAGGAAGGGAGCCAGGAGACCTGCGTGGTTAAACAGGGAACTGCTGGGCAAACTCAAGTGGAAGAGGAGGGTTTACAAATCATGGAAGGAGGGGCTGGCCACTTGGGAAGAATATAAGGCTGTTGTCAGAGGATGTAGGGAGGCAACTAGGAAAGCTAAGGCCTCCTTAGAGTTAAACTTGGCGAGAGGGGTCAAGGACAACAGGAAGAGCTTCTTCAAATACATGGCAGATAAAACTAACACCAGAGGCAATGTAGGCCCACTGATGAATGGGGTGGGTGCCCTGGTGACAGAAGATACAGAGAAGGCAGAATTACTGAATGCCTTCTTTGTCTCTGTCTACTCTGCCGGAGGCTGTCCTGAGGAGCCCCGTACCCCTGAGGCCCCAGAGGAAGGCAGGGCAATGGAGGAGTTTGCCTCAGTAGATGAGGACTGGGTTAGGGACCAGTTAAGCAATCTGGACATCCATAAATCCATGGGTCCAGATGGGATGCACCCACGGGTGCTGAGGGAGCTGGCTGAAGTCATTGCTGGACCGCTCTCCATCATCTTTGCCAAGTCTTGGGAAACGGGAGAGGTGCCTGAGGACTGGAGGAAAGCAAATGTCACTCCGGTCTTCAAAAAGGGCAAGAAGGAGGACCCGGGCAACTATAGACCGGTCAGCCTCACCTCCATCCCTGGGAAAGTGATGGAACACCTTATCCTTGGTGCCATCTTAAGAGATATCAAGGATAAGAGGGTCATCAGGGACAGTCAACATGGCTTCACCAAGGGGAAGTCGTGTTTGACCAACCTCATAGCCTTTTATGAAGACGTAACAAGGTAGATTGACGATGGCAGAGCAGTGGATGTGGTCTACCTTGACTTCAGCAAAGCATTTGACACCGTCTCCCACAGCATCCTCATGGCAAAACTGAGGAAGTGTGGACTGGATGATCGGGTAGTGAGGTGGACTGCAAACTGGCTGAAGGAGAGAAGCCAGAGAGTCGTGGTCAATGGGGCGGAGTCTGGTTGGAGGCCTGTATCTAGTGGAGTGCCTCAAGGGTCAGCTCTGGGACCAATACTATTCAATATATTCATCAATGACTTGGATGAGGGAATTGAGAGTACTATCAGCAAGTTTGCTGATGACACCAAGCTGGGAGGAGTGGCTGACACACCAGAGGGCTGTGCTGCCATCCAGCGAGATCTGGACAGGCTAGAGAGTTGGGCAGGGAAAAATTTAATGAAATATAACAAGGGAAAATGTAGAGTCTTGCATCTGGGGAGGAATAACCCCAGGTTCCAGTATAGGTTGGGGAATGACCTATTAGAGAGCAGTGTAGGGGAAAGGGACCTGGGGGTCCTGGTGGACAGCAGGATAACCGTGAGCCAGCACTGTGCCCTTGTGGCCAAGAAGGCCAATGGCATCCTGGGGTGTATTAGAAGGGGGGTGGTTAGTAGGTCGAGAGAGGTTCTCCTTCCCCTCTACTCTGCCCTGGTGAGACCTCACCTGGAATATGGTGTCCAGTTCTGGGCCCCTCAGTTCAAGAAGGACAGGGAACTGCTGGAGAGAGTCAAGCGCAGGGCCACGAAGATGATGAAGGGAGTGGAACATCTCCCTTATGAGGAAAGGCTGAGGGAGCTGGGTCTCTTTAGCTTGGAGAAGAGGAGACTGAGGGGTGACCTCATCAATGTTTATAAACATGTAAAGAGTGGGTGTCACAAGGATGGAGCCAGGCTCTTCTCGGTGACAACCAACAGTAAGACAAGGGGTAATGGGTTCAAGCTGGAACACAAGAGGTTCCACTTAAATGTGAGAAGAAACTTCTTCTCAGTGAGGGTGACAGAACACTGGAACAGGCTGCCCAGGGAGGTTGTGGATTCTCCTTCTCTGGAGACATTCAAAACCCGCCTGGATGCCTTCCTGTGTAACCTCATCTAGGTGTTCCTGCCCTGGCAGGGGGATTGGACTACATGATCTTTCGAGGTCCCTTCCAATCCCTAACATTCTGTGATTCTGTGAAGAGGAGACTGAAGGAAGACCTCATCATGGTCTACAGCTTCCTCACAAGGGGAGGAGGAAGAGTAGGTGCTGATCTCTTCTCTCTGATGACCAATGATAGGACCCGAGAGAATGGCAGGAAGATGTGTCAGGGGACAGGACATTAGGAAAAGGTTCTTCATCCAGAGGGTGGTGGACCAGTGGAATGGGCTCCCCAGGGAGGTAGTCACGGCCCCAAGCTTGACAGCATTCAAGAAGCAATTGGACTACACCCTCAGACACATGGTTTGGATTTTGCGGTTGTTGTCCTATACAGGGACAGGACTTGGACTTGATGATCCTTTAGGTCCCTTCCAACTTGGGACATTTTATTGTTCTATGAATATGTCACAGTTTCAGCTTTTCAAAAAGCAGACTCATTAAGTACCAATACCTGCTTTGCAAGCACTGGAAATTTCATACCACTATTGTTCCTGTAACATGATCTTGCAGTAGTTGAGGATACTGCAGAAAACAAACCACAGACCTGTAGCGTATCAGCGGCTCCTGCCACCACAGAGCAAGCCCAGCATCCTTTGATGCTACAGAATTTCTGGAGGTTTATGCCTGGTTTGGTTTCAACAGCCATTGTCTAAATTATGCTATGATTTACAGTCCTTGTTCTGTTTAGCCCCTCTTTAAGCTATGTAGTCCATGCATTCAAGACCCCTACTTGATACATTGACTGTGCTCAAATTATAGCCCAT
Source organism: Caloenas nicobarica (assembly GCF_036013445.1). Lineage (NCBI taxonomy): Eukaryota > Metazoa > Chordata > Aves > Columbiformes > Columbidae > Caloenas > Caloenas nicobarica. The sequence goes on along the minus strand of NC_088250.1, from coordinate 23,187,812 downwards.
CCAGCACTATTTCAGAAACAGAGACTGGCTAATTTATCACTACCATGAAGTCAAATTCCCTCTTACGACTACCCATCAAGGACAATTCACCAGGTACTATTTCCTTTGCCACACACATAATTCGTTTTTTAACTTAGGCAAAACAAGATCACTGTAAAAATATCTCTTTTTAAATTCAAAATGATACAATTTATTAGCCTTTTTATTAAATAATAGCAATAGCACTGAAATATAATTGTTTGGATTAACAAAGCTCTATGTTATTCCTTAAAAAAATCCTCTTGCTTTTTTAGTTTTGCTTGTGGAGGAATACATCTTAACATGAAAAAGTAACTCATCATATCCAGTTAAAGCCTGATCTGTAGATAAATAAAAATTAAGCAGAGCAAGATAAAGTGAAAATACTGAGGATGGCTTAGGCAGTTTGCTGATAACTAAAATTAAAATTGATAGTCCTTTTGGCTAGTAAGTGTAAAACGTATGTAGTACTTTGAGAGATAAAGAGCAGTTTTTATTCTTGTTTTCTACAAGGCTAGCACAGGGTACTAACTAGAGACAATACCACATGTTTTTAACTTTCACTTCATATAGAAAAGGTTTAGTCTTCTCTCCCTGTTTATATAGAAATGGGCCATAAGAGAGAAAGAAAAGTGCAAATATTGAATAGAAACCCTTACTCCTAAAAAAACTGAAAGCTATGGAAGTGTTTGGGTTTTCTTGTTTCATTGGTTGCTTTCTTCGTGAATGACTGACCAAATTCATGAGTAGCGCCTGTGAGACGCTAAGGAGTCATCAAATGTTGTGTTACTCAAAGGAGGCCCTCAGAAGAGGCCTTCTTGTGAAAGTGGTGAAGTATCATTAATTCACAGTGGCTAATACTGGAGTATCATCTGCAGAAGAACCTATGTTTCACAATTCTTCTGGTTCTTCTGCACTAAAGTCTTTTACTTAACCAACTGTTTAAGCCATAAATGCATGTGAAATTGAATATTTCCTTCAAAATACTCTTGAGTACACTACAAAGCAAGCAAAAAATATTAGGAGACATGAAATAAGGAGAAAAAATAAACTGGATATCTAATGGGTATTGAACACCTTCCCTTAGCCACCAAGCAAGGTGGAGAGGTTCCCCCCTGAGTGGGGTGGACACGTCACAGAGGCAGAAGAATCCCGCTTTGTGGTGGAGCTGTTCCTGTTCTTTCCCATTGTTTAGGACACCAGCATGTTTTTTGCTCTTTGGTGCCATTTTGGAGAGCTGACACCATATAGCCTTCTTATCCTTACTGAAAGAGCATCCCCAAGCAAATTCTCATACGGTAAAATAGTTTTGGTTTCTGAGTTATGGGAACAGCCATAATATATGATTCTATACAGTCATGGACATATTAGCCACTGGAGGGATGAAAATGTATTTGAATTGTGAATGTCTCCTTTACAGCCTCTGCAGTAAAATAACATTCCTACTTTTTTTGTATCTACAGCAAATACCACTTTTGCGTGGATGAATAAGGCCCGTTGCTGAAAACAATCATTTCAGGAGCTTGTTTTTATCTTACTGATTGCTAAGGTTACACTGCAGACTGAACTGTAAAATATTCCTTCACTGCTCCTTTGTTTCAGTGAAATAGAAAGTTTAAACCATATCAAAGACATTTCACATGAAGAATATTCATGGACAATTATAGATATACAAAGAAATCTGCATATATTTCTACTTTTTGAGAGAAACAATAGATCACCATGTAGTCACATCTAATAAATTCTTAGCCCAGCAGTCTGTCTGTCTGAAGAAACAAACACCTACCAGAAATATTTCCCAGGCTCTCTATATCTTGAATTTAAAAAGCATTAGCAAGAGCATGAAGGATTTTTGCAACTCCTTGAACTTACAAGTTAGTAAAAATCATCATTTTTACCCTTTAAAAAGCTGCTATTGAATCCCTATTAAAATAAGAACAACAACAGTTTTTATGTTGAGCCCTATCCAGCTGACACTGTCCTTTCGGAAAGCCAATGACTTGTTAGTACCCCTAGCAGGAGCACGAACAGATGCGTCCCTGACAGGCGATGGATGGTCAGGGTCCATCTGGCCAGTGCAGCCTGGACAGAAATGATGTATACAGCTTCATCAGCGAATGACTGTCATCAATCCTGTGCCACGGATAGCGTAAATGACAGCTACACTGCAGCTGAGGCCCAGGTGTGAGAATGAAGAAGGGGTTGATTTAAGAATGCTGGGTAATCAGGAATGTATAGTTTCCTGGACTTTAATTTGTATCTTTAACCTCCTATAAATATCCCGGTATACTGTAGGAGGTATGTGTTTTTAAAGAGTCTGATCGCGAAATTAGCTTCAGGATGACAGACATTCTTTGCTGTCCTTTAGCTGCTGGTTACCCCAGTTCCCAGTATACATTAAGAAATGCATGCTGAGCTTTGGCCACTGTACTGTGGGCTCCACAATTTAATTATTACCTCATTGATTTTTCATGTATTTCAATTTTCTTTTTTTCAAGTCACAGTGACTGTCCTATCGGGGGCAATGTTTGCTTTCCTTTTCCAAGGTTTCCTTGTGGAATTTATTTTGAGTTCAACGATTATTTTTTTAACCCATCAGGAGCTCATATTTGCTTAGCCTGTCAGTTAATAGACAGGTAGATGCACAATCCCTTAAAATGAAAATGAATGCTAAGGTTGAAACTAGATATAAATAGAAAACAATAATGCAGTGACCACTGGTAGTCCCTAACGGTACCTCAATTTTTTTAAATGGTCCCTTTTTAGCATGCATTGAAGAGCACGCATAATTTGCATCTATTAGCATTTTATTATTTCATAGCATTGTGGATGGGAAAATGGACACAATTATTGTGTCCTCACAGGATATTTCTTTACTTATAACTATTTCACAATAAATCATTTTTCTTTATCAGTGCACCATGTGGACTAATGTAGTGATTTGAAAGCACAGGAAGCTATGAATGTTTTATATAAGGATGAGTCAGTCCTTTCAGCACAGAGAAATAAGTTCATTGTCATAAACAAGTATCACCTATAATATTCTCTTAAGTAGTAGTTAATTGCCAACAGCTACATTTTGACCAGGTAAAGGTGTGTTGCATGCCTGGCGCAAGACTTGCATGCACACATCATACCGTATACAAGATACTGCATGCACAATTTGTCTATGAATGCAAACAGAAAAGCCACATTTCCAATGTACAGTCCATGCTTGCAGGCATAAGGCTTACTGTATATTTCTTTTAGACCAAAACTTGAAAAACGGCACAAATCAGCACAGCTCCAGGAAGAGAAGCTTTAGGAAAGCATGATATAAATTCCGGTAGTATTATCATAAGGGGGGTGGTATGGGACAGTACTCCAAACATCCCCAATTCCAGACACTGAACTCAGTTAATATGCAATGTACGCAGCAGAGAGGCTTTAACACGAACTTTGCAGAGAAGGGTACAACAGGCCACATTAATTGCAGGTTACAAGGAATGTGATCAATTTTCATCTCTGAGTACTGACTTTTGCTGGCTCCTTTTCAGGTTCCTGGAACAGAAGTGGAGCATAAGGACAACAAGAAAGCAGAAATGCCTCAAGAGCTGGGCTCATTTTCTATCCAAATACAGTGGATGAATTAGACTTGACTTGAGAAGAAACCCCATTTTTAAGTGCCCGTGTGTGTGTATATATATATATATATAAATGTTGGAGTGCATGTGTGTACATTCACATGTGAGAGCATTTGAGTACATATGTGCATGTATATTTGTGTGAATAGCCATATTCTGAAAATGGTTTCATTCAAGATCACTAGAAGTCACAAAAGAGATTATTTTTGAGAAAGGAATTTGAAAGTTCCTTCAAAACAAATTTTTGTTTTGGGCAACTTGAGAATTTTTAGCCTCCAGGCAGAAAATTTAGGAGATAAATAAATCATCCAAGTAAGCAGCTGAAGACTTGTCATCTGGATTTCCATAAAAAACCCCTACATTTACTCCAACAGTTTCGTCCAGGGAAGAAAACACCACCAACCCCTCCCCCACAAAAAAAAACCAGCAACAACAACAACAACACAAAACAAGCAAACAAAAAAAACCAAACAAACCAAAAAAACCCCACCACACACAGTTTTGTAGAAAGGAAATTTTTCATCAGACTACTAATGCACCAAAAACCCCTGATAAGTCTAGACAAAGACCATGTTACAGGTTTCTATGAAACCAGGATGAGTTGTACCTACACAGACTATTGGCTTTAAGTGGTTTAGGGAGAGATTTTCAAGAAGCACATGTGGAATTTAGTATTGGTGATCTCCAGAAAGTCTTTGCAATTTGTGCTCTGAAATTCTTGGGCACTTAAAAAAAATCTCTCCTTTAATATTTTATAGTGCTGTGGTTTAACCTTTAGAATATGAATAGAGCCCCCATTCGTGTAGCCTTACTTGTTATCCAGTAGAGCAGGTCAGTACCAATCAGATCAATACAGCCCCAGGAGAAGGGGGAAGAGGAAGAGGGCCATTGAACACTGAGCATTTACCCCCATGAATCACAATTACAGAAACACCTGTGCTAACAAACTACGTCCTGATCCACTGGGAAAATGTGCTCGGTGCTCAGTAGCCCTCGGAATTTCTCATTTTTTATCACTGGTGGGTTGGCCTGCAGTTGCATATTGTGTTACAATGTAAAATTGGACATTGGTTCAAGACCTCTTAGGATGACTAGGCTCTCATAGGGCTTTTTGCTGTTTCTCCTGTTCAAGGTACTGTTGGAGGCTTTTAATTCATACATCTCCATTTCAAACAGCAACACACAAGTTTGAGGAATACAGTTTCAGAAAAGTTATACGCAAAAGCACACTTACATTGCAAGTGATGTACATTTGTTAATGAACTGTTAATAAGCTGTGAATATATATCACGTAAGAGAGAAAAAGAGAAAATAGAATCACCTATGGTAATGGAGGGAGCAAAAATTAGGAAAAATAAGCATACAATACTTGAAAACACCTTCCTTGCACATTGTTACAATAATATCTCTTTTTATAGTTATGGAACAGCTTTGTTATTTCTGTGTCATTACAGTAAATTATCTACCCAAAGTATAAGGAAAGACAGGAGTATAATGAGGAACTTCTACTGTGTGAGCAGTTGGACTGTCAGGAAATAGGAGTTAGGATTGTCACTGACTTTAAAACTTCTCTCTAAAGGCAAGGACATATCAATAAATCTCAAGTTTCTTCACTTCTGTGCTATCATAATATTGTTGTACAACATCTGTGATAAGTTTTGCCATGTATGTCAGGAAATGCATCACTGAACAATGGGCCCTTATGATCACATAGAAGCTAGAATGCTTCCAAACTCCCCCTGTGAAATTTAGCAGATACTGACGGCACACAGCAGGCAGACCCATGTCTTATATATTTTACATATATTTCACAGTGAAAAAGCATCAGAATAGAAGGCCATGCTATGCAACTGAGAGGAAAGTGTCTGTCCAGTAAGCTTAGCTCTTCTGGCTTCAGAAGAAGCCATTATGCTTTTAACATCATGCTGAGAAATGGCTATTTAGAGATTAGGACAGATGAAGACCTGGATATGTTCTCTTTTTCTGTCTTGAAATCTTGTCTAGGCAGAATGTGAGACTTTGAACATATGTTCAGTATTCCTGCGTGTGTGTCCTTCAGCCTTGTTAAAAGAGCAGCTGCTTTACCTCTGACTAGGCTGTGACACATCTGAAAATCCCAGGTACGTCTGCTGTGCATACATCAGCCATTTTGGTGAAGTACATACCCAGTGAGCTGGGTAGACACACCACAGAACCTAGGTTGTGCTATGCTGATGACATAGAAAACTAAAAAAATCCAACATGTAAGGTCATCTGTGAGGTATCATCATGCTAGGGGACGTTTCAGCCCTCTCACCCAGGCACTATTTGGCACATTTGTGTATATTTATGATTACACATAAGGAATGATGATTATCACGCAACTCCCAAATCTTAAAGTCAGAAGAAAGGTAAGGACAGGTGGGAAGGAAGAAGATGTGAAGGAAGAAAAAGAAAAAAAACAGCTAGAGAAACTCTTAACGTTCTCTAAAGAGCATACATGACAAAGTGCTTTGGAGGAAAAGAATCAGTTGAGCACTAAACCACTTAATTATCACTCTGCAGAGTACGATAAAAATAACATCCTTCTCATTCACTAAACATTAGTACTTCTCTGGATTCAAATCTGGATTTGATTGCAACTAGAAAGCTATTCAGCTGAGTTACTCTTTCCCTGGTTTATATCTGTGAAGAAGAAAATGAAGAATATTTGGCTTATGAAATCAGTAGGTACTTATTCTGTCTATAAAAAAAGGCAAAATAGCCCAAAATGTTTGTCTAATTCTGGATGTCCCTCTGCTTCTCTGACTCCTCCAGCTACTCTTTTCCCAGTGTTGTGTGTTTGTCAATTTGGCACGACCCATTGCTACCACCCTCAAATCTCCCTGAACCAGACCACATTTAACAAATTTCTATTCAAATCTCATCAGATCTTCCAAGGCAAAGTACCATACAATACTAAACAAACAAATTAAAAGAAGTCCACAAATACAGTGTACGCTTGTTGTCATTGATACTGCCTTTTCAGTCATCACACTAGCCTATGAACAAAAGGAAAAAGGACATTAAAAAGTGTGTTGTCACTAGGATTAATTAACAACACTGTAAGAGAATTGAGTAGGGAATATCCAATATTTACTAATATCAGATATATTAGTAAATTTTAAACTAATTTTCCTTTGGCAATACTTTCGTAGTCAAGATTTTCTATATCTCCCATGTACCTTAAAATTCCTTTGATGCATTTTTGCTATTCTGCTTTTGGCACTTGCTTGATTGGAAACCATTAAGCATGCTTAACTGTGCCACATATTTTCCCTTCTGATTAAAATGCAGGCTGGCACAAGCAGAGACGGATGGCCTCTGAGTTTATAGATTGACCAGGGCACCTGCCGTGCAAGCATCTTTGTGCTGCCCCATCACTGAATTTCATTCTGACCTTGAAGCATCACACTTGATAAAGCCAAAAGTTAGTTTCCATTTCTATTTCCAGCAGTGTTTTTTAGTATCCCTTAACAGACTGTCAATTGTACTCTGACACAATGGTGCCTGCTTCTTGTAGGTTGTAGGTCTCGAAAGATAGTAAAGTTGATGCTTTCACCTACAGAATTTTGCAGCTCTTCCGCATGATTCTGATTTTAAATATTTTTAAATAAATCATACTAATAAGAACAGGAATACATCTATTGATGACTTCTTGACTCTCTAGCAATTGTACTGGAGACCTAAGGCTGTACCTGGACAGTTTTAGTACCAGACAAGGTTTCAGTTAAACGTCTGTTCAACCTAGTTCATAATCAACAGTTGGAAGTGAAGTTTCCTCAGGAAACAAGATCACTTTCTGAAATGTCTCTTGAAGCACAACCACCGTAGATACAGTTCACAAAGAATATCAGCTTTACTCAGTACAAATATTGCAAGCCATGCTCCAGTGTACAGCAAAACAAATACAGGAAACAGGAAAAAAAACCACCACAACACACATTTGTGTTTGCAGCATTTCAAATAATTGTTCTTTTCTGTCTGTAATCAAGAATAACTAAACTAGCCTAGAAACTACTGTATCTATAAGTCTGTGCAAAAGATAATCTTATTTTACAACAGCAGAGATCAGATAGAAGCGCATTTCTACTAAAAGATTATCCTGAAACTGATATAACTCTGAGAACATAAACGTATACATCATGACTTTACTTACTAAAGCACATACAAAAAACCTTTCCAGAGCACAAATAAACAAACTTAGTGTAACTTCTAGAATTAGAGCCCCAAGTGGTCTTTCTGTCCTCTGAAATGTATGCAAAAACCGACAAGTACTTCACTGTCTGAGCAATATTCATGACGTTGCATCAATGCGACGATAGCTTCCTAGAATGGCTTATACATAAAGTAGAGCAATAGCTACGGCTACAAAACACACCAAACATCTAAAGACAAGCCATGAAAAGCAAGGAAATTGTGATTTCTAGTTGAGGCCTGTGACATTTACCGGCTATACAAGAATACATGGGATGTTATACAGCATTGCACATCATTATTGTGGAAGTCATTGTTTCCCTCATTAGCGCTCTAGATCTGTACATTACTTCCATTGCAGGTCACGACCTTCATGCTGACAGTCCATCCTTAACTCACCCTTTTGTGCCTAGGTATTGTAGCAAATTTGCTACAGTACGTGACATCTCACACTTGAATTTTCTGCAATATTTGAAGACATGTATCCCATTCAAATGCACTACTTATCAACTCAAAGGTCTTCAAGAAACCATTAAGAAGATATGGGACACATATCTAAAGTAAAATTAGATATAATTTCATTTGTGTTGTATTTTATTATAATATTTAAGCGGTAGCTCTCTGTAGAGCTTTTAATTTTATATGATAGAATGATGTGTAAATCATGCAGCACAGTTAAAATATTTCTAAAATGTTTTTAAAGTTCAATAATCTTTTCCAAACAAAGACATTTACCCACTAGGAACATACAAAACGGTAAATTTTTCTATACTCGTCCTAATTTACCTTAGCATTAATTAGAAACACAACTTAATATGCGATAAATATGTTAGCCTTTCACTTCAATGCAATTGAAGACAAATGACTAAAACTTAGCAGTGATTCTGGACTCCTGAAAACTGATTGACACAGTATCATCCTGTAACAGAGCAGCTGATATGCAGACATTGACATGGCAGAGTCAGTATGATAGATCATATCAACTAATAATTTGGCTTCGTAAATATGTAGAATTATTGACACAGTAGCTTACAATGGCACTTCCCTTTCTACAATGCCAAAAGATAGGACTGGTCTTTGCAATGAGAACTTTGAAGTATAATATGAAATGATGTGACGTATGGAGAAAATATAATGTTTCTGTTGTAAGAAGTCATCTTCTGTTTTAGTATCAGAAAACCAGTGTTAAAACCAGAGAAATAGATCAGTTAGGAATTCCATAGCTGGAAGTCTCTGTAATACTTAGGTTTACTGTCCCCACTCCCCAGTTCAGGAAATTGCTCGGAATTTGCCAAACTACAAGATATTGTTGGATTAAACCAGAAACAAAAATTCAAAACTCGTTTTGGTTTTACGGTTAGAGAAAGAAGATAACTGTGGAAATTTGCAGCATTTTCCTTTGTGTGGACTCATTCTATGAAAGTAGATTTTGAGGTTTTGTTTGAAATGCACAAAGAAACCTTTCTGATAAATTAATGCCACTGATGTTAGAGCTCAGGGAAATGAGGGCAAAAGCAGAGAAACATACAAATGCATCTAGTAAAGTCAGCTTTTCCACATCTTAAAGAGCATCCCATCTCTAATATCAATGTATAAACTAGCAAAGCTTTGATCCAAAACACAGAATTCTGACAGTTTCAAAATTGGCAGATGTGTATAAAAAGGATTTAGTTTTGTGTGTCCCAGTTCTCTTGGATGCTATCATGATATTTACATTAAGCATCCAACAACATTTCTATCACTTTAGATTCATGCCTCAGCTTTGGTTTCCACTCTTCTTGCTCTGGTGGTTACAATCAGATTAATAACTGGAGGACAGGATGCTTTGTGGATATAAACAAGTCAACTTGGCTGATCTCAAAAGAGAGAAAACAGTGAGCTGATTCACTCCAGCTGAGGGTAAGCACATTTAAATTTTACTGTCATGATTAACTTCTTTTTAAATTGTGACAAAATGTACCCTTTAAAGTAATCTAAACTACTGCTGTGTACACAAGATAGACAGAGGCTATACTGATATACATACCTTGCAAAAAAAAAAAAAAAAATCCAAAACTACAATGTATTGTGTGGACTGAGAATATTATATTGACTTCTGGTGCTAAGAGAATTTTATAATGGAGTTATAAAACCCTCAAAAAAAGGAGTTTGTAACGGAAACTCTAATATACCTTTATCTATAATGGCACGGCTGGGGGCTACTATAATAATCCTTTTGCTTTCATGTGGACATCTGGAGGCCTATTAGAACTAGTAGCTAAAACAGACTCCCAAGTGTGTTGAGTTTGCCAGTTCCCACTAAGTCACTAAAATACGGGAGTTAGCCCTGCTATAGGGTGAAGTGTCCACTACAGAGAGGAGACAGCTTGAACTCTAACCTTTTACGCTGTGAGTACATTGTGTACAGGCTGATTTTTGATACATATATTTTAATTGTGCAAAAACCTCACCCTAGGTCTGTTGTGCACCTCTGGGGTTGTATAGTAAGATAGAAGAGGCAATGCAAAGTGAGAATGAAAACATTGCAAATGTAATGAAGTATTATGTTTCCACTAAGAAATATTCCATTCTGATTTTTACAGAGAGCAACAGTAAAATATCATCAATTTTGCAAGAATCTACTTTCCTTGCTCTAATACAAACATAGACATTATATATAACATTTACTTAGTGCTGCGAGTTTTTTTAATCCAAAATAAAATGGAAATAAGTATTTGAATATGCAAATTATTTTACAGCATAGTTTGGTATCTCTCCTTGTTTTTTATTCAATTAAGATTAGTGCATACAAATGCACTCAGTAAAACATTTTGAGTCAAGGGAGACTGGGTATCATTTGCCCAAAATAACTCCTTTCCATACACTCATTACTAATGTTATTCAGTAACATGGTTGCATCCTATTATACCTGATACATTAAAAAAAAAAAAAAAATAAGCTGCTGTCTAAAACTGCACTAGAACTCAGATCTAGGACCAAATAAGATGCATTAATTGCTTTACTGCTTCACTGCAAAGCCACTCTTAAAACATAATTCCTTAATGAAGTCCGTTAATTTGTTCACGGCAGTACACAAGCTGTTCAAAATGACACAGAATTGCACTCTGTTTTCTAACCCCTGCAGTTTCTTCTGTTAGTCACTCTGTCTTGTTTTGTTATCCCACAGATAGTAATTATTTTATAGTGGCTGTAATTAGGAGAGAATTAGGCTTGGTAAACAAAACCTGCCTTCTCCTGTTAATAGCTGAGGATAATAAATTTGGCTCTGACATTCACTATATTTGGACAAGACTTGGCCTTCTTCCAGTTCTCCCAATAAGAACTTTATTATATAATTATGCCTTGGAGGGGCTCATATTACACGGTAATTTTTTTTTTTTTGTTAAGACACATATTGCATGGCTTCCAGCCAGTAAATGATATACTGTAATATATGCCTCCAATAAATGTTTTAAACAAAAACTCTCTAAGCAATATCCTGCTGGAGCTGCATATTGCATTTGAGCAGATACATTTCCGGGAGTTTTTCATAATGCAAATTATTTGCTTTTGCTCTCATTGTCCAACAATGTAACAAGTGTTTAAAAAGAAACCTAGGATTATATTTATCATCAAATGACATGGTTAGATGCTTAACTTATCATATCTCAGTAGCTTAAAAAGAGTTTTCATACTTTTTATTCTGTGAGTAAAGCCACAGTTATGTTGACATGCACAGAAGTGTAGCAAGTATCTTGTTTTCTATTTTCAGCTTGAATTAAAAAACAACCCTTTGTTCCATCTTTCAGCCCACACATTAATGCATCATCTCTCACCCTCTCCTTTATTTTTATCTCATACCTTTTATGTAAAATACAATTTAAGTTAACACACAATACAACAAAATGCTTTTCAAAGGGAGTCAATCACAAGCTACATAGAAAAGGAAGGGCTTAGAGGGAAATAAATAAAGAAGTGAGTGGCTCAAAAGAGAGAAAGAAAGTGTTTCAGTCACAAGTAGGAGCAGAGATAGGATCAAGACTAGGAAAAGGAAATAAGCAATTAAATTCTGAAAAAATACAATAAAAACAACTAAACATGATATGTACACTAACTTTAACTGTTTCTCCTGCTGCTGACTTAACACTGCTACTAAGATATAGGTAAGTAATACATAATAATCACATTCACCAAGTTTTGCAAGAACTATGTAGGTAAGCAGAATTGGATTTACATACTTGAAGACATAAACCAAGTCCAGAAAGATCAAAAAACTGGTGGAACAAAAACAGAATCCAAAAGCCATGTGCCCAGGCCATATTTTCTGGTTGCCAAACAGCATCCAGTACCTTTTCCATTTTCCTGAACACTATTCAATGCTACAGGTTAAAGAAAAAATACCAGGTTTGGTGTAGAAATACCATGTTTTTGGTGTAGAAAAAGTGTATTTTGTATATTTTTACTTCACTCATTTGAGGGCACTTCCCCTCTTTTGCAGATGCTCAGTCTAGTATTGATATCTCAATATAAAATTCCCAGGGCAAGAGAAATCAAAATGATCAGGAGAAGAGAATTGGGACACATGCCAAGACAATGATATCTATAAAAACATGCCAAAGTGCTCTTGCATAGAATACGATCTATATATTAGCTTTAAAAATACTATGCTCACATAGAATGCAGAAAATAAGTTTAATTGTGATGCAAAAAGATCAAGTACTACAAAAAGAAATTATACCCACTTCAGACATACACTTTAGATTTTTAGGTATAGCTTAGCAATAAAAAAATTAAGATCTTGAGCTAAAATCTTCTGCACTAAAGGCACATAGAGGATTAATTTGGTCCTGATTAAGACATTTGAAAAACAAAAGGGCAGGGACTAAGTACATCAACAGTCATTACAAACAGAAAAAGACCAATAGGTCAGGTAGTCCAGTCTTATTCCAGCTCCTTAATGTAGTACTGGCCATGACAATACTGTCTTCTATGTTTTCTCAAAAATATATTTTTAATTACTCAAACTAAATAACTAACACCACTTTCCCTGGGAAACAAATCGCTAAGTATTCCGTGTTGTTTCAGTCATACCTTGGAGGATATACATTCCACATCCTTTTATTTTACTATTATCCATTAGCTCTTTGAAACTTATCTTTGTTCTTCTCATCTGACTTCCCAGAACCACCTTAGAAGAGTCCACAGACTTCCCACAGCCCATGAGGCAGCAAGGTACCAAGGAGCACCACTTCTTCCCACCGATTCGCATGGGAATGACAGGGGAGCAGGCTGAGACAGAGCGTTTTCAGCAGCAGAGGACAGACCAGGGGTGATTTCACAGTCTGAGCCTATGTAAAGCTGCTGTTGACAAAAAAAGCTGGTCTCAAGATCCCTCCAAGAGTTATAGACTCCACTATTTGGTGCAGATGTGGCAAAGAAACATTTCCTCTTTTCTTTCCTCCCTCCATTTTCTCCTCTTCCTCTCATCTCGGTTGTCAGGCACTGGAACAGGCTGCCCAGGGAAGTGGTGGAGTCACCATCACTGGAGGTGTTTAAAAGGCATTTAGACGATGTTCTTAGGGACATGGTTTAGTGCTAGAGTTGGGTTATGTTTGGACTCGATGATCCTGAAGGTCTCTTCCAACCGAAATGATTCTACAATTCTATGATCTTCCTTCCTTTCTCATAAGAATTGCAGAGAAAGGAAAGGAAAACAAAGCTGAAAGAGCTTGAAAGGTACTTAAGCAATGTCCTTCCTGTTTCCGAGACGAAGGAGGAGGCGCAAGACTATGAGTGACTAGTTGTATATAATAGCATTAATTAAGAATTTCTTTTCCCATCCTATCTTTAGCTACCATGATCTCAGTGTCTGGAAGATATATCGTTCATAATTTTAAAATATCACTTCGGAAGGGGGAGAAGGTGGGAAACAGACATAATTCTGTCCTCTGTTGAAAGCCCAGCTACCTGACAAACACTAAGGACCAATAAATGTGCATGTTGCCCTATGATGCACAAGGTGATCAGACTCAGCCTTTGATATATGACCAGTGAAAGCACATTCTAGCACCAAAGAACCTGAACCCAAAGTCTCTATGAATTGTCATGATTACTCTCCAAGTGTTCTGTAAATTTGGACAAAGATAAGGTGACTGAATAGAAAGTCTCTTCAGAATAAAAAAATAATCATGTCTTAACAAATAAAAAAAATTCTATAAACTGTAAGTGTGAAAATACAGATTATAAGGATGAACCAGTCTACTTGCTCTCTCCCCGCTTCTCAGTATACTGTATCTGTATCACTGCAGCTATAGTATAATAAAAGGTCAGAAGAGGTTTAAACAATCATGTTACAACTTCCAGTAAAGACAACTGACTGGAATCCTATTTTAGGGTACTTGCTGTCCTAGAAGATATTCAGGGGGAATATGGCCAGAACAGGTGGTCAGAAACCTTCTTTCAGGACTCCACAGTGGCACTTTACACTGAAGAGCTCCGAGTTTAGTCTAAATTGTGCACAGGGACAAATTATACCCTGGCCAGAGCCAGGGTGTAAATGGAATACACACAATTTTGCACACCTATTGTATCCATAACTGAGAGCATTTCTGACAGATCCAAGGATTAAGCATACTTTGTTTCAAACAGGGTTTTAGAGTTTCGCTTTTTTAAAGGCTGAGGAAAGCAAGCTCAGAGTAGGGCATAGTGAGCAGCAGGGGACCAAAGCTCCTTTTATCATTATTCTAAAATGAGATAAAGTGAAGAGATGGTCATGAAGAATATCAGACATTAAATCAAATCCCTGTGTGCAAATCAGAAGTGTAAACTTTGTTTCAGATAATGGCTTACAGAGGGAGATGGTTTGTTAGAACAAAAAAACAACACTGAAAATGGTGACAGAGACCTGATGGTATCCTTATGAGAAATATCAGGGAATAAAAATGAAAGGTTTCATTTGAAAAGTGTATTTATAATGTATGCCCTGGTTCTTTCTTTGTTATTGGTAAGCCCTCCTCTGAACAGAAGGACGATATATGAAGTCCATAGCGTATATTCACTTTTTGATTTCTGCAAGCACGAGTACGTGAGCTTTCTAGAAACTCTGAAAGCTCAATGCACTGGTGAGGAAAGGTCTAAATAATGTCAACTCTAAAGCTTTGATTTACCACAAAAGGCTCTTAGGCAACTAGCTTGGTAATACCTCCTTGCCTGGATGTCTGATGACAATGGTCATTTATACATGTGCAAAATATCTCCAGCTCTGCATTGGTCAGGTCCCATTTAAAATAATCGTTTCTACTCCTGACCAGTCTATGTGTAAACACATCAGACTGACAGCTTGTTTCACTCACAATTCCCAATAGGCATGGGGACAGCACCGTAATCTCATGGAGACCTAACTTACTGACTATCTTTTGTCAAATCTATGTGATACCAAACAAGAACTTTGGTCACGATGTTGATGATGCATAGCTTGCAGGTGTAAGACCTGTGAGGGAATGTGGTTCTTTTCACACATGGTAAGATTAGCATGTTAAAATTGCAAGTGGAGTAAACAGTTTCAGATTTGTTTAAGGCTGGTCAGTGTCTTTACCCATATCATCAAATGTGTGATTTACTACTACATTTAGCTAATGCATTCTCCTTCAGATCAAACGGTAGACAACTGGGGATTTGGAAACAAAGGACAAATTGAAGCTGAGCTGTCTATACAGCATAACTGTTAGACTGACATCTCGTGTCCAGTCAAGGTGCTTTGGTAAAACCCGTGGCACCTGGGCCACAGCAGAAGCATTTACTTTTCAGTGATAACAACATATTCATCCCTTTTACCTTGAAAAACATTTCTATGCATTTTACTGCAGCAACAGTTCACAAGTCTCTAGGAAAATATATTACTTGGAAGGGTAGCAACTCTAGCAGAAGCATGAATAATGTCAGTACTTTCTTTTCAAGCTTCTTAGTGATGTCAATATCCACACCTAAGTAATACGAGAGCCGGGAACTTTTAGAGGAAGAAAAGCATGTCTGGTTTTCTATTTTGCATCCTTATGCAAAGTAGCAGTGGTTAGAACCACAGCTGAAGCAAAATCTCAGATGGTAAGTTTGTATTCAAATTTCATGACTACTTGGGAGAAATCACGAAAGTAACAGAAAAAGAGACATTCCGCACACAAGGGAAAAGTGATGGTCCTTAAGGACAGAAAGGTTCATACAAGAAGAAAACTGGATTGTGTGAATGCCAGTTTCTGTCCACATCCCAGACTGGTACTGAAGGGGAAGTTTTTGCTTAGCCATTTCTGTCCCTCTGCTAAGGTGAGCAAGACACTGTTAATAACTAAAACTGTCCCTGATGGTGGCAAGTCTAATTATAAGGAAGGAAAAAAAAAAAAAAAAAGAAAAAAAAAAGAAGCATACCACAACAAGAGAGAACGAAAGAAAAGGTTTATAGTTTTTTCCCCTGGATGTCAGTTCATTACTAGCCTGAGACTATAACTTCAAGGGTCATTTCTCTGCAGTCACTAAAATACCAAAGCAAGAGAAAAGCTGTGCATAAGCAGAAGCCCTAGATTGTTACTTTCTCAAAAGAATTTTTACGTTAAAGAGGCCTTGTAAAGGAGAGCCCCTCTAACTCATACACTGTTAACTGCTTTCCCCTGTTAATGAAAGAGAGAACTGATTAAATGAAGGAATGACTCATTGGAAAGACACTGGAAAAAAAAAAAACTAGGTAATATATATTTTTTTTTTTAAGTTTTACTGGCTTTTAGAAGAAAAAAAAAAGTAGTAGGGTGGTGGTAGATATCTCTTCCTATGCTATTTCAACACATGCAAGTGTAGTTTTAGCATGGTTTCTAAATTTGCCTCCATAAAGTTGACTGCCCACAGATCTTCAACAACGCACTGCGCTCATGGTTCAAGGCCATTTGTGGGACTCAAATGTGGATCTTCTTTTGCATTTCAGATATCTCCAAGAATGAACATATGAGGTTCCCCTCTGTTAGCGGTGCAACTCAGACAAATGCAAATCATGTACAGATGTTGGTACTCTCACATCAACAGTGTATCTACCCAGTTTTTGTGCAAAATACTCTCACAAGTGTCAAATAAGCAAATTTACCTCGTAATATAGCCATATTTGAAGTCAAGCTGTTACTCTCCAAATATTCCAGAGATAACACAAATAAACTTCAGGCCAACAAAAGAATGCTTGGATAAGCTAAATTTTTAAAGCGATTATTTGCCTGAAAACACTGCATGTCATGGAAATAGAGAAGTAGCTTCAATAGTAGCAGAAAGCACTTTGATTACCTGGGGTAAAAGTACTGTAAATTCACCCCGAGTAGAAGGTGAATGTATGAGAGTAGTTTTAAAAATACACCCATGAACGAGCACAACACCACAGCTCCTCACAGTATGACAGATACGTGAGGTTTATCTGCTGTGACACATCACTCCTTCATGAATGGCTACAGAAAAGTGAGGTAAAGCCAAAGCCCATCCTTAGTACACAGATCCTAAAAACTTCATCTGAAAAGAAAAAGCCCACAGATATAAATATATGACGAATTCTGTAGGACCATGTGGACCGACCTGATTTTCATTCCACAACACAAGGGAGACTGTGCTTCAGGCCAGGAACCTGCCTAGACCCTTTTCTCCTGACCCTGATCAGCAGCTCTTATGGAAAATCTGTTTAAACAGATAGAGAAAATTTCATTTCATATTTTGGGAAGATGTAGTCAGATACGAGTCTTCCTAGTTTCTTTAATCCTTGCCAGAGAATAAAGAGCAAGATAAAACGGAACTCAGGCCTTGAGCCAAAATCCTTTGAAATCAATTAGATTATTTTCATTGATTTCAATGAGTTGTGGATCAGACCACCACTTCCTCAAGGCAGCAACAAGACGCTTCCTAGAGAAGGCAGGGGTCCTCAGTTTCACCATTCATTCATTTTGATCTTTCCCTGTTTAATGAATCTCTTCATCCTGCTCTTATTCTCAGCTCTCAGACATGAGCAGTGCATTCACTAGGCAGTAGAGGATCACCAACATCCATCTTTCAAGAGACATACAACTGAGGCCACTCAGGGCCATTAAAGATCCTGTGGTACTTTTGCAAGAGCAAAAATAACAATGCCAGTGTCTTGGCCAAATTCCAGCCTCTTTAATTACATTCTGTCCATCTATATTCCCTCTTTAGTTTCAGCTGGAAAAAATTAGCCACCATTTTCCACTATCTTATTAATCTTTTAATGTAGAATTAATTATAACAGAAAGACTATGAGCATAAAATATTGGCACTTATAGCTACAATGAGAGTATCATTGCTGTTCATAAAAACCAGAAAATGCACCCCTCTTTTCACAGTGAAAGCATACATGTTTAGCAGATCAAAACTAACCAGATAACTATTTTCCATTTTTAAAAGAGAAAAGCCAAAAGATGTGTAAATAAAAAATGGGAAGGGGCGGGGTGTGGAAATCCTCCCAGAAGTCTTGACCACTCGAATTCTTTACATGCCTTTTGGATTTGGAGACAGTGCTATGAGATGTCCAACTATCTTGAGGGGCTCTACCTAGGCTCCAAGCAGATGATTAGATTAGAAAGACGCACAGTTATTTTTGTCAATTTCCCCCCACTGAAAATAATGTATCAGTCAGTGCAAACATTCCAAAGAAGAAAAAAAAAATCCAGAGATTTCTAGAGATTTTAGTAAACATTTTTCAAAGACTGCTACTTTGTGAGCTATACATATAGAGCCCTACGGGAGGACAACCGCTAGTTTTAATGTGGGATCATTCTAAAATCCTGCTCTTGAAGTTGATTTAGGCACCCAGGTATTGTAATCTACTGTAAACCACATCCTAAAATATAATTTGGGTAATTGGTAATGGGTAAAAAAAAGATGATCCTCTACTCCTTGAGGATACAAAAAAGATCTAGACAGCATATTCACATTTTTGTCTTAACAAAACAGAAACCCTAAATGCCTTTCCATAGTATGGAGTGCAACATATCATAGAGGAAACAGTGGCCTGAGAAGACTGATAGTCTCATGCAGGTGGTACACACCTTTGAGTAACAATTTGGGATAAAGACACAGGATAACTACATCTCAGTGGAATATAGCGAAATGAGGTTCAAAAGCATGAAAGCTTACAACTCACTCTTCTAGCAGATATGAGTGTGATTAAAAAGGTGGTTGTTAGCAACAAGTAAAATGAAGAGCACTCTAGCAGGCCCAGAGAGCAAGTCCATTAACTTCATCAGCACTAGATTGAGTTCCCATCTCAGTAGAGTCCCAAGAATCAGTGAAATTACATTTACCCATCTTAATTGTGGGATTCAGTGAAAATGTAGGGTGATCGGTAGAGAATTCAGAGCTACAAATAAGGTCATGTTCGTATCTTTCTGTAGAAATAATTTGGTCATTTGCAGATCATATTAGGTCAAGTCACTCACGGTACTATAATCAAAGCTACAGACTGGAGAGCTTCTGAGCAATGATACATGACAGCAGATTTTTGTCAAGAGATCTGAAAGGAGAGAAAAAACTAGGGAGGATCTTGCAGTAAGTTCAACTGTCCAAAGAGCCACTATTGTTTAGTTGAGCTCAGGGCAATCTTTATATTATCTGGTCTCAGTTTTGCCTCTTAAGCAGAAGTGGCAAAGTCCACCATTCACTGAGACATCTAACAGTGGAAAAGCTGATATTTAGGAATACCTAGAAAGAAACACTTCATCAATGATAGGTAATAGCCTGACAACTTCAGAAGCTTTTTCCTTCAACTCTTCATGATAATTTGGGACAAAAAGCACTTTAAAAGGTAAGGTATTGTATATTATTGATATTATTTTCACTCTGAGGTAGCAATACTGCTCCAATACCAAAGATTCATTGCTCAAATCATCCACAAAGTTCAACCATCCTGGGGGGCATCATATCTGCAATGTTTCTTACCTGGCATTGAGAGATAGACGGAACAACCAAGCTTCTTTCTTATTCCTGAATTCCTCCTGATGCTATGTTGCTATATGAACTGTACTCATTACATACCACATATATGATGCTACTTAATTAGCTGCCCATTCTAGCACACACATGCACATTTCTCTTGAATCCCTGACCTATATGACTACATTCTTTGAGACACACCGAAATGATGACTCATGACTTCACTAGCTACAGAAAATATTTGAATACTCTCTTTACTCCTAAGATTATTTTTTTTGCAAAGCAGACAGCAATTTCCACACAGATTTGCAAGAAAAATTGGAAACCTAACATTTAGTTCAAAACCTTTTTCAGTGAACCAAAGCGGAGGTAACTGTCATCAGGCATCCCCCAATACTGTATATTCAGCATGCAGAAAGTAATTTTAAACAATATGAGGGAAAACTCCCTTCACTACTATAGCAATGCTTTTTTTAAAGGCCCAGAAAATATTTTTTGTGTGTGTGTTAAATTTGTTAGATGCTATATCTGCTCAAGTTCTTAGGCTTTGTGAACACTGCTAACTCTGTCACCACTCTTGTAATAAGAATATCCTTCTAAGTATTTAGTGTCTCCCACAGCACATTTGATTGCTTTTACCCATTGTTTGCGCAAGATGTATAGACAGAGGAAGTTGAAATTGTGCTCAGGGACTCCAGTAAAGCTCTAAAACTCTACAGAAGTCACTGTTAAATGCATGATTTAAAAAAAAAAAAAAATAGAAAAGAAAAGATAAATACACTTCTTAGTCCATCCTGTAACAAGGAAAGACCAAATAATTTTCAGATTTTCAGACAAATGTATGCCCTTTCACTACAGGTACTATTAAGCACTGGGAACCACCTGGTGCCCTCTTCCTTCCTGGTACTGGTTTTTTTCAGTAACTAATTATCCTTGATAATTTGCATTGGCTATGAAGAGCTGCTTGAATTCATTAAAAAAAAATTCTTTGCAAAGGATCTCTCAAAATTCAGCACATCCTGTCCTGTAGATTCAAATTGAAGAGCTTATAACAGTTACTCCTCCATGGTTTACCCAAACAAGAAAGCTCTACCTATCAAATCTAGCTAGTAGGTTACAGAGAAAATAAATTTAGCAGCTTAATCTAATTTATGAATATACATAACTATGAATAATTGAATGAAGCTAAAAGGAGAAAATTCCAGATGAATGATAGAGTGCAGATCAATTCCCAAATAAAACAGTACACACCCAATGGCTTGCCAAAAATTACATCTGACTGAAAAAAAAAATATCTAAAAACCTCTAAAAAATTATTCTTCTGGCAAGAAATAGAGGTGATGATCTAGCATCTCCAATGAGCCCATGATTAATTGCCAAAAAAGCCCTTTACATCTCAATAACTTTCTTTTTTTATTATTATCTTGAAATGTGCTTGACTATCAAGAACAGAGAAGTTTTCAATGCTGTAATAATTAAAAAAAAAAAAAAAAAAGTGATCCTCACCAGGAAAGTATATCTTGTAATTAAAAACCCAGCTTTAGCCTCATTTCTAGTTTAGGGTCAGCCTGGATGACACAAGTGTCCATTTCTGGCTGGACTAGCTACAAATACGTAATTGGAGCGTAAATTATTTTCACTACATAAATAGCTCCTGATGATATCACAATTTGTAAACAGTGCAGTTTGTTTTCCCAGAAGCAGCTTTGTGCTAGCTGACAGCTCTGAAAAGTTTTTGCATTTGATTATGCTGTTTTCCTCTTTATAGCTCAATAGGAAATCACATGCCATGTGCCCAGTATGAGTTTGGTCTGCTTTTCCAAATACTCTGTTACATCCATGACACATAAGTGCCTTTAACATCCTTGGGTGAGGAAGCAAGCTGCTTGCACACATACTTATTATTTTTAAGTCTTTATTTTTATGTAGCTGCAATAGTGTATTTCACAGCTGGCTGATGAAGCACACTAGAGCTATTTGGAATTCCTTAGTGCTCCTTAAAAGGTAATTAAACTGAAAATAGAAATGACCGTTTGTGGTCAGGTGCATTTCTGCTACTGTATTACTCACTCTGTTGCCAGCAGAATATTTAAAGACAGCTTGTACCAGCATACACAGCTGTGCTAATGGCTTTCCAAACTTCCCTACTCAAACTTGCCCTGGAGAAGCCTTAACAATGCATCTGTTTACTAAGATTTTTCCATTAACCT
Source organism: Caloenas nicobarica (assembly GCF_036013445.1). Taxonomy (NCBI): domain Eukaryota; kingdom Metazoa; phylum Chordata; class Aves; order Columbiformes; family Columbidae; genus Caloenas; species Caloenas nicobarica. The sequence goes on along the minus strand of NC_088250.1, from coordinate 23,165,809 downwards.
TTCCAATATCATGACACCTTTCTAACTTGTTTAGTGATTATAATAACAATATGCTGTATAGTCTATATCCAAAGACCTTTAAATGCACACACAATGTATTCTAGCAACCTTCTTTCCTTCTTGAGTAATAAAATAGTATCAACAAATAGGTTAGGAGGAGAATTTCCTCGTTTTCTAAGTATAGACTATACTGAACTTAAATGCACCACAGCAAAGGCTGGAAAATCCTGTGCTGAGATAATCCAGAAGTTGGCACAACATACGGTGAGATGAAATGGGATGACTCTCTGGGGTAATGTGGTCCCTCAGAGAGAAATCATCTTCTGCTACCTTATAAAAATTGCCTTTTCTTGAAAGACTAAAGAATGTTATATCCACCTCCCTTCATCTTCAAGAAGAGACAAAACTGTTACTATCTCCCTGTCTGTTCCTTCAGAAAAAATACACAAGAACATGAGCTTAATAAGAAGCCAACCAGAAATGAGTGCATTTTACAGAAGGAAATGTGAGATAATATATATCCATACATAGTACTAGCATTCAATATAAACATTTTCTTCTTTGTGTTTGTAGAGAAAGCAAGGTAGAAGGAAAAATGATACATACAATTTATTTACCCACCTGAACATTTTTAAAGTGAAGCTCAGAGAAAATGCTTCTAGAAATAATAAATGTTCTCTCTCTATTATCTGTAGCAGGTTTTGGACAAACATCTTTAGAATTCACCTGAGTTAGATCTTGTCCAATTCTGTAAGACTTGTCATAGGGAAGAAATGGAAGCTCACAGGCTGACATAACCATGTGAACAAGTGGGGTGATCTCTGGGACAAAAAGAGCTCTGGTCATGGATGGAAACCTGCCTCTCCCAGAAGAGGATCCATGGCCCCAGGTGGAAGGAGAAAGCAGCAGTTTGAGATTCTATCTCTGGGTTGGGAAGCCCAGGGAGAGCCTCTCTCCGGGCAGGATGCTGCAGATGTGGCCGGGCTGCCAGGAGAAGGGAGGGAAATGGCCAGAGTCTCAGTTACAGGAGTGAAAACTGTGGTTCAGCAAAGTAAAACACAGCTGAAACCAGGACTAAAACTATGATGTATCAGTTTGAAGCTTTGTTTCTAAGTTTGTGCACTGAATCTGCCATTGTTGAAAAGTTGTATTATATTTGCTTATCTATACATGAAAGTCTTGTTAAGGTTAATGAGAATTCCTGTTTGATAGACGATAACAGACTTTTTCACTATTAGTACAGAACGAAAATGTTTTCCTGTACTTCAGGATTAGAAAGCAATAGGTGTCCTGAATTCTAGTTCTCTGAACAGCCCCATGAGAATTTAATATATTTAGATCAGCAGCAATGTGGAAACCTTCAGTTAATCTCATTTTGGTCCTAACTGCAACCCTGATTAATTGGAAACACAATAAAAATAGCCTGTTTGAGGATAGGATGAGGCACTGAGCAGATAGACTTATCACATCTTTTTTCATTTTCATATCCCATGTTCCTTATTATTTTGATCCAGATTCTTTCTAGATTCTTTTTTTAAGCTGCAATATCAAATGGCATTTATCTAGGCATTTTCAAATCATGCCAAGATAAAAGCTAATCTTTTTGTAATCAGTATGCAGAGAAGAAGAGAAGCAGTAGTAAAGCAGTTGCTGCATGTTTGCTGACAAAATATTTAATCCAAACATTTAATTTCAATCTGCCACTGTTCTCAGTTGGTATAATTATTTTAAGCAAATATCATGTAGGAAGGAATAGAAAATAGTCTCAGCTACTGAAATGTAAATAATAAAACATAATTATAATCAAATGTTTAAAGCCATATAACTCTGTTTTAGGACCATTTCTGTGGACTATTTAAAAAGTTTAAGTGATTTTAAATTATTTCTGACATAATGGTCTATAACACTGCCTATATTGGCAAGCAGTGGAAAAGGTTTAATTCTCTCATCTGTTCATACACATCATACTTCAAAGGTACTACAGACAAATTGCACTGCAGTCCATGGAAAATTGTAGACTTTTGCTTTTCATGTCAATGAATATTAAAACCAACACAAAGTTAAGACAGTGATCATCACAACTCTTTGTGCTTTTTAACCAAATTAATATAAAAAATTTATATCATTATCGTAAGCTTACTTGCAACCTGATTAGCTCAGACACAGGCCAAAAAAAGGCTTGAACTTTTAGGGTGAAATTTTGCAGCAAATTTTCTGTTTTCTGGAAAATCAGGAACTTAAAAATACCACTCCATCCCAAAAGTCACTTTGATTTTCTACAATAAGTTAATCAATCCGTCAAAAGTCTTAAGGCTCTACAAAGTGCTAAGACTGTGAATAAGGTAAATTTCATTGATGACTAGTTCTTTTCTTGTGGTTTTCCACATTCTTGACTCTATTGCAATGCTTGTCTATAGCACAGATAGGATGTTAGACTGTTCTAGAAGTTATATAGGTTTGTAATACTTAAATACAATATACAGTTGCAAACCAGATGTACGAGTCATCCAAAACAAACAAAAAAAAAAAAAAAAAGGAGAGAAAGAAAAAATAGCTTTCTCAAAGTGTTACTTTTTAGTGCTATTCTCTAGTGAGTAAAATTTACTTGGTGCAGAGGACCATCACAAAGAAATAGCAGAACTCAAGAACTTAAGTTCCATCTAGACCCTGATTTGCAGATTAACTTGGAAAATTATAATTACTTCGACTACAAGATTTTTAGATTTGTTTACATTTTGGGATTAAAAGTTTCATCACGCATGTCCTAAAGCATATGAGGAAAATTACTGCAGGGGTCAGAAGGGGCTAGTGTAAAGAACAGAAGATGCTTTTCTGGTGCATCTAATTGACTGCAATATTTTTTAATGAAGGAAGGTACTACATTTTAATTTTAAATTTTGATCCTAAAAGTAACTTGCCTTCCCATCACTGCTTTTCCTCCTCAAAGACTCCCTCTAGAACAGAACAAGGAAGGGGGTTAATGTGGACTACAGAGACCCTTGAAAAGCAGTCTCCCCCTTCCCTCTGGCAGCTAAGGCTGACCCACAGCACTTGCCCATCCCTGCAGACTGGGTACCCAGGAACCCGGCTCAGCTCTGGCACAGGCAGCTCCCAGTCCTGCCACCAGCCTCCCCATTCCTCTAGACACACAGGACTGTTTGCATGTATAGGAGGTGAGAGAGACAACATTTTCAGGAGTGGTGTTGAGAGGGAGGCGTTTTCGTTTGTTTCTGTATCTAGGAAATGCACAAGTTCATTTCAAAGCAAAATGATGGATGTCCTTAATTTGTTACTTATGAACTGTATGAACAGATGAGATAATCCAAACCAGAAAGGTTATCCAGACTAACCAGGTATAACAAGGGAACCAGAAACAGTCCAGAAAAAAGAAATGCTGTGAAGTGAACTAAGCAGGATCCAAAGACACTCTCAGAGCCATGCAATCTCTAACGTAATTACAACAATATTTGTTTGAAGTGAAGTTACAATTTTGTTTACTTCTTAAGCAGACTTGCTTGTATTACAGGTCAAGTACGCGTGTCAAAACCATCTGGCTTTTCAGCAGTGATTTCTGCTACTTCCCAGGTTTGTTTACATGGCTAAACAGGTAGTGCTCATCCCTCCTCGCCAAAGCCTGGACACAATGCAAGCAGTGTGCCAGGGGGAGGGAGGCAGGAGCTGACAATGGCAGCAGAGTTCTTTATTTATTGCTCCCAGCAGGTGTCAGATGCCACAGTTTCTTTACAACCATCAACACCCTGGGGCTTTTTAGTTCCACATATAAGACAAGGAAGATGGGGGATGGCAACTAACCTCAAGGGATTAGCTACCTGAATCCTATCCCAACTACTAGCAGACTCCAGCTGTGTTTAAATGTTTTTTGAAGAATTTCTGATGTTCAGTGGTTGCTGATTACTTCCAGATTTTAGTTCTACACCAGTGGAGATCTGCTACAAAGAGTTTAGCAATTGCTAAAAATTGCAATTGCACCAAAGAAAAGTCGTCTTTAAAACCAGTTTCAAAAATATTACAGCAGTGTTTAAAAAAAAAAAAAAAAAAGAAAAGAAAAGAAAAGAAAAAGAGGTCAACCTACAGACTCTTCACAATGAAAGGAGAATCAAGCAAAGTGTGGGGGAAGGAAGGAGAGAGGGCACTGAAGAAGACTAGGATCATATTAGCTTTAAAGCCACATCAAATTTTCCTTGTAAATATTATGGTGGTATTTTAATCTTCAGAGGGATGATTGAGATAAATATTCTATTGACAGCATTTCCTTTCTGTTGAGTTCACCTTATTTAAACTTCAATCTGGGACATATCTGGGACTTTCCTCCATTATTAGACGTCAATATAAAAAATTGTTTATATTTAGATACATCTTGTAGTTAAGTAAGTTAGATAATATATAATTTGAAAACTATAAAATGAAATAGGAAGACTTCTTAATGCAAAAAATAAATAAAATACAAATGCTGTTCTCAACTGCATACATCTTTCCAGTAAACCAGAGGACATTCAGTGAGTTGGATGAAGACAAGTTGGGTGAATTTGAGCTACTTAGTCTAGAAAACTACCAGTAACACATCACTTGAGTTTCCTTCAGCTTCTTAGAGAATTAAAAGCGTAATTGGCATATTTATATCTAAAGACTTTGTTGTTTCATCAACAAAAGAGACTGGTTAAGGAGAGAAAAACCTTCAAAGAAATAATGGAATGTATATAAGTACCTTTTGTGTATTACTCCACTGAATTTAAGACAGGTTTTGAACACAATTCAGTAAAAGAGAAAGACTGCTTTCTTTATAAGAAGGTGAGGTTTTTTGTTTTCAGGTATGTACAGTTTTAAATAGTAGTCAAGGTTAAAACCAGACATTTTTAATAGAAGAAAAATTTAGAAGAATTATTCTTTCCATTAACCTTTTTTTTTAATGTAACTGCAAAAATTTTAATTCATCAAATGAAGCTCCTTCCCACAGAGGGAAAGGGCAAGGGAAATAGAGAGAATGAGAAATGGGGAAACACACACAAAAAAAAAGAGAGAGAGAAACTAATGGAAGGTTTTCAAATACTGTGCTACACTCTTAAGCAACTGTGAAGTTCTTTAAAATCTTGGTAGTACGACAAAAGCACATAAACTAAAAATCACTTCATCTTCAGAAGTGCTTACTGTGTTTAAATAGACACTATTCACATAACAGAGTTCAATTCTGACATGAACTTCTTTTAGTTTTGCAAATACCCAGATGCCAAGTAATACTGGAGCTCATGTCTTTATAGCAAGATCTGGGACACGACAAAAATAGGTTGAGCAGGTTATAGCCTAAGCAGTAAAAGCAGACAGTAATACACGTTTCACATATACAAACCAGACAACATGTCTGTTTCATGGCACTGAGGTTTTTTGGCAGCCTTTTGGCAGTACAAATTGAACATGGGAATAGATTTCAAGTCTTTTCAGATCCACAATGTGGTAAAGCTGAATGTACAGATTCCTGATGCGTCACCAGCATTATTAGCTGTTATCTTATTAAGACATATGCATTCGTTAGAGAGGAGTTATTCCGATTCTCTATGAAATAATTTTCTGATTATGAGCTGCATTTGTAGCCATAACTCTTGGCAGCACGTAACATACCACAGCTAGCATTGTCCAAGAAGGAATTACTTCATTCCACTACACCGTATCGCAACTGGCTGTACCTCGTAGTACAAATACAACCTTGTCATTGCAATTTGTCACACTTTTTTGTGTGCATTTTAGCTCACTGAAGTCTCATCTCCCGTGCTGAATAGCCGACTGACATATAATACACAACACTGTAATGAAAAAGGCAAGATCGCAACAAGAGAGATATTGGTCATAGCTTCCATTACAGAGCTGGCTGTCTCCCAGATTGTGCCTGTTCTGGAGCTGTATCCAGAGCTCAACTAGGGGATGGTTTTGCTGCCACCACCACTCATCTGCTGCCCTATTTGCAAGTGTGCCTTGCTTTACTAAATCATTGGACAACTCAGCAGCAGTTGCACATAAAATGTCTGGTGTCAATGTCACTTGCTGCTTAGTTATCCAAGAAGCCAATGTTTGACTGAAAACAATAAAACCCGTATCCCTGTTCTCATAGAATCACAGAATGTTAGGGATTGGAAGGGACCTCGAAAGATCCTTGTGCACTGTTTCTTGCAATTAAAAACATCTGTGCAGCATCAAGAGATGTAAAGATCAAAAAGAGAGGGCAGGAATAATTATGTCTGGTCACCTGGGAAGCGGCTGGGAGACAGCACACAACACAAAGTGTGAGGTGCCCACTTCTTCTCAGGGGCTGCTTTCAAGCCCTGCCCTGCAGCCAGGGTGAAAATCCAGCCTCAACTACGCATCATGTCAAATTGTAGCTATACTGGAGGATGGCTGTTTAACCAGGACTCTGTTCTTGATTCAACTTACACTGTAGATGGATATTAATACGATGCAAAAGCAAACTACAGCAAGAAAAGGGGTGGAGGTGGGGGGTTCCTCGGGATTTTCCCAAATCCCTGAGTCCCCCTCCAGTTCCCTGTCCTACTGCTCTCTCCTGCCATAATGCCTGATGTTGTCCATAACACCTCCTGCATTGCCTTGACTGCTGTTTTTCATAATGGTAAGTACCATCTCATTGTTCCTTTATATTATCCCTTTTTTATCCATCATTTGCGTGCAACTGTAAACCTTAGACTTACAACATAGGTTTTTCTGTGCAGTGACGTTTTGTTATATGTTTGTAAAGTGCTTAACTCAAAGAGTACATGCCCAATATGTGCTACAGATATAAAATTATAATAGTAGGAAGCAGGTTACTTAGAGGGAAGTGCATGAATTTTTCAAACAGATATGCACAAATCAGGGGGAAAAAAATACAACAAAAAAAAGCCTCAGTGAAAAATTCTTGATGGTTAGCAGAGTAAGTGAAATACAAGAGTGAGCAATTGCTTATTGTACTATTTTATATCATTGTAAGAAATCTTTTAACAAGCTTCCCCACTCAAGAATTATTTCCATCTTGTTAACATGGAAGCTAACTTGAAAGTTTCAGTTTTGTGTAGGATATAAAAAAATTCAGCCAGCACAGGAAAACAAGGCACAGCAGGGAAACATTTTAAATAAAACTGAAGTGTAATTCCTGCTATTTCCAATGTATCTAATGAATGCATTTTAATAAAGCGGTACAGTAAAGACTGAGATTTCTTGAATCATAGAGACACAGAAAATGTTTGTGTGTCAACAATTTTATTCACATCCTATTGCCTCTGATTTTCTAGCGAAACAAAAATTTTACAATACATTTAACACCACACAGTAAAATATTCTGTTTCACAATATTGAAGTGTTTCTGTTGGTCTTAACAAGCCCAACAGGTGCTTTCTATTGGTGAGACCTTTCTTTCTAATCCTCAAAATAAATATGGGGTATTTCAGATTCTCAACATACTACTTGGCACATTTCACAACACCCTTTCTGTATAGAATGCTTTTCAAAAAGCCAAATTTCAGCTCATTGACAAAAGATGAATGCGGTACAATAACTCACAGAAGAAATTCATAAATACTCTGAATGATACAGCTAATGTGACCCTAACACGCCAAGTTTTTTGCAAGACAACCAATTCCTTGGTAAATTCAGAGTCTTGAGCTAATCACTCTATGGTTATCTGAATCCATCACACAGCCAGGCTGCAAAGGACTTGTCAGGGCACTGTGTTTTCCTTCTTCATTCTGCTTCCTTTTAACTTAGTAGCAGCACTTTACAACACACGAGTATCAATTAATAGTAAATTACGAAGGTATTCATATGGGAGCACATATTACAACCTCCTTGATGCCAAAAACTTTCCAATGATGAGGGTTTTTCAGTGAATAATAAACACACTTATAATGATTTTGCCACTTCCTGAAAAGTGTGGCCAATTTATCTTTGATTCCAAGGAGGCTGCACATCTTTACCTGTTTGAAAATACGAACTTTTGCTCATGAGATCTACACAAAGGCTCTTTTATGTAGGTTAAAGGATGCTTCCCCCATGCCCATTTAATATGTTTTCTATGAAGTTCTCTGTGCTGCCCTTAGGGCCGCGCACATGCTGGCAATATGCACGCAAGTTGCACAGCAAGTTCTCCGTCCCCCCCCACCTCAGAACCATAATGTCTACAGTCCCATCTGCCCTGTAATGAAATCATGTACCTCTATTTATTTTTCAAGCATTTTAAGTGTCATACATACAGTAAACCACTGCTTTATAAATAGGCCCCTAAGACAAGGACACAGTTTACAAGGGACTTAGCGTTTAAGCTATTTTCATCTTGACAATGACTGACATGCCTCTCAGAGAATATTACATATTTAGAGTACTTTTGAAGGTGCTGTACTTAAGAAACATGTCTCATCAATTGGGTGAACTACTGAACTGAGTCTTAAATGTTTAAAGAAGGGTCAAAAAGGCACACTGCTACAAAAGTGTGTAACCTACATCTGACTACTATCAGAGTAGAAATCCACACATGAATAATTTTTGCAAGTTTTCTTTCCATTTAAAAAAAATCTTTTACTTTATCTCTGAATATTTATTAGAGCTTGAACTGAAGTCTTAACAAGGTAAAAGCCAAACTCCAAGAAAAGAAAAGAAAAGAAAAAAAAAAGAAAAAAGTACACCATTTTCTTCATAAACTTCATGAGAATTTCCTCAACACATGCATCTCCATTTATATAACAGATCAAGGAAGGCTAGAATCCAATTTCAAATCAAATAACCTCCATATTGATGTGTGGTGTAGTTGACAGTGCACTCTCATCAACTCTGTGCTTTCTGGTGGGTAATGTGCACAATATAACTTAGAGTAGCCATTTGGCAGAAAACTGCTGTAGTCAAATGGAAATAGCCTTTAGTACCTTGGTTAAAATGGAGAGCCATAATGTATGCGTGTTATTTGATAAAAAATAGTGCCTTTAAATTAAGAAAAAAAGAATTTCCCGTGAAGATACGATGCAGCACAATGACACAGATTTTAGGATCTTATTTAAAACTGTAAAGGCACAGTGCAGCACAGATGCACAATTTGTTAGGAAACACAAGATCATGTGCCAGTGACCAGAGATTTGCTGCTGGATTCTTGCCATAGAGGTAGCAAGAAAAAGTGAATTACCTACAGATAATTGCTCACTCCTCAAGGCAAGTGACACCTTTAAACTGATATCACAATACAGAACAAACACACATCTTGACAAAAGATCTAATGACCATATTTGATCACACGATACAGCTGGAGCAGCCTGATGTAACATTATACATTTAAGAAAAGTACAGTTGTTTTTTTAAGCAATGAGATATATCTGGTGGTCCACATAAAGAAGGGGTCAGTTAGTATAAACAAAATTTCCTACCAAAAATATAATAGATTACAGATGAGATTTAAAACCACTCAAGGTCACACAAAATTTTTCCACTTGCATCAACAGATTCTTTCAAACATCCAGCTATTTAACTCAAATAAATCACATGGCTTAATCAGGGCCATGAAACACCAGTCTTAATTAAGAACCTTAGCAGTGGCAAGGAACTGAATTTATGCCTTTTTCTAAGCAAGCAGCACTCTGGGCTGTTACCATCAGCTAGTAGGTCGAGGACAGTGATTCCTCCCCTCCTTTCAGAGGTTCTCATTAGGGCACAACTGAACAGCTCATCCAGCTTTGGCTCTCCAGTACCAAAAGACACTGGTAAATTTGAGGGAGTCCAGCAGAGCCCACCCACAGAGGCAGGGACTCAGAGGACGCGGCCTGTGAGGAGAGGCCGAGAGGCCAGGGCTTGTTCAGCCTGGGAAGACGATGGCTTCAGGGGGACCTCACTGCAACCCCTTGTGTCAGCATGGAGGTTACCTGGGTCCAGAGCCAGGCTTCTCACTGAAGGTGAGGCAGGACAATGAAAATCAAGGGTCACAAATTAAATCAGGAGACCAGATATAATGAAAAGAAAAATCATTAGAAGGATAATTAGGGACTGGAACAGGTTTCCCAGACAAGTTATGGAATCTCTGTCCTCGAGGAGTTTCATGGCCCAGCTGGCTGAAGCCCCACAGTCAACATAGCTCTTGCTTCAAGGCTGAACTAGATGACTTCCTGAGGTCTCCCCTAGCCTAATCTAAATAAGCAGCATAGCACAGAGATAGTTTCCTTCTATTATCTATAGTTTCCTTCTATTATCTGACAGCAGATACATCAGGGAAACTGCAGTGATAAAACCAAATAATAGCTGCTTGTTTAAGAATCAGCATTCATTGCATTCATTGCTGAAATTTATAAATCCTTTAAGAAGCTTGTATGTTAAACACTTGCACTTTACACTTTGATAACAGTGCTGGTATCAGAACATATGAAATTTAAAAATCTGTGTTAATTCGGTGAAAATCTGTGTTAATTCAATGCCATATGGCTATGGGCATTCATCCAAGAAAGTGGCATCTCAACAAATGACAAGAAGAGCTTCCCAGATTTGAAGGTTTAGTGGAGAATCCAGTTGACTGGCTCCTTACAGACTCAATACCAGAAAGCGTTGGAAGTTAAAGAACCTCTCATGGGCCCTGCCTCCCCGTCTTTGCTTTGGGAAAGGTCCTCCCTCACTTCTGATGGCAACAGGAACTCCAGAGCATTTGCAGGGGTTTTCATGCCTCCCTGTGTCCCTAACACTCTCTGAAAAAGAATTATGTTCTGCCTCCACATCGCTCAAAGCCATGACAGGAAGAAACACAGTAAAGGACGACATTGTACTGGCCAGTGCTACATCATTTTCTGAAATTTCCTCACCTAGTATTCCAGAATGCAAAAATGAGCTGAACAACACTACCCAACTCTACTGGAAGAAATGACTGCTGACAGGAACAACCGGAAGAGGAAGATTTTGAAGGAAGAATTAATATTCTACAGACTAAAATGGTATTTTATGTGATCTGAAGGTTAGGCAAAGGTTTTGTCAATTATTAATTTTGACCAATAAAGGAGCCCACCAACATTACATTGGAACCAGTGAGAATTTAAGTGAAGACCAAGAATGTTATGACATGACTTCGCTTTTACTTTTCCTCAGTCAAGTTTAAAAAAGCTACTTAAGAACATGCAAGCAAAAGCATAAGCTGGTGCGCACATATGCACAGGAAATATCAAAGATATGGCAAATCAACGAACCTTGTGTTTTTTTCTTCAGATTAATAATTCGGTTGCTGCATGGTGAATATTACTAGAAAGTCTAACTGGAAGCAAAAGATACCAAACTGTATAAAAATGGTACAAATACTATTTCTGATAATGTAGTAACCAGAAAACCTATAACCTTCTAGATTCTGTCTTCAGGAGCAGCAAATGAGTGGTCCAACAGGATCTGGTGGGATTAATCAGCATAAAATCTCTGTGCATCTGAAGGATTAGAACTCTAATCTAGCTATTTCGCAAGAAAACAATCTATCCTGCATAAATGGTTTTGGCAAAGATGTGGTATTACTTTATTTTAATTACTGTATTCCAGATTTTTTATTCTTGACTCCCTACTGGAAATGTATGAATATTTTAAAGTTTTGTCAGAGTTTTCAAAATTCGTGTTCTTGTTTAAGCCTCTATAAGTATTACTGATGGAGATTTTTATCTAAATCAGTTTGTTCATTGCTAACTGCTGTGTAGATGAAATATGCCTGTGATCTTATATAAAAGTATTCTGTGCTGTTCGCAGTTAACTCACTCACTAAAAGAGTCACATCAGACCAAGTCAACGCATGATGGGATATCTCCAAAGAAAGGCATCTGTGAAAAGTGGTCTTGGTAAGAAAGTACATAACATTTTTGTCTTCAGAGTCAGTAGTGAATCAGTATCCAGCAGAATATTGTTGCTCAAATGTCTTGTCACAACACCTGAAACCAAGTAGCTGACTCTTTATCAAAATAAAATATCTAATAGATTTTTTCTCAGTAATAGGTTACCCATGATCTCCTGACCAGATTTACATACAGTTTACATTTAATTAAGTAAAAAGTTCTATGTAAGGTATTACTATATACCCTAAATAAATGGAATTTACAGGTAGGCCAAATTCTTGTTCTTGAACTAAATCTAATTTTCACTGGAAAATGTAATTTTTTCTTACTAATTTTAGTGGTAGTGTGACCAGTTTGAGAAAAGTTAGTGCATATCCTTGCCCCCAGGCTTCCTCTTTATGAGAATAATATAAACAGCAATAGTAAAATAGGTAGGGAGTTAATTATTACATAGTTATTTCATATATACTATAGAATTAAATTAAAATAATTCTGCTTTTATCTACTGCCTGTTTTCTTCTCACAATCAAAATTTAGGAATTATTTTTAAATGTGAATTATGATTCAAAGTATGAAGATATAAACATTAAAACCAAAACAGACAGTAAACTCCTTCTACAATATATATACTACCGAAGTTTCAGAAATTTACATTAAAGGAAAAAAAAGCAAAAACTACTGTAACAAAATGTTACAGAACAGGACTATGACTACAAAATTACCTACTTCATATCAGGTGTTAATAAAAATAATTAAAAATAAAGGAGAACTTGAAATATTAAAAGAAAAACAAGACATTTCTATTTGTTTATCAAAAACAATACTCAAAGATATTCCTATGTGAAAGAAGTTCTGTACATTGGGAATTCTCTTAAGAGAGCAAAACTTCATTACAAATCCCAAATATTATCAGAATATAAATTTTGTTACAGAGAGCAGGAAGAAACATTACTGGGTCCATAACTATTAGTTAACATGTTAATAAAGAGCAACATTGAATAATATTTAATATGTTGAATTCACTAGGAATTAGGTACCTAAATATCTTTCAAATGTAGCAGTAAATACAGTGATTCTATCAGCCAATACTCTTATAGCAGGAGAGAGGAGGGAGAAAAGAAGAACAAAAAAACCTAAAACTTGTTCTTTTTACAGTATTTCCTTAAATTGTCTCAGAAAGGATTGGAAGTTGATTCAAATAGATTTTATTGGCAATTGAGACAGAAAAAAAAATTATATATTAAAAAAAAAAAAAAATCACACTAGTGTGGCCCTGTACTTGGTAGTGGACTAAGCTTTGGGGAGTGTGCAGCACTGCATGTGAAGCAATCACATATTATCTAGAGGATTCTCGTCTTTCAGACTGTGTGAGGTACATGTGAAATTCCATTACAGAGTTTGCATCTCCATCATTTATTATCTACAGAGGCAGGCTGGCATTTCTTGCAATCGGGGAGGAAAATACTGTGCGGATAACAACTCAATTATGTCTTAAAATTAAGTTTGAGAGAAAAGTTTGTGCACCGTATAGCTCGACCAAGTATTTTTCCTGAGCCTCCTAGCTCTGAGAAATCCAACTGTGAAAGGATATTATGAGACAGAATGTAAATAAATATATTAAATACTGACAAAAGGTACATTATATATTTTAATGCATATTTAGTCATTAAATGTCTTCCTTAGTTAAAAACAACTTCATTTAAGAGATTTCACTGAGATATTGGGAGAAGAGAGATTTGATAGAGGCAATTTTGGAGGAGGATGCCTTGTACATCTGAGTCATGCAGTTTTCAAGCAGCAGGTCCTCCTTCCTTTAATTGCTTGCTCCAGAAACTTCATGATTTTGTTGGGAAAAAGTCAGTGCAGTCTCACTAAACTGGAGCTATATGAAAATTTTAATTTGGTACTTTTTCTCTTGTATGATTTAAAGGGATAATGTTAGGGTTAATTTATTAAAAAAAAATACTTTCTGTTGTAAAAACAGTCTCAAATCTGTAGCTGGTGCCCTTCCCGAAAACACTTGTGACTGTTACACAGGAGCAACACACAACTTCTGGGTGGGCTAGAAGTGCTGTTTCATCATCCAAATGCTAATAACTTTGCATTCTGCACAATTGCTTTGTACCCTACTGCCAACAGAGCCAGATTTGTGAGACCATTCTCACGGGGATCCATTAGAGGGGGACCCCAATTGCACTGAACAGCTGCAGCCACACTGACACCATGGGCAAAGGCTGAAACAGCTGATTATGACTTGATGAAAACTGTTGAAATGTCACAAAGCAGTCAGTGCACTGACACGTACCAGAGCAGAGAAGGTAGCTGTACTTTGTGCTGCAAGCATCCCTCAGTTTCATTTTGGCACTGTATTACTCACTTTGTGTTCTGTACTTTTATTTATCACTGATGTGTCAATATGTGATAAATGAAATTACTCTTTTCAATACAGGACAAGACTGGGGCCACAAGTCTCTGCCTGGCATTGGACAGGGTGGGTCTGTGAGAAGCAGTGTACCTTCAAGAGTCTTCAAGGAGTTTGCACTGCTCCTCTCTCCCTAAAATTTGTGAATGGGGAAGCAGACAGCATCTTCAAGTCCTGGTTTATCACTGGGCCAAGCTGGGCCATTCCCCCAACAGCAAATCCGCTGCCTGCACTGGACTCCTCTGATGCCCACAAAAAGGGAAGGCAAGAGCAGGGCTACACTGGGGGAAAAGGAGAGCAGACATCCCTGCCTCCATTTCTCACCGAACACTTTCATAGAAATAAGCAGATCTGAGCTCAAAATTTGTACAGCCCTCCAGCAGAACTAGATGATTTTTAGCAGAGAGAAGGAGAGGGGAAGGGGGAAAGAAGGGGAAGGGGGAAAGAAGGGGAAGGGGGAAAGAAGGGGAAGGGGGAAAGAAGGGGAAGGGGGAAAGAAGGGGAAGGGGGAAAGAAGGGGAAGGGGGAAAGAAGGGGAAGGGGGAAAGAAGGGGAAGGGGGAAAGAAGGGGAAGGGGGAAAGAAGGGGAAGGGGGAAAGAAGGGGAAGGGGGAAAGAAGGGGAAGGGGGAAAGAAGGGGAAGGGGGAAAGAAGGGGAAGGGGGAAAGAAGGGGAAGGGGGAAAGAAGGGGAAGGGGGAAAGAAGGGGAAGGGGGAAAGAAGGGGAAGGGGGAAAGAAGGGGAAGGGGGAAAGAAGGGGAAGGGGGAAAGAAGGGGAAGGGGGAAAGAAGGGGAAGGGGGAGGAAGCATTTTACATGCTGTGCTAAACTTCTAATTCTTGGCTACTGTGTAGCCAAAGCTTGTTTATTAACACATCATCTGGTTGATTCCACATTCCTGTTACTTGTCATTAATGAGAGGCTAACTAAGATTAAAGACTATGGATTTCAGCAGCTGCAATTTGGTGTTTAGTTTTTGTGGGGTTTTTTTCCAGTTTCTTGTTTGGTGGGGGTGGTTTTTTTTAGCTGTGGAAAGGTTTGAGAAGCTAGATGAAATGTGACATGCTTACTACTACAGAAACTTTGATTTAGTGAGCAAGGAAGTGTGGTGAGCACTGTATCTGCTATATCATCGTGTACTTTCTGTTTGTCTTTGGCAATAAGCAAACAAAAAAAGAAAACAAACAAACAAAACCCCCCAAACAAAAACAAAACAACAAAAAAACCCAAACACACAAATACCAAACACCATGTATTTACAATAATGGAAAGGAAAACTATGAATAGAGAAATTATCATAGCAGTGGAAATGATCTGCTCTCACATTATGAGACCAGCTGTTCTAGCCTTCATCATTTGTGCGTTTCCTGTATGAAGGGTGAATATATCGCATTATTGGAGCTGTGCACAACCCAGCCTGACCTAAATGCCAAGAAATAAGCAAGTGAGAGTGAAGCATCAGTGGCAAATTGGAATCTAAGGCCTTTTGTGCTTGTTAAATGGTGGAATGATTATAATTGGAAAAAGTGATGTGCATTAGTTCTGAGTGAATGTACAAGAAATGACAAGCGTGTAACTTAATGATTACTTCACAACACCCAGGACTGCCTTCTAGTCTTGCACCGAGAGGCTCAGCCCTACAGCAGAGAAAACTGCATGTCTTCTCCTGCTATTCATGGGCATCCTCCACAGGTCACTTGGAAATAACCCTGAAGTGATAAGTCTTGGTTTAGGAAGTCTGCTGCTTAAGCTTGTATAAGTCATTGTGACAGAGCATTTTTTTCTCTCGCCACATACCTTTGTCTGTATTAGTATCAACTGGGCAGAGTCCAGCTTTAAATGAAAACATACAATCATTGTTTATTCTCACAGATAGTACATATATTAGCAGAACTTCTGCCAGTCAACATCCATAAGACATTCAATTATACACCATTTCAGATATTATTTTTCACATTTCCATTCTGTAGCAAAGT
Source organism: Caloenas nicobarica (assembly GCF_036013445.1). Classification (NCBI taxonomy): domain Eukaryota; kingdom Metazoa; phylum Chordata; class Aves; order Columbiformes; family Columbidae; genus Caloenas; species Caloenas nicobarica. The sequence continues at coordinate 23,149,592 of NC_088250.1, read as the reverse complement.
AGCAGTAGGGGGAGGGTGGGGGTGGGGATGAAACACACCATGAAAAAGTTTATCTAAACATACTGGTGAATTATTTCAAGTGAATATGAAAATTAATACTTAACTATAGATTAATTAAACCTCTTTTTACAGCTAGCAGAAATTATTTCCCAGGACATTAGAAATTCAGTACAATTAATTCTTCTTCATGTTAAAATTACTCCTGTCTAGGAAAAGTGTTGCCAAGCATTTCCTGGATGATAAGCATGTGCTTTATGGCAGGCTCATATAAAGATTCAGGGTTAAACGCTCAATGAAAATGTATTGTACATAAATCTACACACAAAACTGGCAGGCAAAGTGTCAAGAAGCAATCATCTCCAAAGTCAGTTTACCCTCACAACAGAGACCTTGTCACAGTCAGAGTTAAACCGGCTTTGGTTAGGACTGAACTTCTATTTGTATAAAACTGTCAGAACTGGGGAGTTTACCAAGAAATTGGAGCCTCACAATTAAGCAATGTCATTAAGCACACTGATTTCTGATTACTTTTCACAGAGAAGCACTTGAAACTCTTGAAAAGCAACATACCAAGAGGCATCCCATAGAAACCTTTACTGGTGTTTATACGTAACTTTTAATGTGCTGTCTTTTAAGCTAGAAAAATCCCCATTTTCCTAAGTAATTAAAAGCTGGTTTTAAGTAAACGGAAAGTTGCAATCCTCTTCTACATCAATAGGTGGGGTCCATTAGAAACTGATGCAAAAGCTTGGCGTAGGGAAAATTTCTTTGGCATGCTGTGATAATAGAGACCTCAGTATTAAATTAAAAAAAAAAAAATCTTAAAAAATAAGTATTAAATGACTAATATAACTCCCTTACTCTTGCTTAACACAGATATCAAAGCTCTCATAAGTCAAGAGGTAGCCAAACACTGTAGACATTTTACAGATGTCCAAAAGGAAGTCAGAGACTGACTGACACAAGTAACACATGCAGGAAGAGCCCCCAGAAGACTCAAGTCCCAAACAAAGACTTAAGACAACTCTTGATGTTTTACCAAGTCTCGGAACAGAAGAAAAGACAGTCCTATTTCTATGCAAAATCTTGCTTCTAAGCTTGAATGTCTAAGGAACCTGTGCAAGTTCAGAAGTCAAGAGTAACTAATGCCTTCATACCCCTTACTTCAGATAAGTCAACCTTCCAGGACAGTCTGGAGGTTCCTAGTTTTGCCTTGTACCTTCCCATGCAATGTTTGGAAAGATGAAGCATCGAGGAAAGAACTGTTCTCCCTTTTTCTCTTTCATTAGTGATGTTCATTTGAATATGATTTACTATGGAAAAGGATATTAATAAGAAATGCTTTTTTACATTTATTAGTGGAGAGACGGCCTGACAGTTGGGAAGGAGAATGTATTATAAAGATGATAGTGCAGGTAATATCCTGTATATTGAGTCTAATCACCCATTTAAAGTTAAAACAGGAGTTGTTAAGAATATAGTGAATCACACTCTAATGATTAGTGATGAGAATCACCTAGATAATGAAATTGGTATTGAGAAACAGATTTTTTGGCAGAATGATTATCCTGCAAGATTGATTAAAGGGATAATTGTAGAACAATGTAACCTTTTCCGTAATTATAGCACTGAACTTGTTTAAAGTCATTTGTCATAACAGTGTGGCTCTGCCATCTCACAAGGAGACTGACCACTGATTAACATGATATTTATTACTTTCCAGCAAAACGAGGTATTGCCACACCTGTACAAGGCGGTTTTAATACCTCTGCATCAAAAGTTAAGTATATAGTAAACCCACTGCGAATAGTCAGAGCTATAAAATTCCATGTGGTTGCACATTTTCTGATTGCTGAATCTTGAGGATGAGTTTTCCATCCCTTTTACTGTGAGATCCCATGAGACTAACACTATAGCACTCTCTCACTTGTACTGGCATGTTTATGAGACCAGACTGCTTTTCAGCAATTGGCACAGCAGAAGAAAACATCAGGCTGCTTTAAAATTGTACTCAAAGAACTTCCAAAGCAAAAGATCTGCAACTGGAAATGCTAAAAGTTCCAGTGTTTGAGATAGAGATGCAGGTATTAAAAAAAAATAATAATAAACCAAACCAAACAACAAAAAAACACCTCACTATTTTTCGAGTCTGGGTTTTTTTAATCTTTCAGTGAGGAGTTTTCTTTAGCTTCGGTGAGAAATTCCCTTAGATTTTACACAACTTACTGGTGAAATCTTTCAATGTTTTAGCTACATATTCAAATAGTAAAGTGTTATCATGGAGGAATCTTTTCATCACTAAGAATGATGAAGTCATGCAGGGGGCTTCCCAAAGGAAGCAGAAAAGTTTGATGACACCAATGTAGGCTAAAGCATTTAAAAATACCTAGTGTACACAACTCAACTTCATATGTTTTCTCCACGGACTGGATTCTTCAGACAATGCTGTAAGTTTACAGATAAGTCAGTCCCTTCACTGTCTTATGACATAAGAGCTTGAGTTTGCTAGTCCATGTGAGGACTCTAGAATGTATGAAGCAGAACCCACAGCTTCACATAAGACAACGGTCAATAGGATGTTGTACGAGAAATACTCTCAAACAGATTAAATGGCTGTGAGTTAAAATGCAACCACAGAGTCACAGGGAAGGGCCTCCAGCTCATCATCTAGCCCAATATCCTATCATGTAGACATACCAGCAGCAGCAAAACAAGATAATTTTCTAAAACCTCCATGAATGGAAATCCCCCAGCCTCTCTAGATAACCAACATCAGCACCTTGATACCCTCCCATTTCAAACAAGTGGCCCTTCTTTAACCATCTAGCATTACAAAGAAGAGTTTGGCTCTGCTTTCTTGTCTCTCTCTTGTTGTTGGATGCTGCTGCTTCTCCTCTCAGTTCCCTCTTATACCAGCCTAAAAAAGCCCAGTCCCCTCAACCTCTCATTGTAGGTCAAGAACAACAACCCCTTTGCTTCTCGTAGGTCCTCTGCTGGAGCATCTCTACTTTTTCAATACGCTTCTTGTACAAGGGCAGCCCAAAACAGCATACAGTATACCAGGTGATGCCCAATCTGTTCCAGGTTGAGGAGGATAATAATCTCCATCTGTTAATCATGCTTCTCCTAATGTAGTCAAGGGTGCAGCTTACCTTACTTACAAATATTGTCACAAGTATTTACACTGTTGGTATCTATCATATTCCCAGGGCATTCACTTGGTTTCCAGTGTATACTGACACAAGAAGTTACTTCTCCCCAAATGCAGACCCATTAAAGCTTTTGGGGTTTCTGCCACAGCCCAGTCTACCAGTCCCTTGGTTTAACTCAACTGAAGCTCTACTGTCCCTGATATCACTACCTCTACCCATGACTTAGTGTCCTCAGCAGATTTGCTGGGGCAGCATTTTACTCATCCAGGTCACTAATGAAGACACTGAACTCTACCAGCCCCAGTATCAATCCTCAAGGTCGTACAGAGGTTTTTCTCTTAAATTTTCATATATTGTTACTTTTTCTTAAGTTTGTAATTTGAGATAAGCTAAGCAGTCTGCAGCATTATCAAGTACATTTTAACATTAAAAAAAAGTCAAGAATTTATGGATTGATCAGGTGTGGATTGATAGGGAAGAAAGAAATTCCCTGTCAACTGTATTTTGATCAGGCAGCCCTAACTGTCAGAGATGCAGTGGTTTTGATTTATAAATTATGTTGTCCTCTCTGAGAAGCTCAGATAGAATAAATACAATGCTTGCCAATAAGACTAATAATACCTTATTATTATTGGGCTAGTCTATTTAAAGTCTTTAGCTACCAATGTGCTAATGTATTTCAATTCACATGTGACTAGATTTGATAGCAAGAACTGTATACAGGCTGAGAAGTTCTTCATTCTCCTCATGTTCTTGTAGCCTGTAGAATAATAACTGTGGGAATCCACCATCTGGTGAACATATGTCAGATTTGACTCAGCTCAGGGACAGGAGGATAAGTGGCCTACTTCAGGTGAGTAACTGTAGCCCCTCTTATCTGCCCAAGGTAATGATGGATTCCTTCCCTCCTCAGGTGGCAGGCAATAGTCTACTGGGGGGCAGCAAGAGGCTTTATTTATTTTAACTCACCTAGAGCTTTTGCATTCATTTGCAGAAGCAAGAAGCAGCAAATCCAGACACTAATGAGTAATGACCTGGCAGGAGGAAATATGTGGCACGCAGTCAGTGTGTGGCTACGCACCATTTGATTATGTGCTGAGCTCAGAAGTAGGGAACAGCCTGACAGTGGGGGATCCTGCATGACCTCCCACTACAGCCCTGCGATGGATCCTGCTGGAGCTGGAGCAGCCTCTGCCGCTGCATAACACTACCAGATGCACTTATGTTACAGAAAGGTAAAAGATGATGTAGGTCAGCAGGAAACAAAAAAAAAAAAAAAAAAAAAAGGTTGTATTGGTGCACACAATTATAGCCAAACCACATCATTAATAGCCTAAATACAACCCATCGATTTCCTCTCTCACATTTGGACACAGAACACAAACGAATTATACAGGCAAAAAAATAATTTTCCGATTAGTTTTTCCAACACAATCCATTCCAGACGTGTGCCTTTGCCGACTTTACATGGGGAGTGTCTGGCATCACTTGGCAGAAGGCAAAGGCACAACCTCCTCCACTGTTCACAAAGACAAAGATTTCTTGAAGGGTTGGCTGCTTAAAGAGAGGACTCTGATACAAGGCAATGTACGCTGAATTAAAACCCAGGGCAACATAACCTTTTTGCTTATATTACTTTGTATTATTCATATTCATAATGATTCCCCTCCTGCTGAAAAGTCATGGCTGCCTGTTGTTTCTGCTCAGTCATCCCCATCAGTTTTACAGATGGCTTTTACTGGAGTGGGAGAATTAGAGCAAGAACATGATTGTTATTGTTTCACAGCTGATGAAGAACAACTGTAGAAAAGTAGTTAAGAAATCTTATTTTGTTGTCATCTTTGCTGTGAAATTTTACACACTTGTCTCAGACAGTGGACAAATCCTTGCCTTCAGGTTTTCATTATGTTTCTCAAGGGACAAGTGAAATTACTTGGTTTTCACTCATTCAAGGTATCTGCTTCAAAGGTTAAAATACAATAGAGCTTCCCTGAATTTTTCACAGATAGCTCTGCAAAGACTACAGCACAAAGATAGAGAGATCCATAAAACTGACATTCCTTTTTTAAAACGCGTGTTTGCCAATGGAGGTTCATTTCTCCTGAAGCAGATGTGTTAAAAAATATTGCATGCCTTTTGTAAAACAAAAGTGAGAATTAATTTCAAAGCTCTGACAGATCTAAAATGACCCTAATTTGTTGAGGAAAATCATCCAACATCAGATTCAAACAATGTGAAAAAAAATACATAGCACATATTTGGGCTGAAAATCTTACGCTGCTTTACAACTTTGGTTCTATTGTCACTTAAAATAAAATCAGGGGAAAGACCTTGAGAGATAAGCTGCTTATTTATTTGTTCCTGAAGCTTTGATAGCATGTAGGTTGCTGTGTGATCTTTATAAACTCAGAGGTGCTAAGCACAGCTTGTTTTTGAAAGTCAATGCCAGCAAGAGACAGACTTTTTGTAATAGCACCTGGTGAGCTGTGGCACTTGTATACTCATATATTTGTCTGTGCCAAATCCTTAACTAGTCTACATTAACAGAGCTCTTTTTGACTTCATGCTGGGGATCTGGCCCAGTATCCATGTCTTGAATATGTATATCCAACTAGGACAGACATACTCGAGAGACTATTTCTCATCCTCACACTAACCAAACTCTAAATACCTTTAAAATAGAAATAAAAATAGTAATCTCTTCCCAAATCTTACAGGATACAGGGTGACAAGATGACAAAATACAGGATTTCTTTGTCTGGTTGTTTTGGGTTTTGTTGGTTGGTTGGGGTTTGGAGTGGTTTGGTTTGGGGGATTTGGGGTTTTTTGTTTGTTTTGTGGGTTTTTTGGTTTTCAGGTTTTTTTGTGGTTTTGTGTGTGCTTTTTTGTTTGGTTTTTGTTGTTGTTTTGGTGTTTGTTTGTTTGTTTTTAATCTAAATTAACAGGTAGATGATCTTAGAGGAAATTATTGAGAAAAGGAGTCAAATAAATGAATTTGTCGTTTGCCCTAATTCCACATCAAACCCTACCTCAGATAACCTGCACTCTCTAAAAGGAAACAGCGTTTTAAAATAAATCCTGTGATAATCCTCATTGGCAACATACACAAAATCAGGTAGAGGACTTATTAGAAAAAGGGGATTCGGGGTAAACTTCTCCTTACTTTATCCTACACCGTTCTGATTCGTAGTGTGTGTTTGTAGAAAGTCAGAAAGGAATCACACCTGAGCCAGTGTTCCCTCCCAGGAAGGTCCCCATGGGCCAAGGGAACTCTCCTTTAACTCCTTGGCTTTGCCCTTCTAGAGGGCTGTGACACAATCCTAGAAGACTTTCACTCTCACAGAAGGTTGTTATCTTACAGGAAAGGGTGATGCCAAACTGCTGCAACTACTCTGTGGAGTGCTGGATTTATCAGGATAAGGTACTGGTATATGCATGTATGATTTTCACAGTTCACAGGTATGACAAGCTGTGATGATCAGGAAGGTTGGGAATACCAGTCTGATATACACCTTTTCCTTTTTGTTTTTTAAACTGCCCCATTTTCCGACTTTTCTTCCAACTTTTACCTTTCTTCCACTCTGTGTACGACATTCTAAACTACATTGCTGTCCAATACATGATATTCATGCTTCAAAGTCCCGCCTAAGGAGTGCATTAACTAGAGGGTAACACACTGTTTCTGTATGAAAGGCAGTTTGACACCCTGCACCAGGCATGGTGTTAATATTTTCTGTTTTATGAGCAAAATAGTGATTTCGTTCTGTGGTGGATATGCAGTTATCCAGAAGGAAAGTGCTTATACTGATGACATCAAGCACTGGCATAAATGCACATCAACTACTGTTTGTTCTTTAAAATGATTTTTTTTTTAACTCAGTTGGCAGAGTAATATTTTCTTGGTTTTTTTTAATTTGTGAGTCTGTGATAGATTTCACATCAATGAAGCAGTTCTGTAGCACTTTTATAGCCAATGAACTGAGGAAAATGAGGGGTCCTGTCCATTAGTTCATTTTACGTACGGAATGCTGGTAGAATGGCAAGTATGGGAAAAAATATATTAAAAACCTGACACTCCACAATAGACTAAACTTCCTGTAACACTCTGTAATAAAGAACACTAGCAGTCCACATAGGCTCACAAGAATTTCCTACTGAAGACCACTCATAGTACTTTATAATCCACAATGCCACCTTCCATATATGCTGAAGGAGATATGAAATGCACAAATTTGACTTCTAGGGAAAATTCCTCAAAAAAACCAAGCAGTAAATTCCACATTTTACATACTGAAGTTCTTGCTCCCACTGTTTTCCTTTCTATTATAACCTTGGGTGGTCTGTTGTACATGTAAAATAAATATTCCTTTCCTAGCAGTGGCAATTAGTTCCACTGTTTCGTATTTTTATTTATTTTTAACACACATTATAAATTTTTCACTGTTCATTTTAATTGAATATCCCCTTCTATTAAGACAGAAGGTGTACCTCGCAAAAGTATACAAAGGATGATCTAAAAAGAGAAATGTACTTAAAAGAGTAGTTTTATGGTACATACTCTTCATTTCTTGTCTTATTTCTCCTCCTGTGCTCAGTCAGCAATTATTTTTCTCTCTTTCCCTATATAAGCGTCAACAATTGTTTTTCTCTCTTTCCCTATGTAAGCATGTTTCAACTGAACTTTGAATCGTGCACTTCTATAGACCCTCAATTCTTTTCATTATTAATACCAGGACCCAAATGACCAGATCTGAACAACATAGTAATCCAAATGAAACAGACTACATTTTTAGCACGGTTTTATAACTTTTTTGATGTTACTTCACACTCCATTCCATGTGCTTCCTATCAAGATGGAGCAGACTGAGCAGTCCCCTCCGATCATATGCCAATTCCTGCATTCATACCATTAACTAGAATATGTATGAATAGTTCTTTTACCTGTCCTCTTTAGAGAGAGTATTTGTTTTGTTTATGAGCAATATAGTCCATCTGATACATTAATGTTTATTCTTCTGGTTTTTATTTTCTCTCTAGTGAAATTCTCCACAACCATGTTTCTGGAAGTAACTGACCAACAGAATTTTGTATAATGCAAGAAAATTCAACTGTATTAATTACTGTATGTGCCTTTGTTCTACTTATTCCATCTGCTTATTTTTCTAGCTTATTTAAAAATAATAGTGAATTTAATAGACAAACACCTCTTACCCATTTTCCTAGCATGAAAACCTTCTAGTAACTAATTATGGATTTATAAAAACACTTTGTCTTTCTGCACAAATCTTAGTTTCTTCTTCAAGAAGCTAACTTTGATGAATAGCTCTTGAGAGTTTACTTTACATTTATGTAAGGACAAATTTAATATCTGTGAAATCCCCTAGCTTGAAATTTTAATTTTCAAATGCTAGATAATCGAATGGTGTGGTCTACAAGCTTACATTTTATTTAGGCCTCCATCAACACCTGGCAGTGACTTTGAGAAAAGACCCCACAGACTCCCTGTCGATGTATCACTATTTGCCTCAACATGTTGGGAGCACTCAGCAGTGGCTATTCACTCATGACAAACTGTCATGCAATTAAAAGAAAATACCAAAATCACCAAAGGGAAAATGTTAATATTTCAAAATCCAATGTCAGAGAAAGCATGGTTAACCAGACTGTGCATGCTTTTTACAAACTGTTATTTAGAAATAATTATATTAAAGAGATTCTTTGAGTCTTTTCTTTTAGCGTTAAACTCAGCATGACCATGTGTGAAATGATCCATCAGATTTCATCAAAGTTAAGAATCCCATATGGCTTGTATTGCCACAGTTTGAAACTTCCTATCATTCAAAATATGTCTATACTGTTCCTAAAGAATAATTTGAGCTCAAGTACACCTTGCTTTGTCAATTTAGGTAGCACAAAAGCTCCTGAGAAGCTGGATGAAGACTTAAGGCTTTGTACCACATGAGAAGCTCTATGTTGCCCCACCTAACAGCAGGTCTTGGGCTTCTTCATTTGAAACTGAGCCCAGGTTGGGTGGGTATATCTGAGCTACTTTGATGGTAACAGCAGCCTACCTGTTGTGACCCATAAGTGTAAGTAATTGTTAATGTAATGAAATAGCCCATGAATTTGAGTTGTTGCCTGTGTACAGATACTCACACTTCACAAACAACTAAAACAAATATATCTAAATACTAAAACTTTTTTTTTTTACCCAAATTGAGGTATGTTGTGGCGTTTTGTTTTGTTTGTTGGGTTTTTTTTTCCATTTCTGTTTAGTGACTATCCTTTTCAAAGGAAACCTGCTTTTAAAAAAATCAGATGAGTTTCAGTGTTTTCACCATAATAGCTCCATCTTTAAACCTCCATATCTGAAGATATTTACATGATCTGCACTTGAAATCTGTATTTTTCTGGTTTATATTTCTCTTCCATGTCACAATTTGCAGGATTTATGTGAGAAAACAACCCCTTTCAAGAGATTGTCCTGAGTATGGTTTTTTCCCTACCTCATTTTGTCAAAAAGTATAATATTCTACAATACACTATGAGTACATACATATTCTACAATACAGTATGCATCCCAGCCATTTGGGACCCAAGTCTTTCACAGATGGCAAAGATCCAGAATAAAGCACATAAAAAAATCCAGTAAATAATTTGGCCTTTACAACTGTTTTAAGACTGTCATGCATTTAGTGAGGAAAAGCCTTCAGATAAACTCACTTTTACACCTCTGCTTCAAGACGTCTTATTATTTTCCAACAAGACAAAAGCAATAACAGCATTTCTTACTTAAACATATTACGTACATTCTGTGAGAAACTTTGAATCAAATCAGTAGTAATTGAAATGACTGAACATTGCATCCACTAAAATGGTTGTGCTTAATATAGCTTATATCAGACTGAAAATGCATCTTTGCTCACTTGCGCTCTCTCAAGGAACATTTATTATACAAAAATAATATATTAGAAAAAAAGAACATCCTCTTCACTTTTTCAGGTGCTGTCCAAAGTACAAAATGACATAAACGACAACTCAAATGTTTTCTTGGAACGAGTTTCACAGATTAAAGAATACTATCCCTTGTGTTTCTCAAAATGGCAACTACAATTGGCCTGGCATGTTAAAAAAGAATACGTGAAAGATGCTGACATACCTGTTCTGATCTGAACTGTGCATTTTTTCAGCAGGCTTCAGTGAAATGTGATATGGACAAGTTACTACAAGATGAAAAGGCCTTGAAATAAATAATGCATGTAAATTCCACATTTTACAGTAATGGAAAATGCAAAAGTATTTACATTTTATTTTATAAAACAGAAGTATTAATAACATTTTGTTTCAGTACATAAAATTATAATATACTATTCTCTCTTCTTTTCTACCACTGCTATTTATCTCTTCATCAAAATTTAGAGGAATGAGATCACATATTAGATGGCCATTCTCCAGACAGAACAATGGCTATGACAGGCTTAATTAATAATTCATTAGATTGTGATATGATTAAAGGTGAAATAGAATAACAACAATCTTTAAGACTGCCTGTTGTAAATCAGCTGATTTCCAAAGGGGAAAAAAAAAAAAAATTAAAACCTCCAACAGTAATTACAAGAAACATGTTTTCCACATTTTTAAAATAGAAAAACAGGGTGCCAAAGAAAACACAAATAAAAAATTACAAGATTGCCATTAACTTCAGATTATGTTGTATTTAAAAGATCTTTCAAATATTATTTATTTGCAATAATCTCTCCTATTTAGTACACAAAATTAGGGGACCTGAATCCTAGTTTCCACAGACTACCCAAGAAACACAAGAAAATTGTCTACATCTCTTGTGCCTCCATTTCTAGCTTCTTATCTGAAAATGAGGATGATACTTAAGTGCTACCTTTACGAAGGTGTTAGGAGGGTTAGATAAGTACCATCTGTAAAGCCCTTTGAGATGCCAAGATGAAAAGCTCTGTAAAATGCAATAAAAGCTCTATGTAAGTGCAATATTATTACTGTAGTTCTTACTATGTTTATTTGTTTACTCTCCTCTAGAGAACATAACAATTCTGAAGAGATTTACATTTGAACTTTGTAAGAATTCTGCTATCTGTCTTTAGAATTGCTCTTAAGGGCTCTGTAGAGGAAAGGCAAATGTTCACAAAGGCACACTCAAATCTTTCCAAGGATCCCATCCTGCAAGATATTCCATGTCTCTTGAGCAGCACAGATCACTCTCAGCTGGCTGCACTCATCACGTTGCAAAAGTGGGCCTTGGATTTCAGGTGCCAGCATTGCTATGAACAAGAATCCCAACACAGAAATAAACATAATTCTACCTTTCTTTATCAGTGGCTTGTTAGACTCTCATGGATCAGGTGAGCAGATACAGTTATTGAGTCCTCTGCCTTGGTGCTCAGTAGAATACTGATAGACTCAGCAAAGCACAAAGAGCAGGTCTTTTCACTGTCACTGATGCTGCAAACCAGCATGGGGAAAGAAGTGCCCACATGTCACTGGAAGGTGTTTTTTTTTTTCTGTTGGACATTGTGGACAGTTTGAACATCCAACTGCCTTATGATAATGTCCTTTTTACCTTTGATTTCTGGAAAAAGAAAAAGCTTAAGGACATTCAAACAGCTCTATGTGGCCTTTTAATGCTATTCCTATCCTGAAGAATGAGAGCATGGAAAGTGGGACATGGACAAGAAGGAAGGATGGGTAAGTAGGGAAGGAAGCTGGCATCAACCTAAACCTAAGATTAAGAGAGTAAAAACTTTTCTAAAAGGACATGCTATTTTAGAGCCTGGCGTAATAGCCTTTGACCAGATATTTCCTGAGGCAGCAATGGAAGCAAAAGGACTTCCAAAGAAAACTAACTGGAGCAGTTGCAGGGAAGGAAGAAAAATGTTATTCTTGGACTTGAGAGGGAATCTCCAAATACTTTGCACGCTGTGAAAATCATTGCTCCGAGTTTTATTTAAAGAGAAAATGGCTTATTTCTAAGGTTCAGTAAATCAACATAATTGAAGGACTTTTTTTTTCCTCCTCCATTTCCATGGAGAATGAGGCTGTTTTGAAAGAAATGAATCATACGTATAACAGACTTCCAACTGTACAGAAAAAAATTTAGATAGTCTTATGAGCATTCTCTTAAAAATTTTGGGGCAGATGCTACAGACCTTGTCAAAGCAGTTGCATCAGAAGATATCATCCACGCTAAGATCAGAGTCTGGGACACAGTGGATGTCTGTCACCTGGAGGATCGGGGAAGAAGGGAAAAATGTGTCTCTGTATGAGTAGGATGCTTGAGTTATCTCAGGTAAGAAATTGCTTCTTAAAATCCACTGCTTTGCTGCAAGTTGGTTTTTTACACGTGTCCATTGGTCATTTTTTCTACATATATTCTCATTTCACTCTGAGAAAGGGTAATAAAAATTGAAAGGAAACAAAACACACACACACACCAAAAAAAACCCACCCAGACACCATCAAGCACCACACACAAACAAAAACCCCAAAACTTAAATTTGTTTTCTTTACTGCTTTAGGATACAGATGATAGTGGATAAGAAATATGGAAAGTGAAGTCATTCCAGACAGTCAAAAAATACTATTCAGTCAGTAAATCAGGAAGATATACAGCCAGGTGAAGAGTATCTCATGTGCATCAACATGAAACCTCTGCAGTGAAAACTAGCAATATTTTAAAGTAGGTCCTTAGAATTAGAAGCATCCATATTTATGGAGTTTATATGTGGTTAGAGTGTCTGATTTAAGAAAAATATACGGTTGACAATAACAGAGTAATTACAGTCACTACTTCAGTCTGGTAGTATAAATCATCATGATCCAACCTACAATAGTAATAAAAATAAATGATATTGGTTTTGGTTCATTACTGCTGATCTAATAAAATATAATGAATTTTAAAAATTCCTCAGTAAAATAGTCTCATAAAAATAACAATTTACTAATGGCTTCTTAACAACTTACGTGAACGCAGTACAAAAGGATTGTATTTTTAATAATAATAACCTTTTGGTAAGAAATTATTTTAATTTTATTCCAGTCCTCATAATAATTTTGTCCAACATGTGTTTTCCCTCAGAGACTGCCTCTTCTCCATAATTCAGATTTCACTGATTTAGTAAATGAGACAGCAGGGAGAGCTTATTGACATAAAAATTTAATGAACAAGATTCATTCTGAGAAAAAGTTCTAGGATCTGGTGCAATGATACTACTTCAGGTCAGAAAAGAGAGAAAACTCTGAAATGTCCATATAAAATATGCCAAAGCAAGTTTCTTCTGTATGTGTCCCTGTACGAGCAGACTTTGAACAGTAGGTTTCCTGCACACTACAATTATCTTTTCAGGTTCTATCAGGAGAAAAACAACTTTATTATTTTCCCCACCAAACCCACATGACACCTGCAATAAATCAATGTATAGCTCTTTTGAACAAGTCTCCCTCATTAACTAGACTTGTTAACTCTTTGCTGTGATAGCAAATTTGCAGGCATCTCAGGTGCTACAATACCAGCTTTCCGTGAGATTACTCATTCAAATATTTTCTTTACATCCTGCATCAGACCAAGCTGCCTGAATACATCTGTTTAATGAGCAGCACCATGGCCACACCAGCCTTCGAGGAGTAAGACCTGAGCTCAGGTACAGTCAACCGGAGCTTTGCACAAACTTCAACCAAGCTAAGATGTTTTGCTAAGAATCAAGCCCTCCACTCCTGGTGCTGGCAGGAGTAGGCCAGATTATCCATCCCTAAAAATATATTATTGTAGATAAACCCTAGAGGTTTTCCCACTCAATACAGTCTCAGGAGCTGGTAACAGAGTGTTCAGATGTTTCAGTTACATTGGAAAGCAGTATGTAAATTGCCTTTCTGATGTTTCTTTATAAATCATGTCACTGTTACAAGAAACAGCTTTTATTTTATCTACATGTCAAGATTCCACCTAAGTATTCCAGAAGCACATAATCACACTTTGAACATAGCTAGAAGTTTGCTACAGTAAAGTCTGCTCCAAAAATTAAGTATTCATTTCCAGAATTCAGCTACAAATCCAGAAATCACAGGTGATAATTCAAGCCCTGAGTGGGAAAGGATATTATTAATTACTTTGACACTTAAGTAAATGTTACTAACATTATTAATTTAAAAAAAACATAAAAAACAACCAAACAAATTATTAGGCAAATTTTTGGTTCAAGAAAAAAAATAGTGTAATGAGATAATGTTGTGGAGAGATGCTGGAAATCTTTGTGGGTCTGCAGAAGACAAAATCAGTAAAGCACCAGAGCATTTAGAATTAGTTGGAGACTTAAATTTTTGTAGAGAAAATGAATTGTTCATTTCCTGCGAGGAAAGATTTAAAGAACCTCTGGATTAAGCTAAAGCAGAGGATCAGCCTGAGCTCTGTAACCACAGATTTCTACATGTCTGGAACAAGTTATTTCCCAGTCCCTCACTGACACCTAGTCAAGGTTGAGGGAAAGATCAACAAACAGCAGAACGGGGAATAAAAGCAAGTGTTTATGAGACGAGTAAGAAATCTGAGTCAGTGTAACAGGCCAAGCTGTGCACAGCTCAGCAAAATCTCTCCCTGCCAGACAATGTGCACACAGGACTGGGCAAACTCCTGATACCCGTTAGTATCAGAAGCAGTTTTGTTATATCTGCTGCAGTAAACATCACATTATGATTCCTGAAAGAAAAAAGAAAGCATAAAAAAATATCTCTGAACATTCTGTATGAGGAGGGTATCAATAATCCACAATTTACTGGAAGATTCAATGTTAAAAATGACAAATACCACCATTCAGATGGCCAATGCAGTAACTGCTGTACGTCATATCTATTGTGTATGAAAAATCAGGGAACTGCAGTCATCAACCAACAAAAGAGGAGAGCAGACTAATTCCTGGAAAGAATAGTTTTTGACCAATGGTGGAGCAGTTACCCTCTGCAAACTCTAGATACCTTGATAGTCCAGGGTAAGGTTTTTAGAGGGAAGAGAGGGATTTTCAGGGAATGAGTAACTGTCATTCAGTCGCCTATGTCCCATTTGCATTTTTTCTTAAGAAAGGAATAGTAAGATATCAAAATGTATCAAGGGAGTGCACCGTTAAATTGCGAAGGTCCATTCTCTCAAACATCTCACAGTGTTCTTACACAAACATGAGCATGGCATATGGCATAAGAATAATTTTTTCTTTAAGAATTTGAGTTTGCTGATGTTGAGAAATGCTCATGCATTCTAGCAGCAAACTACAAAATCTACAAAACCACAGCATATTCTGGGTATATGAACACTTACTTTGCTGTTTAATAGAGATAATAAAAGTGTTGGAAGCAACAGGATCAAGGGAATTAGAGGAAATGCTCATTAAAACAAATTTAAAAGGTCTAATGATTAAAATATTGATTAATTAGCCAAACATTGATTAACAGTCACACTTTATCAACTACAAAGGTTCTAATTACTGCACCATTATTCCATAGATTGACCTGTTCTCTCTTGTCACTTACGATGAAGAACAATTTTTATTAAGTGGGTTTTGGATTTTTGACCTGTAAAATTTTAATAGGGAGTGCAGAGAGGGTGTTGTGTGTGGTTTGGCATTTTAGTCACTGAGGGACTCAGCTACTGTCTCTACTTAACCAAAGGCACAGAAGTGCAAAAGGGATGTGAATACTCAGGGATTAAAGCCCCCCCACACACACAACTTCCCAATCACGAGAGGGATGCATTTGACACTGCTCTAAGTCTGCTTCAGTGAGAGAAGAAACTACATGATGGTAAAGCATACTGATATATAAAGCCAAGATATTTAAATGGGGCACCAGAATATTGACCAACCAAATCCTGTTTCCTAAGATAGACAATAATTTAGTGGGCAAGCGCAAAATGACAATCTTGTCTTAATTTTTTGTGCCTACTCCAAAGCCATGCAGCCCACCCTGAAGATGCAGCCATTTTACCACAAAAAAAAAAAAAAAAAAAAAAGAGAAAGCAGCAGCACTCAAGACTAAATAGTAGTTATAGTAGTTCATCTACCAAAATAGTTCCTACTACAGCAGCCTAGGTCTCAGAAAACTGCCTCTCACTTGAAAAATATTCTCCAGAAAATTTATGGATGTCTCACATAAGACTATCTTGCTGATTTTAATAACTGTCCATTTAAATCTGTTGATGTAGCGTTTAAACCTTGCTTCACAAAAGGAAGAGGCTAATACACACATGGGGTTACACTCTCAATATAACTGTCTGAAAGTGATGGTCTGGATTTACTCCTGATGAGATCAGCTCTAAGGCCAGAAAGCAGATTTATAGTGTGAACATAAATGAGCATGGAGGAGGGGGACCTTTTTGATCATACATATGCTTGTCAGGCAAAATGTGCTCAAGACCTCATTGCCAAAGAATGAACAGCAAGTAAGTCCCTTGCAGCAAGTGGAAAATGACATCGGGAGGACAACTCTGAAGAGATGCACAAGGCTGACGGGTTCGATAGCCAAACCCTGGTAAATGGCCAGGAAAAAACTAGCACTCAGGTGTTAACACGGGGCCGGGCTGTATTTCCTTCAGGCTAAATTTATGGGTCTCACAGAGGTGCAACAGTTTAGAAATAGCTGTATCATTCTTGAGCATCTCAAAGGAAAGACAGGACCTAGTGCCATGCCAAGGTCTGAAATAACCTACTACCTCAGCTTCTGCACATTGAGGAAATAACTGCTTCACACAGATAGCAGTACTCAACAGCAAGTGAAAGAATTAACACTTTAGTAAACAGGTAGATGTCCTTGGCCTTTCCACTCCATCCTTCTGTCACACTGTCTATTTTAACCAAAACAATTCCTTTACTTCTACCTTCCACATCAGCAAAATAAAAACTATTTCATTTCCATTGTACACCATATGGTCTCCTGATCTGCCTTCTTGATTTTTTTACACCAGAAAAGCTGTTACATTTATAATACAATTATTACTTAAATACACAAAGACAGTTTACAGCATAATCAGACAAGTCTGCCTGTGTGTTATCCTGCTATGCCAAGGTTTATGGGTTTTCTCAGGTTACTCAACAAGACAGGGAAGAAAGAAACAAAACAAAACAAAAAAACCAACTCATACACACAACCACACCACTTTCTTGAATCCCTTCTCCCTCCCTTCATTTATACATACTCAAGCTTGCATCAATACAATAAAAAACTCCATGTAAGACCAGATAAAAAGTCTTTTAGGTTAGAAGTCAGAAACCAGGTATTTCTCTTGTAGTCAAGCTAAGTCACTGTGCCCTTCACTGCTCCCAGAACTGACACCAAGAGGCACAGCAGTTTAATGCCTACCATAGCACAAGCCAAACCACGGATTTGCTTTCAGTGTTGCACATGGCATCCAGACTCAGTGGTGGCAGGCAATGATGCCAGATGGGAGAATGGTCCTGAAGCACCATAAGAAGGTTCACCTCAACACAGCCCCCAGCCTGTCAGTTCAGCCCTGGCTGGCTGCTTCTGGGCAAGCTGCTCAGGGCAATCTTCCCCAGTCTACACAGGTCCTCTCAACTCCCTCCGTACCATGCTTGGGACTGTGGCAGCCCATGAGGCAAAGAAGCAGCTTTGTGAGGTTCGTAGCATTGCACAACCACCCTCGACTTGCCTTTTTCCCTTCAGAATACCACTTCCCAAGGTTAACATTACCTCATGTTCCTCATAAAGAATAGATTTGTGTGTATGTGTTATTGCTTTTACACTTTTAGAAGGCAGCAGAATGATTTGCCCTGTCAGTGATTCAGCTCTTCCTCGCAATAAGATCACAAGAATATGATGCTAACTAGAAAGGGATACAATAAAACAAGGATTTAACAAAGTGTCCCTTCGCCATGGTGACAGGATTTGCAGCCCACAAGGTTGATTTTACTGTAACAACAAAGTGCAACTATTGCTTCAGTGTCACAGCAAATATCCAGTCACACTGGTACAATATTAAAAACTTATCCCACATTTAATGAAATATTACCTACTACTTAGAGGTAGTCCCAATATACAAGCCTTTACAGGGTTTTTGCAAGCCATAAAAGTATACTGGATATATACCAAATTTAAGATACTACTAATACACCAGTAAAGCACAGAAAAACTGTAGTGAGCAATCAGCAAGACAGCTTGTCTGCCTACAAGGGCTTCCAAAGCAGAAATATTAGTTCTTGTTTCAGAGGGTAACAAGGCTTTTTTTAAAAGTATCTTAATAGCAAGAAACGTTTTGATCACCATTGATAGTGAGAAAACCTATGTAAGATTTAATTTTATTTATTACTTTTAAAGATTCTTGACTTCTCTACTCCACGATGACCTCGACTGCTTACTGATAAAGTTTTACTTCCTTCCACTTCCTTTGCTTCCCCCTACCCAAGAGGGCATTCTGTGTATTCTTTACCTCAAGATCCTTTCCAATCACCAACTCTCCTGCTCTTCTATTTAGCAAGCACCTTCCTAATTAAAAAAGTTCTTCTTTTTCCCTACACTCCCAAAAGCATATTAATAATTAAGTGCTAGTGAGTAATGTGAAGAGTAAGATCTTTAAGGCAGAACTACTTTGTTTGTCTGTTTAGTCCCAAAAGATCCCATTCGTGTGATCCTTTGATGCTATTGCTAAACATCACACTAGCAATAGTGGTGTTTCTACAAATATATGTTAACATTCGTCATTTATACGTATTTCCCCGTCCAAAACCTCTCAACTGTATCCCATTGTGAACATTATCTGTGTCATTTTGGACAAAAATGCAAGCGATACTTATTTACACAGTCTAACAGGTAACAAAAACGCTGCAAATGTGTATTTCTGTCCATATTTCACAAGCAAATTTCAGACAAATTGTGCTTAAAAATGTAAATCAAGGCAGCTCTACTGGTTTAATTCAAAGCAATTATTTCACAGGCAAATAACAGGTTCAGCCACAGCTAGGAACTGGCTTGTAAAGCCATGGTTGCATTTAAATCAATACTGTTTCCATCTCCTCTGCAAAAGGGTTGCTAGAAGAAAACCTGTAGATGGAGGCAACAGAAGTGCATATTGTGTACCATGAGATTGGTACAGGGTCTAGAACTTGCCATTCAGCTGGGATGGACGCTTCCATTTCCTGAACATATGGCAGGAAAAGCATTGCCTGGCTTTCAGCTCAGGAAAATACATTTAGAGATATAGATATATTCCATCTAATCCAGAAATTATGGTTACAGACTCCTTTCCCACCTCCCAGAAATTACCCTGGAGGGGGTCATTACTGCTTGCAGTAAACGGCTGCCCAGTATATAGTTGAAAGCAGAGTAACTCCAGTTCCTTCTCACGTGTTCTTTATCTAACTCCATTTCTTCTAACAACAGCTACATCAGACATGGAAAACTTTGGACACATTTGAGATTGCTTGAGCACAAAAAAGCAATTTTTTTTTCCTGTGTACAGTTGCACCATTCTAGATTTAAAATACTGACTTAGAAAAGCAAGTTTCTGTTTTGCATTCTAATTATTTAAGAGTCTATGGCTTTGTTTCTAGGACATTTGGTTAAAGTATGATATGCTATTCTTAATTTTCTTGAACATTCTAGACAGTTTTTGGTTTTAGAAAATGTTTTCTACCTCATTAGTGATTAGAGATTTAGTTGCTGGAAGGAAATAGTTCAAGCCCTTCCTTTTAAAAATAGGCACATGCAAAAGCAGCATGCACACACACCTCTTCAAGCAGACCCTGGTGAAACACAGTCACAGAGAACGAAGCTGATCCCTGTGTGCAGTAAGAACATAAATTTTATGCACCACTTAAGTCTTTAAAACAGGGTTTAAGTAGGAGTTAAGCATATTTTTTTCAGGCACTCTTCACGGGGTAGAATTTACCAACAGAAAGCCTGAAAAATTTGAGCAGAGGGCAGTAGGGGCCACACAAAAGGAAGGAGTAGGGAATCATGCTTCAACATGGTGACTGTTAGTAAAGGTCAGCTTCCTACTGACAATAAAGTACACTCGCTGTATTTATCTGGCAGATCCCCGTGACAATGGCTGGTAATCTCTGGGTAGCCTTTTAGAAGGGTTTGAGCAGTAGCCTTCGCTCTGCATTAGTATTATACTCTACAAAGTTTCTGTATTCAGTGCTCAGTTGCCCCAAATAATACAGTAAAGGAAGAACATTAGGAGCCCATAAAATGATACACACTAAAAACATAAGATCCAAAATAAGTTCATAACAAAACATAAATTTCATTTTTTAAGTTGTGCGGTTGGTAGTGTCTAAAATCATATTTCCTCAATTGTCAGGGGGGAATTTTCCCTTGACATAAAATCATATAATCACTCAGAAGAGTTGTTGCAACCATCTGGCAAAAAATACCTGCAGGAACCAACAGAAAACAAGAAACAAAATGAGAAAAAAAACACAAATTGACCCAATCGTATTTTGGTTTAGACACGAACTGCCAGTATTTAGGCTATTTTACGCCGTAAGGTAAATGACATGCCTCCTTTGAAT
Source organism: Caloenas nicobarica (assembly GCF_036013445.1). Taxonomy (NCBI): domain Eukaryota; kingdom Metazoa; phylum Chordata; class Aves; order Columbiformes; family Columbidae; genus Caloenas; species Caloenas nicobarica. The sequence continues at coordinate 23,128,897 of NC_088250.1, read as the reverse complement.
TGTGCCATGGGTCTTATGCTTTTTTGTTCATGGTTGACTTAAGTAATTTTTAACTTTGAACCCTCTAGCTTTTGTCAGTTCACATCATAGCCTTACTGTTATTCAGGTTTATTTTTTAGCATGTACACACAGCCAGCCACTAACATACACACACAGAGAGAAAAATAAGGAAATTTTTATCATTATAGTATTTTGGCAGCATAATGGGAATAGACAGCAACTACTTTGTGTTACAAATTTGAATGTGAAATTTCAGAAAACCTCCTTGCATTAAAAATGAATTAAGTGTGTGATTATTAATTGTGCATATTCCAATCCCTTTGTGCTGTACTGCATGTTTCTTGAATCTCATTTGAATCCTTTGGCTAAGTAATGTGTCAAGGGGGGTACTAGCCTGAATGCCTGAGTTATTTAAAAAGCAGGACAGCACTTCCAGATTAGAATACCAATGAGTGGGGTTAAAAAGGCTCCACTGTAGTTGGAGGGCAGCTCTCAGTCTGAGTAGTACCTGAAAAGGACCTCTATGGACTAATTTTCAGAAACACATTGTAATGTGGGCTCATGTCAATCATCAGAACAGACAGCTTCATCCCATGATATAAACTAGTTATACATTCAAGAACTGCCAGAGGATCTTCATTAAAAAGGGACTTAGCATTAAAAGAAGAAGGTTGTTTTATTATAATACTTCAAACACAGTTTTTTGTTTTATATGTTCTCAGAAATCTTTTTTGTTCTTCTTCACAATATCAAAAAGTGCCACAGAAGAAGCAAAAACATTAAATATTCCAATTTTTAATGGGAATCAAGGTAGCTTTCTGGTTTAAGGCATTAAAAATCATATACATTTTTCAAAATATATTCATGCCTTTGAATAACAAAAAGAAGTCTCTAGATGTAATAGGAGGATGTTTTTAATCTTTTGTGAGAAGGGATTTGCAGAGCTGACTACTCAAGGTACAATATCTACTGGCAAAGTATATCAGCGAGAGCTTTATACATATAAATTTGTATAAAACCTTTGGGCTATCCACCAGCTTCCAGATACCAGTTAGATATGACAACCCATGTCATTAAAATTTAATATGATTGTGTTAAGAAGAAAACATTAACAATATCCATGTAAGTAAATCATTGACACAGTAATCTAATATTTCAAGAGACCTTAACAGGGGTTTATTAAAAAATAAATAGATAAATGTATCTATTTACCTATATGGGTGTCATTTCAAAGAACCTGATTTAAATATAATTTCACAAGTCATGCAACTTCTTCAAAGTAGCTGGAAGTATTTTCATCCAAAAATTCCTATTGCTTACCTACTTCATCCTAGGATAAATAGTTTATAGGAATCTAACCGAAATGCGAAGGTGTTCCTTTATGAGGAGAATACAACATCCAGTCTAATTTGTTTTCTGCTGTGTCTTTTTCAGCTATAGTACTTATATTCTGCATTATTTTCTGTCCCAAGAGAAAAAAAATCTCCATTTGTAGCCTTTTTCCTTTTTTTTTTAAATCAGATTCACGATCATCAAAATTAAGACACAACCTTAGTAATACACCAAGCATTTCATTGTATAGTGCTTTCCATTTTCTATTACTACCTTCACAATTATTAGCTAATTAATTATTTACAAGTTACTGAGTTTTCCTGTTGCCCTCATTACCATAATATCTAACACCTCTGAAACATTTTAGATTTCCATTTCCGAATAGCCTATGAAGCAGGAAATATTGTCAGCCTCATTTTGGAGATGGGAGACTGAGGCACAAAGATTTTCATTCCTGATTTCATGTTTTATAATGATAGTAGCATTAAAAAGTAATGGAATTGCTTTTAAAGCAAAGTTCTTCTAGTTATTATTGGCAAGAAGATTAAGAAACCTAGCACAAAGAAATTTAAGTAAAGTAAAAAGGTTAGAGAGGAATCAAACTCTTAATTAAAACTGAGATGTTTTTTGCCTCCTGTTTCTCTGGACACACTACTAGACATTCTATATTTATTTTTCATATAAAACAGTTATGATGGGTTATAATGGTAAGAGTACATGATAAAATATATCATATGATAATGCAATATATTGCATTTTTCAGTGATTCTCTTCAGACATTTCTCTGAAAGCAGTATCATTAAAAACATGTATGAGTTTCAAGAGCTTAGAAAACCCTCCTGGTGAGCAAGCTCTAGCAAACACACATGAACCTAGAGATATCTTAATTAAAGTCTTTCTGATGTTTAAAGATAAAACAGACATAACAATCCTTGCTCTTTTGGGTTCTTAAAAGTACTCTTTTGAGGCCACCTTCTCTCTCTGTCTGCCATGCTCAAGCCTTGAATTACACACAAACACGCACAAAATATCCACCTCAAAAGACACTCTACAGAATGAGAGCATGACAATTACTTTTAAGTGCTAGCACCTTTGCTAGCCTCCGTCCTTGGAGCAGTTAGCAGTTCAATCTTTGATTCGGCCTTTATCGCTGCCTAACAGGTAAATGGCATTCCAATCTTAAGCCCAAAGTACACACATTTGGAGGACTTGTTCAGCATAGTTCAAATCTCTAGCACAGAGCTCTTTACAACACTATCAAAACCAAGAAATTAAGGGAACAGTGAAAGCCTGTGTTGCTGCAACAGATTATATATAAAGAAATACATGGTGGCAATAAATTGGACCATAAAGGGCTCACACACAAAAATACTCGGTGAGACTGCAATTGCTGCCGAACATCTGTCAGGCACGCACAGCTCTCACTGAACTTGTGGAATCTCCAAAAATACTCTGCACCTCACAAGACCAAGTCTTATATTAACAACATCTTGTACTGAGTACACTATAGGAGTACCTTCTGAAATGGTACGATAACTGACAATATTAATCTTGTTCACGTTATTTGGATGTACAAAGGGTATTGCAAGATGCCTTATGTCTCAGAGTATGCAGAACTACAAAAAAGAGCCTCCTGAAGCACTAGTCCAAATTTCTATCTTCAGTTTTTTGAAAGCTACTATGTGTTTTAAAGCCTTAATATCGCTTGCAGAGATTTCCATAGCTTATTCTAGAAGATACAGCTTATTCATTACAAGTTGAATTTTATTTTTCATTAAACCATGCAAATGTGGGACAGATTCGCATCAAATTATAACTCTGATTACCCTTGGCATGCCATTTGAGGTGCAATATATTCTGTGCATTGTCTTTCTTTATGCTCATGCTTACCTTGTCCATCTTTCTCCCATTTTCTATAAGCTGACTACACCAACTTGGAGGCTTCAGCACCTTTTAAAATATGTAAATCCTTTTGCAGGTGACTTCCGAAGAAGAAACAGTACTTGTAGTTCAAGATTAAACACTATTCTTTTTTAGTTTATATTTGGGTTACATTTACATTGTAAAATGTTTATACTGAAGATAAAATTACATCAATTTGTTATCCATGAACCATGTGATGCAGTCTGTCTATGGAAAAAGGGGAGATACAGGTACACAAGGTAACTATTTTGGACCCAGTGCACAATTCTGGAGACAGAAGAATTACACAGTATGTTTTATGTCACCAGATTATAAGAAATTGTCTTCTAATTTTAGCTATCAGTGTCTTAATATTTTCAGAGTTATATTTAACCATTTATATAGGCATCTGCAGGCAAAAGCGCGGGGGAAAAAAAAAACAACATGCCCTTAAAAAAATATAAGTTATGTAATCCATTGAGTCTCAGACTCCATGTAGAGTGAGCACTTAGTGAGACTTGAATGAAAGGATATGTTAGAATCCTTTGGAAGGCAAATATTGACACTGCTCTGAGCAAAACACTGCAAAAGGCTTACATGTTAATAAAACAGTAAAATCCACAACTGCTCCTCTGTGCAACACTAATTTACCTGAGATTTGGCTAAGTTAATGGGTTTCACAGACAGACTCTAGCAGACATGCACAAACCCCAGGTTCTGTGGAGAACACTGATGCACAGTAAGGAATGCCTTGCTACAGAGACCAAAAGCTTCTTTGAGGGAAATAAAGGCAAAAAGGGAATCTAAAACAATCAAATGAGTTGCAGGCTTGTTAGGTCCTGTAAAGTCCTAGCTAGCATTTTGTTGTGAGAATTACTGAGAAAGTAATAAAGATATCAGAACAGCTGTATTATACTAACAGGCGTTAACCTATGGTAGTATTAGTAAACTCAGCCACTTTTCACTGCCTATTGCAAATAAAAGCAGCTTTTGTGAAAACAGCCTCAAAGAAAGTGGCAAATTGACCCATTCCAGAAGTGAAGGTTCCAGTTCTCAGATACATGAAAATTCTTCACACCCTGCAACAGCAGCTAAAGAGATGCATATAATATTATACAACTATCACTTAACCAGTAATTTGTATTGTAGAATACAGAACATTCTACATTTCATAAGAGACTGAAAGATTGCTGTTAGAATTATCATCATCATACAACATGAAGGAAATAAATAATCCCAAAACTGTTATATCCAGTTGTACAAAGGCTCCCAATTAAAATATTTTGATGCAGAAATGGTCTTGAATTTTTATGTATGAATTAAGTTAAATTTTCTTTAAGGAAAGAATTTCAAATCACTCATCTTCTCAGAAAACCCACTAAAGCTTCCAAAGACATGTGTTTTCTAAACTGTGATAGACACTTGAGTAGCTGGAAGTACCTTTAAGTAAGGAGCCTACTTTGTCTACAAATGGTTTAAAGGATTTTTGAGAAACGTTAGGAAATTAAGCATCTAACTGAAGCCACTTTAAGAAAAAAAAAAGAATAATAATAAAATTGGGGAAAAAAGAATGTTTGGCCATATTTTTTACATTGTTGTTACACTTCATGCTGTCTAGGGAGTATTATTGAGTTTCCCCCATAATTGCTCATTTATTCAAATTTAATATGCTTTAGGCATTCTTGATACTATGAGTTACTACTTTGACCAGTTGATGCATTTCCACTAAATCCTCTTCTGTGTCCTCTTTCGGAAAATCTTTAGAAAAACTGTGACAGTGAAAGAGGAGGGGGGAAAGAAGAGGGAGAATAGAAAAGAAAAAAAAAAACAAACAACACACACACAAAAAAAACCAATCTTGCAGATCTTAGAATATGTTTTTTTAAAAGGCCTGTTGCCATCACCACACCAGAGAACCTCACGTATGTTTTAATATTTTTCAGAAAATGTTTTAACACCAAGATTTGGTGTCTAGTCTCTGCTTCACAGGCATACCTCTTTAAAGGAGACTTTCTTCTCTATCACTAATGTTTAAGTCAGTCAGTCAGTCCTGTTCAAAAAGCAGTTGAAGAGCCACTGTCTTCAGCACATGGAACTAACAAAAGCCTCGTTAGTCAAATGGACAAAGAATAGTCTGAATATCAATGTATTATTTTAGAGGAAATCCTCCACCAAGAGAATCTCATTGCAATCCTTTTTACTGGAGTTTCTCATGTCCAAATTTTAATGCTCTGGACCCTACCTATGAAAAACTGATGAGCAAAGAAAGCTGTTAAATGACAACCTCCATTGCATGCCACTTTTCCAATGTGCTACTGTATTTAACAATAATTCAAGAAGCAGAAAACAGATCTTTTATTTGTTTGGGGTTTGTTTCTTTGTTTGGGGTTTTATTTATTTGGGGGTTTGGTTTGGGTTTTTTTGTTGTTGTTTTTGTTGTTGGGGATTTTGTGTGGTTTTTGTTTGTTTTTAACTTGTCCTACAACTTTTTTTCAGCATCAATTAGCAAGGTCATTTAAATGACCTCTGATCAGCAGAAGAGGGCATCAAAGCTATACAAAAGTCAATAAAAACCTCCTCTTCATGTCACAAAGAAAAATCTCTATTCGGAATGTTTATAAGCAATTTAGAAAAGTCACAAATACTCCATATAAAGCTGTCATAAAAAGACATCCAGAAAGAACAGCAAGTCAGATCCTTAATTATTTATTAAAAGAAAGGAGAAAAATTGGAGCAATTATTCCACAGAGATAGTGCACAGTGTGTTTTGTTTACAGTGGAAGAACTATACAGCATAAACATACACAAGGTTCCCACAGAAACTAACAATTTTGGTATCACACACCTTTTGTTTCATGCCTCCTAGACCTACTATGCAAATACAGATAACTCAATGATAATACATTATTTTTTATTGTAATAGCATAATTTAAAAAATCTAGATGGACCATCTGTTTCCAGTCAGAGACATAACAATAATTGATTTTTAGCCAGTCTTGTAGTAAATCACAGACATGTGGTACCTGGCACACCTGTCTATTAAAATCCTGCAGAACGTAATCAGCAAGTTTCTCTCAAAATATAGCACTATTCTCCAGATGCTATTCTGTCTCAAAATAGCACTGTGAATAACTTTGTACTGAAAGTGAAAACAAAAAGCTGCAAATAGACATAAAATGTAAGGTTGGATAATAATTATAATTAAAAAGTTAAGACTCTCGGGGCAATGAATGCGTAGCAACAATCCATCTAGATGTGTTGTTAGGCACTAAAATTACAAGTGCTTTCAAACTCCAAAGTGTGCCTTTAAGGCATATTAGCATAGGTTTAAGAGTTTTGACTTGATACTGTGACATGGAACAGCAAAGATTAGTAGCAAATGTTGCAGGCACAGGAAAAAGCTAGATGAAATTTGTTGTCATATCTATTACAGCAAGTCCACAGCAAGATGCAGATACAGAGAAAAGAACAAGGAAAAAAATCTAAACTGGTTCCAAAAAGAAATGCTAAGAATGGGAAATAACAAGTTCTTTCTTTTGTTAAAGTAACAAAAGTGTTGACTACAGAACTTTCAGGCAAAAAAAATCATTGGAATTAAGGAATGCTTCTGATACAGAATTGCAGAAAAGCCTGCCCTATAAAGGTCAAGAAAATATAGCACTAGAGGTAGCTGGAGAACTGGATGGATAGCTGATACAAAGGTTACTTGTGGGAATCTAGGGAGTTGATAAGTGGGATGATGCCGTGAGCATAAGAATTTACACTGGTGGGGGGGGGTGTTGGTGGTGGTGGTGGTGGTTTTCTCCTTTCTCTATTGATGACCTGGCAGAAGAAATGTGAAGAGAGGTGAGACAGTTTTTGCTGACAAAATAATGGGGTGGGGGAGTCAGTCAATAAAAAAAGTGAAGAGCGATATAGGTCAGAAAGTCTTAGGACAAACTAAGAGTCTGAATGGATAAAGTTCCAAAAGTCATCATAAAAATCAGAGAATAATGAAGTAGGAGATGAGAAAAATGAGATCGAAAAGTAATCTCTCTTACACACAACGCGATAGGAGTATCATAAAATAAAATGTACCAACTTTTCTAACATTATATGCATTATTGCTCATATTTGTGGTGAGTCATCATGGTGAAAAGGCAAAACAAATTCTTAATTGGATGAGCAGCACCCAGTCAAGGAAAGCACTACATAACGAGCAAGAAGTGACTCAGGCAGTGTGGGGTAACACTAGTAAGACATCACCTCAGTAAAGAAAGAATGGCTAAGAGTTGCTGAGCATACAACAAAGCAAAGCAACTTTACATTGCAACACTGTGATGTGGAAAGCTTGATTATTTATAAAGCTAAGGGAAATTTTGTGGCTTTTTTCGAAAGCAAAGGCAATTAAGAGGAAGCTATATTAAGGTACACACAATCCTGAAGGGAACAGAAAGGAGAGATGCTGCAGGCTATCTGAGCTGGTGTTAAATACAGGTACAAGGGGTTACGAACTTAAGCTGGGAGGAGAATTGGACACTAAAAGAATTTAGGTAAAGTCTTCTTGCACTGCTGTCCTTAGTGGAAAAACCTACCAAGGCCAGACACTGTAATAAGCAGTATAAAAAAGGAAATATTGGACAAGTATGAAATAAGTATATTGTGGTGTGACCGTCCATTTAAAGCACTATGGCAGCTCTGTGAGGGGTTTTTGCCCTCAACCTGTCAAAAACTTTCCAAACTTTTGAAAAGTTTTAAAGCAGCTATTTCCCTTTATGGGAAAAAAATTTTAAAAAATAAATAAAATAAAATAAAATAATTAAATGGGTTCCAATTCTTGAATTCCTAATGTGCGATTCAAAAGTACAAGTGTATGATACCAATATTGCCGTGTACCATGTAATACAAAACACAGAATAAATTACATTTTATATTAATATAATTTCAGATGTCAGGTGTCAGGACAGAAAATACTGGAGACTAGAAACTCCGCATTGTTAGAACAGGTACAGCTCAGGGACTGACACATTTAAAAAAAAAAAAAAAAATTCAAATCTCTTATGTTCAGATTCCTTAGGGAGAACAGCTTTCTGGTTAAAAATACGACCTCAGTTTCCTTACCCCAACTTTCCTAGATATCCCTCCCAAAACTACCGGGACAGTCTCAAGGTCATGCCAATGCTATTGACAGAGAGAATCTATTCACAAAGTACCAACCAAAAACCAATCAGATAGAGGACAGCACCTTTTGATTACTACCAACATATAATTAATTTAAACATAAGGGAGATTGGTAAATGTTCGAAAGCCAAATGTTAGATTCTTAAGTTTCCTCTTCCCAAAGATGAATCTTTTCACCATTTCAGTTCTAGCCAAAGCTACTTCCGAAACACTTCATATTTTTTGGTTTTCACAGCCCTCTTCTGCAAAGACTCTCATGGCCCTGCCACCTCCTCCTTCCTAGCACATTTTCTCTAAGACAACAGATTACCTTTGAACTGAAACTAACTGATAGGCCACTTGAAAACAAAATATCAATCCTAAACAAACTTGGACTGGTTTAGAACCTGCTGCTTGTTCTCATTATTTTCCCTTGTAGACACCGCTCTGTGTGGCAGCACTGGTAACTGGCTGTTCTCTTTGGCCAGTTTGGTTATACTGGACACTTTGTTCAATCACCTGGAGACACAAATAGTCAGTGTCCAACATTGGCAGCTGGGCATTAATGTGAACCTCACACTTCTCTCCAGCTAATGTCTGTGATATCCCCTCATCTAAGTATCCTCACATAGCCAGTAGTGGAGCCTGCTGGAAGATATTGAGATATGTATATCTTTGGGCTAACAGAGTTCAGCTGCCCTTATGTTCCCATATATGCCAGGGAATACCTTTTGTTTTACAAGAATATTTCAGAAATCAATTATTATACAAACACATTTTTAACATTGCATTTAGTCAATTTCTGACAGCATTATACAGGGGCTGAACTTAATGTGGTGGATTTGAAAAATCAGAGAGTTTGATCTGTTTGCACAGAGCATTTTGCAAACAGGACTGACAATTCAGAAACATATTTTGATTTTAGAGCAAAAGTCAGGTTATAACAAGAAAACACCCATCCTTTATGGCCTGTCTTTAAAACAGAAGTATTTTATCCCAGAAGACTCCTGCCAGAAAAACATCTATAATGCATACTTTCAATAATCCTTTTAAAAGGAAAATGACCATAAATGACCTTTGTACCCATATTAAGACACATGAGCATTCAAATAAAAATTAAAGCTATGTTACTGACGTCAGTTAAACTGTTGGTTTTTTACAGGTGAAGTTAACTGCTGCTAAGCACCACATCTCAGGACCACCCATGAAATCATGTGTTTAAGAGAATGCTGAGCCTGGGCTTTACAATTCATGTGCTCCAACTTAATATCAGAAGTTTGAGTTCTTACAGTTGGACATACTTCCCTATTATTACAGTAATGCACTAATTATTTACTCCTAGCAAATGACAGATCGGCAATTTTGACACAGGGCAATACTGAAGAGCACAAGTGACTATATTTGCTTAACCACCAACTACAAAAAAAAAAGCCACACTAAGTTTCAAAGAGGAAAACACACTGCCTAAATATTTCAAAGCACAGAAAATTGTCCTTGTCTATTATATCATTGATTTTTTGAACAGCAAGGCTGTCATGAAGCCACTAAAGAGCCTTCTTCAATCTTCCAGCAGTTTGCCCACATGGTCACAAAATACTTTAATTTCCTAAGTCAATTTAGTTAAAAACCTCACTCTGCTAACAAGGAGAAAGATCTTGTTTTAAAAGAAGTGTTTAAAAATATACTATCCAGACAGCATACATTAAGTAATAAAAAAGCACTGCACACAGTTAAACCATGTCTGCTTCGTGGTCTATTTAAAAAAACAAAACAAAACCAAACAAACTTCCACGAAAACAAAAAAACACACCAAACTCTTAGAACAGCTTAAGGTATCTCTCACAAAAATGTTCAATTTTAAATGTAATTAACAAACTGAATTAGTCTTTCAATAACTTTGAGCTGTCAGCTCCCTCCTCTTGAAAAAAAAAAGATATCATCTGCTTGATGATTCTTTGCACACTCAGTTTCTTACTACAAACAAGAACTTGCCAAAGTAAGATGATCTTTCAAAAAAAAAAAAAAAAAAAAAAAAAAGAGAGAGAAATTCATTAGAAGCTGGACTGAGGTCTCAGATCCATTTCATTTCCATCTACTTACTCAAAAGGGTTTCACACCTCATTATCAATTATCTCAGCACACTCTTACCATCAAATTTACCATCACCATATCAAGAGGAGCTCACATTTTAGGAGGTTTAGTTACAAAAATGCCAAAAGCAGAAAGCTGACACATGCTATGCATATTGTAATGAATGACCTACTTTAAAATGTGCCTATATTTTAGTTCCTACACCATTTTGCTAGTTATTTTCCACAGAAATTTTTGAGTCCTTAACTCAGCAAGGAGGAAGCCAAAGGCACGGGTTCATGTGCAAAGAAGTTGTAGATGGATGGCCAGCGCATGTTTCCGTAAAACAGAGCAAAGGAGAACAGTGTGCGATGTTCTGAGGTAAATGGAGAAAGGTTTATCTGAAAACAATGGTCCATATTTCTGAATTACAGCGCTAGAGTTCTCTCTACAGCGCTCAAACAAACTGGGTGTTGGGATTCTCTCAGAGGTTTCATTAATATCAGATTTTTAAGTAGGTATCATGTAAACTATTAAATTTAAAAATAATGTAGGAAAGAAAGCAGCTTACAACTTTTTGAGATGGTTTTTCCTATTGATGGGACCATTATGCAATTGTGCAGCTTGGTTGCTACCGCCAGGATGAACTTCCAAAAGCAGTTATAGCTTAAAACTTTACATTCATATTCATTTCACAGTTTAGCTTTGAGAGGGAGTGTTTTTCTCTATATGAACTCTCAGACGGCTATGCTGAGCAAACTAGGTGCTTCTTCCTTTCAAGTTAAACCCTTTAGATTACTTTAACACTGTTCTTTGTGGTTTAATTTATCATATGTTCTGGCACCATTTATCACTAAATGCAGAATGATGAAGAAATGGCTCTATTAAAATGGAATAACTACTGAATTAAAAAGCTGTTAAATGAGTTGGAGTGCAGACTCCTGTTAACAATATGTGGGAAGGGTGTTTGGCTGAAATAAATTACTTTCACAGTAATAATTTGAGAAGTGCACCTTTGGAGAAACATGTTCAAAAATTCACATCTTGATTTCCTGACTAAAATCACATTCACCACTAATAATATGTTTTAAATTAGCTTCACAGCTAAGGTGAGGAAAAATTTTGTCTCAAATACTTTGGTCCAAACCCAAAATACTATTTATTTTAAAAGCTATGAATGGCAGTTTTAAAAGTATACCTGCAAAATAAAATAGCTGATTCCAATTAAGATCTATTTCTCTTGCTCACTCTTAAATTTCTGAAAATCCTTTTACAATCCTTCAATGTATTCTGCCGTATGAACTTGTAAATAATATATAGCCCTGTAATTCAGAGTAGTCTGCATTGTAACTCTCCTAAAATAGTAAACAGCCAACTATATAATTAGTTGAGATATACTTTCATTCTATTGATTGCAACAAAAAATGTAGGTAAGAGAAAGTACTGAATAGATATTCGGTAAGTCCATATTAATTGACATAAACTGTTTCAGGTATAAAAGTACTTTTTTATTCTAAAAGAAACTCAGCTGGACACAACAACTTATAGCTTTTGTTATTAACAAAATAACTTGTCATTAACAAGTATTTGCAACAGCCCAGTTCTGCACAACTATTTAGTGCTGAAGATTACTGAGTTCTTATTCCTGTGCTTAATCAACATATTTCTTGTGGTTAACAACAGCATTTATTCAACCCTTAATTAGGAAATTATTTAGTTTAATAAAGGAAATGTTCACCCGTCACTCAGGACCCTCTCCCGCACTGAGTGATTTCACTGAAAGAAAAAACAATTTCCCAAAACTCATATGCATCATATTTCACCTTTGAAATGGTCTCCTAAGGGATATCTTATCATCACAAAGTGGCATCTTTATGGCTTTAACAGCAGATTTTATTTTATTTCTGTGACTTGTTACTAAAAAGCTGCATTCTGACTCAGTTTGTTTTCAGGCTTTACCACGGAGGAGTACACAAATGGGCATAACCTACATCTCTCTGTCCACAAGTGATATTGACAAAGTTGACAAAGATCACACGAGATGACAAAGCAGAGGCACCTCATGATTGTGCACTCCCAGACATTTAAAAAAAACCCAAACACACACAAAAAAAACCCCCACACAAACAAAAAACCACACCCTACCAAGCACCATAACAACAACAAAAACGGCCATACACACATAATAGCCAAAATGGCCACTATATTTAGTAAAAGGCAATATATTTACACTAAAATGGCAGATTGTGATACCTGAATATTAGACAGTCTTATACAACAGACAGTAATGTAGTGATTGCAAGAACCACCCGGTACTCCCAAAGAAAACCCAAACAGAACGCCTAAGTTTACATCAAATTGTTGTGTACTTTATGTATCAGAACTACATGGGCCACAAAGAATACAAAGAAGAACACAAAGATTCCTATTTGGTTTTAGGTTTGGTTGGTAGGAAAAACTTGTTTTTACCTCTATGGACTGTGTGATTGCCAGGCCTGCTGTGAAATCCAGGGCAGAACTATATACGTTAACCTTTACGCTCACCCTCCATAGTCATCTGCATATATACCATCTTGCTTCTTTTTGCACGTACAAGAACAGAAGGAGTAAGAATAGTAGTGCAGTGACCCACTTTCGTACATCCTTTTTTAGCTTTGACATAATAAACTGCACATTTTTTTCCTACACTAACTGAAGGCCCCTCCACACTTGTCTACGTTCATCTTGTACCGTCCTTTCTGTGCACTGTGGTCACCTGGCCCAGCACAGTCGCTCAGTCTGCCCACCCTCCTTCCTTTACAGGCTAACTCCTCATCAATCTGCTTAGCCTGGAATTAAAACAGGAAGAAAAAAGGTCACAGGTTCTTTTCAAAGCACTGTTAAAATTATTATAAAATGGGTTTGCAGGTTTTTTGGCTTTTGGTTTTTTTTTTTTCAGAAAATTGTAGAACTTGCCAGCTAAGAATAAGTGAATGCTGCCTTCAGTCAAAAATTGTATTTAAGAAAAAAAGATACATCCCATAGAGTATTTTCAAGAATGTTATCATGGACAAACTGAAGTATGAATTTAATCTCAAGTGTTTATTTTGTTTGCTTTTTTTTGTTGCTTGTTTTGTTTGATTGGGTTTTTTAACCAATAATCTGTAGATAGTTTAGCTAAATTTCCTTTATATTAGTAAGAAGTAAGAAGAATATAAAATATATCTGATAAATACTATGTGTTTTATCACATTTTTAACTCAGCATATAAACGTAATTTTTACTTTCATAGGCTCTCACCAAATATTAACTGAATATTTTATGCATAGGATTTTTTCCCCTCATACTCTTTCTTTCTGTCTCAACTTTAAATCTCAGTCTTTCCCAGTAAAAATCACATATTCTAATTTGAGTAAATGTATCTTTATTGCTGCTTATTGTATACCGTGCAGCATAGCTACTCTCCAAAAAGCACAGGAAAGTAAAGGGTTTATTACTTGGAATGGTATTTTAAACAAAAATTAGTGAGTCTGGCTGTCCCACCAGTACCTTCAGAACTTGCCTACTGATTATCGTCAAATTTAATTTACAGATAGATATTTCAGAGGAGTTTAATTTCCTATTTGTATGGTGGGAAAAGCCAGGCAGGCAGAGCAGAGATGAGGACGAAGGTGCAGCTGAAGCCAAGATGCCAGCCAGAGCTCCCCAGGCTCCCCGAGGGAGAACTGCCCCAGGTTTGCACAGTGCACGGCCCCGGGGGCTCCTGGCCAGCCCCGAAATGCAGACCAGGTCCCAGAAATTCCAGTGCTCACACAGCAAGCTCTGAAGTTCTTCGCTTAAAGTAAATAATTAAATTAAATCGAATGAAATTGCTGTTCTACCTGTTCTCTTCTATTTGACTGTAGAGATTCCTGCAGATACAAAATGGATTTAGGGAATAATTACAAAAATTCAAGTGGCTGTCATTCATCAACAGCAAAACCAGAAATCTCAAATCCTAAAGCACATTTAGCACAAATCCTTAGAATGGGAGAGCTTTTGCAAATGCTGTACTGGGCATAATCAAACAATTTAAGCAGGAATAAACAAAGTAAGCTACTGAAGCAAGGTATCAGTGAGATGGGAGAATGTCCAGTATCACAGCAGGTAATTATTTTAAGTAAAATTCTTTGAAGAGTATATATTCATTTTAAAAAAAAAAAGTATTTAATCAACTTTTTATTTCTGTAAACTTTTTCCTATAAATGTCTCATTTCCTTTAAATACTCACAGTAGTTCTTTTCACTTAAACTAGTTATTTTTATTTCCTTTTTCTTGTTTTCCGTCCTTTTTTTTTTTTAATAGATTTAGTGATATTTTTTAATTGGGGGAGGAGCAGAAATCCCCAAAAAGAGAAACATTTTGTTGGCAAAGAACCCAAAATATCCTAACAGTTTTGAATGAACACAGCTTTTTAATAGTTAATTTTTCACCCATTTAATATCTCTAATTATTTTCCCTCTGCAGCTTTGATGGGTAGTTATAGCCTAGAATAAAAACACTGTGGTAAGGACAACTGCACAGCAAGGTTAAGTGCCTCCTTGTCTTCAGTACCAATAATTACCTTTAAACAAAAAAAAGCTGTTTTCAGGTTTGACAGTTAATTTACTAATGAGTATGTGGACTCAATTTATAATAAAGTAATATTGACCAGAAAGAATCCTGCATTGGTACTCATCTGAATTATTTTATTGTTCAAGTCTCCTATTAAATAAATTGGAAAGGATTAATTTTGCAAGATGGGATTGTCAGAGTCTGCTGCATAAACTAGATGCATGTCAGCACTAAATTTAATTATTGATCACAATACAATAGTGCTGAGTATTCCAGTTCCCAAACAGCTTCCAGTAACTATCAGCAGATTCCAAATATAGAAACTGAAGGAAAAAAAAAATTTGATTGCAGATGACTACATTTTTAAATAAATAAATAATTCATTAGCACCCCATAAAAATTTAATTTTAAAGCGTAATTCAGATCACTTACCAGAACATATAGCAAGTAATCAGAAAATGAAAGTGCCTCACTTCAAGTGACAAACTCTAATGAAGTAGTATAATGTTCTTTTGATTGGGAGATTCCTGCAGTTCCCCAGTTCTGGAGAAATTATATTTGGAAATGGAGGTTGGTTGGTGCAGATTCCTTCATTACAACCCTTCTGGTTGCAAAACAAATGTAAATAATGCAGAATGTCCAGCAGAACTCTTTACTTACAGAAACATATCACAGGAAAGAGATGAGGATGCATCTTTGGAAAGAAACTTATTTTCCAGCTCTAATTATGCTCTCAACCAAAGGAAGCAGTTTAACTGGACAACCACAATGCTTTCTAGAAGTAGTCAGTAGTTTTCCTTTATGTTTTAGAAAATTTGGGAGGTGTACATGAGAAGTGACTAGCTATGTGAGCTTAAAATCTCTCAGCACAAAAAAATAAAAGGTACAGCTTAATGAAACACTGTTGGGTTACTTTATGAACTTCATGAAGAGTTCTAATTCCGAATAAGTGACAAATCAGAGGTTCTTTATATATAGGAATAAAGAGGTCTAACGATGGGAAAGAAGGTAACAGCACACTTTTTTTTTTTAAAAGTGTCATATAGCGACATAATATTGGTATGTTCTTTGAAAAGAAATTTTAATAGTTTATTCTGTAGAGTTACTGTTTAAATTCATAGATTTCATTATTTTTTATGTAAATAATATTAATGAAGCAAGCATTTTTCTAGTGAAATTTTAACATGCATCCTGATAACATTTCAACTTCCTCTGACCTTTTAAACAATTCTTTCATAATATATCTCTGCTTAGTTTACAGCAAAATCAATTTTACAAGCCATCATCAAATATCACATTGTAGAGACAGTCTGAGGCCACTTTAACATTATCATCATAAACATAATAGAAATAACTCCAAGCTAACTTGAAGATTATTCAAAAAATAAACAAGCCCTTCCAAGATTAAAATTATTTTTTTAAAGCAGCTATAAAGTTTTAACTTTTACTCAGTGAAACACAGACCAATGTTAACTCATAAATCTGAGCTTCATCCAACACCTATTGAAGTCAATAAAACTGCCCCCTTGACTCAACCATGTGCTGGATCACGTCCTTTGTGACAATTATAACACACCTGCCAAATGTTACATCCCCAGAGCAGGAGTGTTTTAAATTGAACATTAAAAGTTTTTATTAAGCTTTTGCTATAATCCAAAAACCCAAACACAGCTTGCCAGTGAGCCCCGCTCCTGGAGAGTGTCCCAGGAGCACTCAGCTCTTGTGATGAGCTGAAGGACGCTTGGCACGCTCACCGGCTCTAACAAGGGCTGCGACCGCCTTTGGCAGCTGCCGAGCACCTTTCAGCACAGCCTGCTCTAACATGGCCCTGCTAGTTTAGGAGTATTCCACTAACTCGGAGAAATGAATTCCTTCAAAAAACTTTCAAGTTATTACAAACTTCCTTAATATATGCCCTAAAGCCAATTTGAAGCTTAAAAGCAACATTGTGCAGGCCTTTACATACACAGAGCCACTTTTATCTGAGGAAAGACACAGCCATTCCTCGAGACACTGAGGCCTGGACACAAGGTAGATAAAATCCTTTTGATTCTGTGGTACTAATAACAGAAGAGATTCTGGTCCATTCATTTCCCATCTACGGCTACAGCAAGTTGTGGGTATGCTGGCATTTAAACCAATGTCAGCGTTGAAAAACAAAGAAAAAAATCCAAAATAGCACAACAAAAAAACCCCCAACCACCTCAAAATTGAGTCACAAAGAATGAAGGCTAGAGAGTTAAGAGGAGCTTTTATACGTGTCTAGGCATTCAGGAAAAATAGTTTGAGTTACAAATTAAATTATTTTCTAATATAGAAGGTATTTTTTAAATTACTTTTCTTGAGAAAGCATGATTTCTCAAAATGGTTTTGTAGTCAGTTGAAACAGATTAAAGCATCCCTTCTGTCATCTCACCCCTATCATTCCTGTAAAGACATAAGCACACACTTAATTTTAATCATACGTGCAGCCCAGTGAGGCGGGGGGGGGGAAAGGATTATCGTTTGCTTAAATATAGTGTATAAATCTTTGCTATAGTAAAAACAAAATCTTTTGAAGTCTCAGTCTCTCACTGTAAAACCACCTTTTAGAGAGATGGTGTTCACCTCAACTCCGTTCACTTAGCGCACGTGCAAAGGAAAAACTATCTGTATCTCAAGAGATTCACAACACACAAAATAATGATTCACTGACAAGGCTGTAATTTAAACCTTGCAGATGAACCAGAGGCAGATGTTTTCAGCAGGAACTATATGGAAAAAACAGTCCACAATCAATATTATTCTTTCATATTAGTATTTCAATAATGCCTAGAGGCTGACAAATGTAAGGGAATTATCATGACAGGTCTGCATTTGCAATTCCCTGAGTCCATCCTGTGATACTTTGGCCTGGAAAATCTCCATGGCAGTTGTGCCACCCAGCTCCTAATTTCTCTACCTGTCATCTCCTGACTGACGGGATGCTTTAACACAGTAAAAATCTCTGTGGCTTTCCTCCACAGTAGTCCCATCATGGGTGAAAACCATCTTTTTGTTTCTCATTGTCCCAGTAGCGCTCCTGAGAGGCTTGAGCCAGCAGATGAAGGAGCTTTGCCTTGTGACGCTCACTGCCCACTCGTTGGGCTATGGCTTTAGGGAAGCTGTTGAACTTCTGACAGTTAGACAAATATTTTTGGTGTTATAGATAAAAACTGGACTAATACCAGCCTTTACAAGCCTGGTTGCCAGATCTAGGAAGTGATGGTGCCATGAGCTGAAGAGTTACAGTGATATCTTCAACCCCCTGCATTAGGGTTGTAGGAAAAAAAGTCTGAATTACAACTCAAGTAATAAGTGTTTAGCAGTTATTGAAGAATAGCCTACTAATGAGGATTTGCAAGCTCTCTAGAAAGGGGATTTTAGCATTTGCTGTGGTTCTGAGCCTAGTCACTGGCTTAGAGGCTTATGGGAAGAAGCAGCCAGGGTGTAAAGAGGGAGCTGTGATGGAGTCCCTACCCTGCCTCAGGCAGTGCTGGTGAGAAAAGCGTATCACTGCCTATCATGAATTGCTAATATGGAAAGTTATCAACCCTTTCTTCCCCCAATAAATAGAGATTTGAATCCACGACTAATATGTATCATAAATGAGATTATACAAGCAATTTCATGAAGGTTATTCAACAACTTGAAGCAGAATACAGTTATTTCTGATTTTTAAAAGTATGAATATGAGAAGCTTCCTTTCACAAATGTCAGAATGATGGGTAATAGTATTTATAATGCTTTAATTTGTAAATGCCAAATCTAGATTTGCAAATTTGTTAACTTGTAAAAATTGTAAAATAGAAGCAGTTGATTTGATTCAGATAAAACAAGAAGTTACTTAATGTAATAAAATATCTCTCTCTTCAAAATCAGTTTCACACTATGAGAATTTACTTTTACCTTACATTCAAGTCTTATTTTCAACTCAGAAATAGCCAGGTTTAAACTGCCTTTTCACTACAAGCCACCCAAAAATGCATACTATTAGCATGTTTGAAAAAATAAGTCATTCTCTGAAAATATCCTGTAAACATTTTAGTCTGCCTAACTGGGATGAGCAAGAATTTCAATTATTTTCATGTAACTTAAATGGTCAAAATTTCAGCCCATATAGCTCAAACCTGAAAGCCAGCATCAATGTTTATCATTGCTCTCACTCAAAACAAAGCATCTTTAAAAGAAAAAAGAATTAAAGGTAACTTTCACCTTTACCATAAGCAAGGGCACCAAATGAATGGCTTCGTAGGGGCTCCAAGACTGGTAAAATTTGCCTTACCAAGTTTTTTATTCTCTATACCTCTTTATTTTTCTCTTCAAATATGAACAAACTAAAAAATCCTACATGGAGAAAATGATGAAATCCACCCAGAGAGAGTCATGGAGAGCAGCTTACAGTTAAATAATGGAACAGCTTTGTGGTTACCATTCACACAGCTCTCGGAGTCAGGGCTATCAGGCAATGAACTAGAATAATGAAGCTACTCCTTCAGATAAGAGATCGGCTTTATAAATATGATCTTTTGTACAGCAGCTGTAGGAGAACTGTACACTTGAAAATAAGCTTGTCATATCTCTGAGAGTAGGTGAAGCGGTTCAGGTTTGTGTATGCTTATGAGTTTCTGAGAACATTAGTAATTTTATAGAAATAAAAACAGAACAAAGGAATTCTTTAGGAGAAAAAGCTTTCCAGTGCACATGAGCTGGTATCTGAATACAGACATATGTGGTCAGCAGCTAGTTATATGCATGCAACTTGGAGAACAGGGCTCACAACCTTCATTTCCAAAAGCACAGGGCATCTTTTTGCTTACATGGTAGAAACATTCCATCTATAACAACAGCATAGGGGTATATCCTCTTTCCAAGCTAGCGCAAGGCTAAGAGGGCAATACCTAATGAAATACATAAATAGATCTGACATCCTGTCCACAGGGGACCACTGGGCAGTAGCAAACACACAAAACATCACATTACGTGCTCAAACACTTTGTGTATATGCAGTACACAGACATTTGCCAAGCCGTAATACTAAAATGATATTTGCACGCACACTGAGCAGTATTTATATTTTCAGTTGTGTCATATAAATAAATTCCTAAGAAACAGTGAGGACCAGTTCTTGACATTTTTGATGTGGATTAATACATAACTCTTTAAAATCTTATCACACAAAGTCTACTGCACAACCATTTATTTCTTTTTTAGGAGGGGCAGGGAGTATTTTTCTGTTTTGGTTGGCTACTTTTGCTAGTTTAAAAAAAATTACCCTGGATTCTCCCAGTTTCTGATATGTGCTTTTGCTTTTCTTGTAAGACTACTCCAGTTCTTTTATTGCTATTAACCACCATAGAAAAAAGTTAAAATATTTATTCTGTTATTTCTGTGTACTGCCAGTAGAGTAAGCTCATCACAGTGAATCTCAGTTCACAGATTTGACATTCAATTTTAGGATAAGAACAATTTGCTGCCTCTGCCACCACAATTCTGAAATCAATGTTGGTGCTGCATGTGGCAGAAGCTACGTGAACAGCAAAGCCACAAGCACAGACAGTGGTGGCCCAGGGGCTGGATGTTAGTTAGATTTAACCAGACACAAATCATGTGCCTTCTCCTCTACTATTGACTTGCTGACTGATTTTCGAAAACAAACAAACACACACCAAAACACACACACAAAAAACCCACCAAAGCCAAAAAAAAAGAAACAAAAAAAAGAAACAACAACAAAAAAAACCACCTCACAAACACAATACACCACCACAGTCCATTCTTATGTGTGCTCATTTCCTTCTCCTGTTCACCTCCCTTATTTCCTGAATATTTGTGCAGAACCTGGTGCAGTGAGATTTCATTGTTTTCACAGAGACTAAAGCAGAACTGTAATATAAATAATACAAAATAATGTGAACTATGAAAAAAAATTACATCTTTTTATTATTGCTTAAGAGCCCTGAAATGTTTTCTGACCAAGTAAATTTTAATGTAATAAAAAGATCTATTCCATAAATTTTAATTTCTATCACAAAACAAATACAGGGTATGTTTTATACACTTAAGGAACAAATTCAGAGGCTCCCTTTGACTTTCAGTGGAAGACTAGTGTGCACCTCTTGTGTCTGTAAAAATGTTCTGTATCTAGTTTTGAAGAAAGAGCCAGAGAAACCATGGCTGAAGAAAACAACTGTAAAACCACCTCTACAATACTGCTGCGTTTTCTGTTAAGTCCGTGTTTCACCACACTGTCCAATATTTTTGTCATTTATTTCATAACATTTTAGAAAAAATTGATACAAAGCAACAAAACCTCAGAAGTAACTACAGTCACTGAATAATTATGAGATCAATGCACCATTCAGCAAATTCTGAGAACAGTCAAACGACCTTGCAGCATGGTTCTCTGTGAGCTCACAGCAAGTGTAGTTCCAGGGAAATTAAAAATAAAAAAAAAAAGGAGTGGGGGGAGAGAGGAAAAAGAGCCAGGTGAAACAAAGCCTTCCAAATCCAAGCAAATCCCCTGCATATGATTCCTCTCCCTGGCCCTGACTCAGTGCTAATCAGGAGAAGCAGGAGAAGGGAGGAACGAAATGATATAGCATGATCTATGGCCCCTATCTCTTCTACCTTACTGCTATTGGAAGTTTTCATCAAACTGGATTCATCCAGACTGTCACCATTTTCCTCTTCTCCTGCTCACCTCCCCTCTTCTCTTTCCCTATAGTCACTATGGATTTCCTTCCTTCCTTCTCCTTTTCTTCATTCACCTCATCTCGATTGGCCATCCATTTTTTCCCCCCCCCCAGTCATTTTAGGACACAGCTCATAACCTTTTTCCCTGCTCTTCTCTTTCATGGTGGCTTTCATAGTGAGCTGAACATGCTGCACAGGTGTTTGTTGAGTCTGCCTTTTTCTCTGCTATGTGAAGGAGCACTCACAGCAACAAGGGAAGGAGAAAAGAAAAAAAGTTTGCAGATATGACAGCTGCAAGGAGTGAAACTGGTATATGGAGGCTAGAAGGAAACAAGAAAAGGTAGAGCTGGCAAGAAAAGTTTAGGGCAAGCCAAAGAGATTTATCTAAAAGATCAAGAAAAGTGAGCTAAAAGCAGAGGGGATAGCTCAGAAGCATCCCGTTACATTCCATTCTTGTCTGAGGAAAATTATAGGAATTGAAAGAAAAAGAGACTAAACCAGGGGGAACCGTAAAAACACAAACACACCACACCCACAAAGAAAAAATAGACCAATGACCAGAAAGAAAATAGAAAGAACAGTGAGAAAAGAGAGATGACAAAACACTAGGGAATACTAGGGGGTAGCAGGGGGGGGCAGGAAAAGATGTCATTATACAACAGAGCAAGACTAAATAAATACAATAAATAATAGTTTTTTTAAAACTGTTAAAAGGTGCAAATACTATTTTCTTACTTTTACGTCATTTTTTACATCTTGAAAGCCAAAGAAGGAGAAAGGAAGGAGTGCAAGAAGGAACCTGGAAAGAGCTGTGAGAGTAGTCTTCTCTCACATCTGTGACCACCAACCTGATCTGCAGGAAATAATGACCCATATGGTCACTACCTGGGGGCAAGGGTTGACGGGCATAGATGTATTGCAAAAACAAGACTCTGAATGTAGTGATACAGACTTTTTAATTTTGATAAATAGCTGCCATTGTTAATGCTTATAGTTTAGTAGTTCCCTAGGCATCACTGCTGCATGCATCAAATTATCACATCTTTTGTTGGCAGAACTACTTTTCAGAAACAACTGGAAAACAAAATTTGTTTTTGTATTAAACAGCTTTTTCTAGCTCTGAAACTTGACACATGAGTTTGTTTTAAAGGTTAACCGTATTTTAATTAATACTTGGTATGAAACCTGAAAGGAAAGGGGAAGGAACAGTCTGTCTCTCCACTTATCAGTGGAAATGGTGACATAAAACCAGAAAGAAACACACCCCCAAAACAGAACATGTTATAACAGGAAGAAGTTGACAGAAAGCTGTTTTCTTACCCTGATAGACCCTTCAAGATTTTTTTTTTCCCCATATCAGACTGTTTCTGATTCCCAAATCAGAAATATAAAACACTTTTCATAAAAAGCAATCAAACAAATCAGATTTACCTACTTGAAGCATTGCTTCTTTCAACAATCTGAAATATCTAGCTTGGTCTTGCTTTTTTTCTACTAATTTGTCTTTTTAAACAATATATAATTTTTAACCTAAACTTCAATTTTTCTTGACAAAATAAGAAATTTTCTCCCTGCAAAAACGAGAATGAGAAACTAAAACTGATCCTTCATCACAAATACCTTTGAGTTCAGCAAAATGCCATTTCCCAACAAATTTTAAATTCAATATTTGACCAGTAATACCCTTTCTTGATAGCTACTTCATCCCATGTGAAAGTGTTCGACAGTTATTTACTAGAGAGTAGATGAAGGTGCTCTAAGAAGGAGTGTCACACACTTCAGCAGACAAGAGCTCATCCTGCTAACAAGTCAAGTTTACCTGTCTGCTAAGGGAGTATTTGCAGATCACCTCCTGCGCCGAGATGCCTGCAGAACACGCACATTCCTTACATACCACAAAAATATGCTTCAGTTCCCAAAGGCTGCAGTGATGCAATCCTGACATTAACTTAAACTATGTCTACCTTACACACAGAAGCAGTTCAGTATCTTTCAATTCTATATAACAGTTTTAACAAATTCGTAATCCATCATTTTCTGCTGTGGAAACTCTAATATTCTCTAGTCTATCTTTTAGATTCTGTCCCCCCTTTCTTACTGCATGCCTTTCCGTTTATCTTTTTATATTTTCTACATGTAAGAAATATTCAAACAAGTGAAAAATAAAGACACTTTTAGCAATGATTTCAATTCTTTACATAATGTTCTGAAAGGTTCCACATGACAATGCTGGCAGATGTTGATGCATGCAATGTTTTAACTAAGCCAATGATTGACAGGTACACCATTATTTCTGCAATCTGGCCTGACTGTTACACAGAGTAAATGCTAATCCTTTTCCATTCGGTTGTTTCTTCACATTATTCATTTTCTTCCCTCCAGTGTAGAAATGACTTGTTTGTTGTGCTCCTAATCCTGAGCCTTTGTGCCAATGGACACCAGACTGCAACGAACACACCTGGACAACTCTTCTCTGACGAGACTACAGAAATGATAGCCACTGTAGAAAATGCCTTCTGGTAAAAACCATGATATGTGACTCATGGGAAGCCAAAGAACAATTCTCCTAGCTTCAATTAATTGAACTATACCTAGAGATTTTGTGTGCTTATATAGGTATCTCATTTTATCAAGACTGCTTTGCATGCAAAAAAGATGCCTCAATAAAAACTGATATTCTAGCCTGTTTTAAATTAGGTCCTCTATGATATCTGCGCTCAGGAGATGGAAGACTTTTTCTGGGTTTAATTGGATGTTACCTTCTGAGCATTCCAAGGAGTGAATCATGGGAAGCTTTGATGCAATGGTATATAAGGTTGGATTAGCAATAAGAAGAGAGCATATTCTGAGTAAGCTATCCAAGAAATGCATTTGCTGCAGGAAAATCACCTTGGGATAACCAAAAGCAAACCTGGAAGGGGTTTTGATTTGAAAATATTTTTCATCTTCAGTTCTGCTGTGAACTGGTCAGTTTTGTGCAGCACAGAGAGAAAGTCAAGTTTAGCAAGTTGTGTAACATTAACCAATTTACAGAAGGTAAAAGCTGTGACAAGAAATTCTTAAACTAAATGTTCTCGGGACCTTTCTGTAAAAGTCAGACACATGCATTATAACCATTGTCAAACAAACAGACAAAAATGTGGTGAGTAGATGACAATCCCATTCCACTCTTTATTTCTAAATTTTGGTACTCTTCTGAAAAGGGTAGGCTGCGTTGACAACAGGTCACGGACCTGGGAACTTGACAGCTCCTACTGTTACTCTCTGGAGCCCGGGTTTCTCGTGTTTTGTTTTACAGGTGGGGAATAAACTAACAAATTGAACAAACTAGAAACAAAACTACAGAGACAACATTTCTTGTGGTATTCTGGTCCAGTCATTGTAAAAATATCTCTAAGGAAAATCTGTCATTATATACCACGTAGAGAGCCCAAATTTTGTATTATTTTAATGAATCAAATATTTTATATTCTCACTGTGCTTTATAACAATTACCTATCCTACAGAACAATATAGAATAAAAGCCAAAAGACAAACACGTTCCACCTTGGTGGGTCCTCATCTGCTGAAAAGGAAACAGAAGCTATTCCAACTTCTGTCACATCACACTTGATTTAAACATACAATGTCCATGGGGTTAAGAGATATTACAAAAGGAAATCAGTTGCAGATTGCCAAAAAGTATTTGCAATATTAGCAGATGCATCAATGCACTGATAATCTAAATATTACAATCTCAAAGATAAAGTTCATTTGCTCACTAAACCGCAAGAAAAATATTAGTATGTATTTCTGAATGAAAATATTTTTGGTAAAAATATTGGGGAGTTATTCTGTGGCACCCCTTTACAGATTCTGATTTTACTCCTTGATCCAAGAACATGCTACTTGCACATCAACAAAGTAAGGTTTGATGTTTAGGGTAGTGTAGCAGCTAACAGGTTACAAAATGAGATAAATCATATCACCTCTTCTAAGTACTTCTTCAAAACAGAATATTTGTCTGTGTCTAGAAATAGTTAATACAACAATCTGGACAACTTTGCAAGGGGTATATTTAGCACAAATTATATTTTCTCCCAGAGCATGGATCCAGTAAGTTGTATAATCAGCTCATAGATACAATTTTGAGACTAATTCAGCAAAAAAAGTTCCCAGCATATTGCATACAAAAATCATGTAAATGACAGATAAACAGATTGTCTTCAAAATGAGGTGATCTAGGCAGCATTCCAGAGCATAATTGTAGTCCCATGAACCTGAAGTGGCCCTGAAGAATGAGATTCTTTGACCAGCAGCTAAACATGTGACAGTCCTTCGAGAAACTTTGATTCACCCGGCTATGAAAACAGAGCAACCATCTGGCAGATGGCAAGTTGAGATGTCTGCAAAGGAAATTTCTACTCATGCTGAATGGCGGCATACTTTAAGATATAAGAGATAAAGGATCTTTATAATCAAAACCTGCATTGTACATATCTGCCAGGTGTCATGGGGTTTGATTGTTGGTGTTATTAGAGTAGGTATCATCAACCCAGTAGCTGGATTGAAAACTGAGACCAAAGATTTGCAGCAGCCTAAACTGTGTTGTTGGCCGGCCCCTGGAACCCATGTAAGTGTTGCAGTTGTTGTTTCTCCTGTCTTTAAAAGTAACCCTAACAGCAAGCAAACTAATGGTCAGTTATTTTGCCCTTCCTAAAAATTGCCTAAGGATGCCTAAATATTGCCTAAGGATGAGTGTCCTTCAATAAATATGTCCTCTAGAACAGATTTTCTAGTAAAGTTCTCTGAAATAGGAATAAAAGTAAGTCTGTATGATCAGTCACCATCTGGAGTTGCCAGGAATTAAGCAATCCATGACTACTGTGAAAAATCACCACAGTTATGCTCATCTTGGTGGCACCATGCCCCAAATAAAGGGAAGACTATATATTTGTGGACTACATTGCTGGGATTTCAATATTTCTATAGCTTTGGAATAAACGAAGGTTAGTTTGAAAGCTTTCAGACATTCTTAATAGGGAGGCTCATCTGCTCTGGAATGCTTTCTCCCAGGCTTTTAAGTGAGCCGATACCTGCTAAATATTTCATAGGTCAAATCTCTGTTAAAGGAGGAACAGGGCCAGGTACCTCTTTACCATGTTTCTGAATTTCTCAGGTGTTGGTTCAAGGCTGTGAAACAGTGTCTCCTAGAAACCACAAGCTATGACAAGTCACGTCATGCTTTCTCAAGGGAAAGCCCCATTTCCTCACCTTTTGTTTTTAATATAAAAGCACAGCAACATGTACAACTAGTAACAAACTGCATTTGATACTACTTTTCTTAGTAGTTTCCTAACTACTAGCTGTGATTTAGCTAACCAAAATCTGCAAGAGGGGTGGTGTCTCCATCCTTGCAATTTACCATCTTTATTGGACAACCACAGGTAATATATTTAAACTTTTTTGTCAGCATCAGATATGCTGTCCAACTGCCAGGCAAATGAGAAAGAGTGGCCAAGGTCTGCCATAGGCCTTCACCATAAAAAAGTGATATTTGCCAGGGTTTTTTTGCTTAATTTGCAGCATTTAAAAGCTTCCCTTCTATAGGAAACATTATGTCAATGCCCATATCGCCTGCAAATAAAGGAAGGGGATGTTTCCTGCTGAAGATGGCGATGTAGTTACCTGTGCTACTTTATGTGACACCAGTTAAATGCTTCTGCCCCTCGGTGCTTCTGCATGACTGTCAACCCATCACTAACATAATCCTACTGCACATTCTACGGTACTCATCCCTGGATTTTCAGTCCAGGGAAGGAAGTCAGATTTCAAATGAAGTTTAAAGTATGAAGCAGAAAAAACAGAGTTCCCAGTATGAGCCTTATGGTGCATACCAACAGACCCCTTAATTCTTCACAGTTCTTAACCTTTTGGTACCCTGCTTTGAACTTCTGTAAAACTAGGATGCTGACCTGCTTCGTGGGTGGGTGATTATAACACTGAATTAATATTTGTAAATTACTGCAATACATTTGAATGAAAAATGTAGAACTGTAAAGAATGATGATTATGATGAACCTTAAATTCTTTTTTAAGTTGGTCCATCTGTCATTATAAACCATCTTGAAGCAGGGTATTATTCAAAAAACATAAAATTTATTGTGTAATACTAGTTACCAAGACAGACCACTGTTTTAACCTAGCAAGTAGCTAAAGTAAAAAGACTTCACTTACACTTTACAGTCCTTTTCTGTTTATATGGCTTTTATACCACAGTAAATGCTACAGCTGTTCTGTAAGATAGCCCTGTACTGTTATATAGAAGAACTTCAGATTTAACCTGACCTACTCAGAATGGATATCCACACTACAGTATGTTATGAAACCTTTGTGATACTTCTTTGATAATTTTTTGCAGGCCTCCATTAGAAACATGGAAAAGCTACTTCAAGAGTGCACACTTACAGCTTACTGTTTACCTATACACTCATAAGATCAAAACCCCTGGTCTTACTGTTTTTGTTAACAAGGAGCACTAAAAGTCTTCCCACATACTGAGTTTTGGTTTCCATTTTACAATCTGAGATGACAGACGGCACAAAAATGATGAGAAAACTGTGGGGAGGCTTCCAGAAGATTGATTCTCTCATCAGCTGATTCTTTTCTAGTTAGTCTTTTATTGACTACAAAGGTATAGCCAATGCAGAAAAGGAAAACTGGACTGCCCTGTTTAATCCTGAGGGCATTGGCAAAAGGTGATCACTTTTTGAGAAAACAGAGGCCTACAAGGAAATCAGCACACTGTATGAGCCGTTAAGCTGATTTAAACACACAAGGGATGCCTGGGGTTGAGCTCAAGATCTCTGAGGTGTGAGATGAGAATGAAACCATTGCACAGACTAATATTACTGAGCTTTAGTAGCAGGTGGTATAGTTGATCAGTCAGGAACCTGTCATTTGGAGAATAGGCCAATGTATCTGAGAGACATGAAAAAAATCTTTCATTTTCCCCCCTCTTCCTCACCAAGAATAAAAATATTTTGATTGTGAACTTTAGCAACTACTAGCTAAAACTTTTCACAATTTATGCAGTTTATAAGGAATAGGTCAGAACCAAAATATAGTTACAGAGCACACACCAGCAGAATGTACAAAAAGAATTAAAATTACATTATAAGCATTTGTATCCATGATTGCAATAACACTGTCTGCAATTCTGACATATTGGATTCCAACAGAAACCACGATCAGATGAGAGAAAAAGAAATTCATGTAGGAGTATATGATGTCCCAAGCACAGTGATATTTATTTTGTATTAAAATCTGTACTTTATCATCTGGAACACATACCACAGCACCAACATTATGTGATTGCTTGGAAGCTGTTCATAGCAACTTTGGGGTGGTTTCTGGTATGTGCTTCTCCAGCAAACAAGAGTCATCATAGAATGGATGAAAGTTAATGCCTACATCTTTCTGGGATTAAGAGACTTTGTCTATAACGCAAAATTTGCAGCATGTTTTCTGCATATATTACGTTATTCAGAACTCATTTTTCTTGCCCTTTTTCCCCTTTTGTCTTAACTCTCCTCTAAATTTTCAGATAAAAACCTACTACTGCTAATTGGTGAGCAATATAAGAATGTTGAACCTAAGCAAGGCAGACAAGAAAACCTTCCACATTCCATAGGCCTGTATTTCAGGTGTCTTCTTGCACAAACACATCTATAGATACACTTCTGATAAACAAACGACTTGTTCATGGGTTAGTTGGGTTTAAAATTTCAGCATACAAGCATACATCATTGGTGTATCTTAACAACTGACTGACACTAATAAACATAATACTTGCAAGTTCTTCAAAGCTCATATTTCAAAGTCCAGCATCTATAGATATTAGGAGAACTTGTATAATTTGTGACTAATTAATCTTGACACTCAAAAGTACACCACCACAAATCAAATGGGAAATAAGTGCATAAAAGCCAAGGTTAAGTATTTAAAATAAGTTGGTTTTTTTCTGGGGACAAATAATTCAAAATCTCTCAAATAAAACAAATGTAGATGCTATACAGACATCTGGTACACCAGGTACAAATGCATGGTAATTTCAGACTAATTTTTAACTCAGTGTGGCTGAGATAAATTGCATGCAATGCGGATTATCCCATGAGAGAAAGCTGCCCTCCAGACTGCATTTAAAAGAGTGCACCGATGCCTGTCTTCCAAAACTATCAAAAATTCTGAAGAACATGGCATAGTTTTCCTGGCTAATATTGTGGAAAATTGTAATTCTATGTGACAGAGGTGACCATATGACTGCTAACAGCAGTCCCACCTTTCTCTTGGGGTACTACCATTAACCAACTGAATTAGCTACATGAACAAACTTTTCAGATCATTTTCTTCACCACAAAATTTTGTACATTGTCAGGTTTCTGTCACTACTCTTGAATGTCATGTTGCCTAATTTCATTATCAAACATGCAAGTACAGTCTCCTACCATAATTTTAATAAGCTTATTAATTGTGTTACTGCTTTTCAACTAAAAATATACACCTTTTATCCTGAACTGAATTTCTACTGCATGTGTAATATGTATTATCTTAAGGTCTTCATATGGAGAGAATCACATCTTCAATCTTTCTCATAATTGAAGTGCCAAGCATGCTGCCAGGCTGAGAGAAATATATATATTTAAAATTAATATTAGCATGAAACTAAACAGCGTTAACCATGATTCTACATTACCTTTGACTTGATAGAAAATATCTTCACTCTTATGAAAACAAAATAAAACTCACAAGCTGAGATAGAAAAACCATCAGAAAGAGCACTGATCTCCAAAGCCGCTGCTTTTTTGGGTCTTAGAGCCAGCTGTAAAGCACTTTTTAGATTATGCTTATGGAATCACTGATTTCTGGGAGGATGTTAGGGTGGAGCCCTAATTAGAATAAATTTTACACGTATCATATCAATGCATCATACTACTAAGTGCTTCAAATAAACCAAAAAACAGAACACATGTCACACAATGTGTCATTAACAACTTGCTATAAGAAGGATTCATGTGAAACTACATGCCATCAATGTGTTGTTTCCCAAAAAACAATAACTTGTGGGTTCGTTTTTCAGAGAATGAACGAAGATTTTTCATACACTTAAATCCGAATCAAGAAAACTGCAGAAATTTACATTGACAAAGGGATGGGATTAGCTGACTCTTGTATTTTTTTCATCTCGTTGCTGCAAAATTAGCTCAAATGCCCATATATTTGGACTCTGTATATGATGAAATAACTAGCTTGGTACCAATGTAACTTTTTAGATGTGGTTAGGGAATATTTTCTGAGAAAAATACTAGAAACACAGACTCTTCAAAATAGAAAATGTATAAAACTTAATCGTTTTCTAGCTTTTATCTTCCTTAGAAGATGCAACCATTCTTTACACCATACAAGCAAAACCATACCTGAAACCTTCCAAAAGAACAAAGGCTTTATGAAATCCACAAAGATGAAAGATAAACTGCAGAAGTGTATCAGACAGATATAACCAAGTATATGTACCCAAAATACATTAGTAAATCCCTGTGATATCTTCATATCAGCACAAAATAATCCGGTTTAGAGAGTGGAAAACTGATGAGACTACCAAGGCAACCTGTATTACTGCTCTCCTTAACTTTGCCCCAGAAGAAGTTTGTCTTCCAATTGATCATTTTTTAAATTTTCCTATAGTTAATACTATGCCAGTGTGTTTACAATGAGCCCTCTATTGTGATCAATCACCTAAGTAAACTTTGTAAAGGAAAGGGGATGCTATTATTCCTAAGACTGTAGCATATGTTACTTCACTGAAGAACAGGTTACCGATCCATTCTGGTACACTAGGTGCTACAATACGTTTCTTTGTGGTGCACATCATTTGCACTTGTTACAGCCGGTAACCACAGAACTTGGGTTTTTCTCATATTTTCACCACTAGAGATTCCTGTTCAGTTACTGATATGCAGCTCCAGATAGCATCCTGCTGAGTGATGTTGTGGAATAAACTACACATAAAGCAGGTGGATGACTAAAACATTTCAGAAATAGAAATTAGTCCTTCAAAATTAGACCAGGAGAAACCTGTCGTCTTCCTTAAGGTTTTCCTTAACCACCAACCAATTTTCTTCTAACTCCCTCCCCACAAAGATTAATCTACAGCAATTATGTGTTTGCAGATTCTGACATTAGAGGTAATGCATAACTTGTGCATACACATCTGATGACAAACCTGCATCTGCAAACTCATGTTGTTAAAGCGAAGTTGTAGGGTTGCTTCCATTTCCACAGGTGCATTTTAGTCTTCCCACTCACCCATTCCCTGGCGCATAATGCCCTTTTTTAAAAGATTAAGAAAAACTCTTCCTGATCATTGCTCAGTCCTCAAAACAGAGGTGTCAGAACAAAATTCTCCACCCCCTAACCTTGATCTTAGTGTATGTTTTATCCTACTCCTTCATGACAATGACACAAACATTAAAAGAGAACAAAAAAGGACCAGTAGCAGCAAGAACATTGAGGAACTTAATGATATAAAGATTGTTAAAAGAGACAAAATAGACTTTTTTTTTTCCCCAAGAAATGTGACAATTATTTCAGCAGGCTCAAGATGCTAACTTCATTTTATAACATTGAAGGTGATGAAAAAATACACATCTTCAACAACGATAACAATACACACATGCATATATAAAGTACTTATTTTTGTAAAGCAAGATTTACTCCTAAAACAGCAAACTCCGTTTTAACTTTGCTCCATCTCCCAACACAAACTCGTGAAAACAGATGAATGCCGCATGCCTTTGTACAAGAACAATACATCTATTTTGAGGCCTAGAATAACCTGTAATTTTTTTTTTTTTTTAATCCTTCAAGATATTGCATGTTTTGGCTGGTCACAGATGAGCCCTCCTTGCCACAGCGCAAGTTGCTGAGGCTGTGAAAGCGCACAGGAGGAACCAGCCAATGACATTATAGAACAATGAGAAGGTCAGAGTTGCATTGCGTATTGCTCTCCTTCCACAAGCATTGTGCACAGCGTCCAACAGCATCCAAAGGGGAAAAAATTAACCCTTTCCTCATGCTCCCCAAGCATATTTCTTATTACTCAAGTAAAATAGAGCAGGACGTCCCACTAAGACAGAGCAAGCAAAGTAGAATAAAATTCTCAGGAAAAGGAGGTTATAATTAAGGGTATTGCTTCTCCCCTCATTCTGCCTTTTGCATTAAAAAAAAAAAAAAAAAAAAAAAAGTCGCTAGTGATGAGGACATGGAAGTGTCTTTTGTTATCCAAAGAAATGAACTATAGTTTTCATCCCACTAGGGGTTTCCACAGTAAATGGAGCTTTTCTTTCTTTCAGCCTTATTTTAACAGTCCTCAGACTGACAAGCTGTTATAAGCATCAAGTTACCTTCTATTGGAACTGCACCAAGGAAAAAAGTCCTACAACTTTATCCCTGAAGACAAAAAGAATTAATTTTAATGCAAACACCAAAAAAAAGATGCAAGTAGGGAAAACATAAAATAGTGATATTCAATACAGGCATAGCAAGAACTCAAAGATGCAGTGCTTAATATGTTTTCTTATTCACACATGCATATAGATATACATAAATCTTATATCATATGTGCATGTGTTTGTCTATATCTCACGGGTTCAAACAAAGTGATTGCTGTGCTTTTCTACTTAAATTCCAGGCATCGAATTTTAGTTTTCTTAAGTTAATGAGCCTGCGCCTTATCTTACTGCCCATATTGTATATGTTTTGCAAGCTGCTAGCTGTGCATCAGAGCTGCCTCATGATGTTCATGTTTGCTTATAGGCAAAAAAAAAAAAAAAGTGAACAAGTATTTCTTAAGAACCCCGTAATTTACAAAGTAATGAAAGAAATGCCCCATTTTTCTGGTATCTTTGCTACTTACTCTATTTTCATTTTGTCTTTTTTTTTTAATTTATTAATAAAAGAAAATTGGCAGAATCATCTATGGTTTCACTGGAGGGAAAAAAAATAGACTCAGATTCACAGGCCTGATACAAAGATTCCTTCAACCCATGATATAAGAAAAACTGATTCAGGCCAGGCAGCTGCTGACTGGTAGGGCACTACAGTTGAGGAGGCAATTCCATCTGAGAGCTCCTCAGCTGAATGGAGAAGCCAACCAAGGACAGTGGGAACCAGAAAAGGTGGAATTAAGATCCATAAAACACTCTCCAGATAAATGTCTTTTGTCAATTCTCCTTAAGCTTAGCTCTTTCATATTTTTCCCCACTGCCATATATTTAAGTTACAACTTTATCAGGAAGAAAGCACAAAAGCAGCTATTTGCATAGCTTTCAAATTACACCACTCCTGTTACTTTTAACAGGATTTACACATTCAGAGGCTTTCCCACCAGCTAAATGGAAACTTTTGGTTCATTTCTTATTTGAGTCAACAGGAGCTCTCCATTTCCATCCAGATTTCTATTTCAGAGAGAGAATTCAATAATCACTTCCCCTTCTCAAAATTTGATTTGCCTAGGGTGAAACATATTTCATTTTTGATAGAAAAATAAAATATCACAAGTGTTCCATTATTATAAATTGTCATGGTACAGGGAAAGAAAGTGAGGTTTATGTACAGTCTATACCTTTTAGTAATAGTTTTATATGTGAATCATTTATTCCGATTTCAATGGGTTAAACAGAGAATTGGAAAAAAAAAAAATCAGCAAGCTCTCATAAAGGATATTTAGTAGTATGGTCGAATGCTCTGAGATACAGCAATAAGTTTGTGAGCCATCTTTCAGGAAAAAAAAAAAAAAAAAAAAGCACCAGTTAGTGTTTATAACTAACTAAATAAAATCACTCCTCTATGCCAGCTGCTCACCTGGGAGAATACTACAAATGCTCCAAATGCAGAAAAGGCTATATGTTAGGTGGTTTGCTTTAGTTGTATTGGGGGAAAAAAGATTCATTAGCAATAAAGGCAAAAGAATAATTAAGTAAAGAAAAAGATGCACTTGCCCTTCATGCCCTAACATTTTTTCCTACTCACATACCCATCATTGATTTCCAGTAAGGAGAAAATGAACAAACCTGGTCTTTTTTGTTTTTCATTACTCTGAACATACTAAGGATCAGATGACCCACCACTGACTCTAGTGTTTGCATTAGGCCATAAGTGCAGCATTTAGTCTCTCATGGCTTTAGCTGTGATATGCAGAATAAGACAGAGGTAAGAGGATACACTTGCTTTTGCATTAAGTCCCCCTTGGTGCCTGCAATTTCATGAGTAAGCTGATTGTCCTTTATGTATTATAATTCTTAGAGAAAAGCAGAAAATATATATTAATTATGCTGGTGTCTATTGGATAAGCTTTTCTGAATGAGCACCCAACACTCCCTGCTGAGGGCTGCAATCTAGGAAGATTAAAAAGAGGCAGTAATCAGTGTAGGTTGGCCCAGTTCCAGAGCTAGGTGACATGGACAAAACACAATAAAACAAAACTACCAAGTCAACCTCACAGTAATTTTAGCAACGTTAGAGAGTCTTCAGCAGAGGTGCACTGGCACTAAGTGGAGGTGATTGAATTTTAATTCCTTTAATCAAATGTATCTAAATTCATCATCCCTGAATAGCAAAACATACCAACAGCCAACTAGAAGATCATGCACAAAAGACAAAAGATCACACTCCTCAAAGCCTGAGAGGCTTTATGCATACTCGTGCCACATTCTTCAATCTTCAAAGGAGGTCATTCATATAAATTCAGTAAAGACAGTAATGTGTGAATCTGATGCTACCCTGACCCCTCTTCCACCTTCGAAAGCAACTCTAAAAGCTTAAACAGTAAAATTCAAGTAAAAAGGCACCGCCACTGCTGCCAAACAGATAGATAGCCTATGCCTGAACTCAATTTACAAAACAGAGACATCACTGTATGTTAGCCACTTTAATAGATTCGAGTTTATTTTCAGAATATACATCTACCTTCAGCAAACTGCAAAGCATAAACAGAATAAAAATGCTGACAGAGACAGTGACCTATAAGTAAAACAGACAATTGAAAGAACAAAATTAACAAATTATAATAGTTATTTTATTTTCATAGCACATGAGAGGATTTTCCTTCAGAATTTTCACAGCAGGAACTAGAATAAGGCTTGTATATCTACTAATCCAGAAGTCAAAAAAATATATTGCACCTATTAATTCACAATATATTGCAGAAACCTGTCAGAAGCTCTATATAGTCACCCTTAGGTCTAATCCCATTATATTGCATGAGACACTACAAGCATTCATACAAGACTAACCCTACCCAAAAAATATCAAGAAAAGCAGCTCAACATGACCTGTCAACATGCACATACAGCCCAGAAAGCCAACCATGTCTTGGGCTGCATCAAAAGAAGCATGACCAGCAGGTCGAGGGACATAATTCTGCCCCTCACTCTGCTCTGGTGAGACCCCACCTGGAGTACTGCATCCAGCTCTGGGGCCTCCAAAATATGGAGGACGTGAACCTGTTAGAATGAGTTCAGAGAAGATGATCAGAGGGCTGGAGCACCTCTCTTATGAAGACAGGCTGAGAGAGTTGGGTTTGTTCAGCCTGGAGAAGGCTCCAGGGAGACCTTACAGCAGACTTCCAGTACCTAATGGGGCCTACAAAAAAACTGGAGAGGGACTTTTTACAAAGGCATGTAGTGATAGGACAAGGGGTAAATGCTTTAAACTGAAAAAGGGTAGATTTACATTAGATATAAGGAAGAAATTATTCACCACGATGTTGGCGAGGCACTGGAACCAGCTGCCCAGAGAAGCTGTGGATGCCCCATCCCTGGAAGCATTCAAGGCCAGGCTGGATGGGGCTTTGAGCAACCTGGTCTAGTGGAAGGTATCGCTGTCCATGGCAGGGGAGTTGGGACTAGATGATCTTTAAGGTCCCTTCCAACCCAAACCATTCTATGATAAACCTATAGTACCATAGGTGTCTGGCCTTAAGCATTACTAGAACAGTAACAAGCTGCTAGCAATCTCTGAATCTAGAAATGGCAGTAAAAGAATTCCTTTCAGTTTACGAGTTGGTAAGCCTGTCTCATAGAGCAGTTCACAGTGACTGGCAGTTAAAACTTTGGGTCATCCAGCAGAGCTTGTGCTACATGCCAAGAGTCATGGGGCCATGAAGGCTGATGAAACTAAAACACACACACACAAAAAAAAGTTCATCTGATGTAGCCACCTTTAGAGAAGATGAACAAGAGCTGGAGAAACAGTTCTAAGCCATAATCTTTGCTAGAAGGGAGTATAAAACAAAAGTATGGAAAATAATTCTGACTGGTTATTAAAACTGTGGAAACAGTAGCAACTATCACTTGTTGGTGCTGAATGATCCACTCTCCCCCTGAAAACATCTCAAAAGTCTCAGACTACTATTGTGCTGCTTTCTTGGAACTGATTTTTCTTCTTTTTCTTTGGAATTAATTTCAATTTAAATTCAAGATATAGAATCTTTTCCAAGAAAATGGTTTTGGTGCTTCTTTGTATAATAGAAGAATTTGTTCGTCCTATTCTAATGTGCTTAATTTTGAAGGTAGTCACTTAATATTCTTTGCGATCATTTAATTAGTGGAACAATGCAATTACCTCTTTAAGACTAAAGAGAGGAATTTAGAAACATCATTTCTACTCTCCCTCCTGACTGAAACAAGCAAGGTGCAAAAGGATGGAATGGCAAGTCACGTTTCTTTCCATTCACTCAATAAATCAAATGCAGAGATGAAAACACACAAAAGATATTAAGACTAAACTTGAAAGAGATATTGATAAAAATATGTCCAGAAAATGGAAAGGAAGCAAGTGCTCTATATTATTGTAAATGGACGCTAGCAGCAGACTTGTCTAGGAATATTTTTATCAGTGCTATGTATAAACTGTACTGGAACAGGAGAGAAAAACAAAATGGAATACTAAAAAGAACAAAACACCTATATAGACTTAATTATTTTAATTCCTGATATACCCAAAGACACTCAAGGAAGAATGACTCTGAACTGAGTTTATATTCTCTTACTTAAATCCAATATCAGTTTGGTATGGTACATCATGAATTTAAAATTACTTAATAGACATACAGATTTTAAAGGACTTGCTGCACAGATAGAAATTTCCCCTATAGAATCTAAGCTTATCTAGCATTTAGCTGAATATCATCTCTTTTTCATTTTTCTCACTTCCACAAATTAGAAGAAATAGCTTTAGAAAAAGCTAGAAAGGAGGCGAGGAGGGGTGTTGGGGGGGGAATATCGGTAAAAGAAAATTCCAGCCTGAGAGTGCTGAAATCTTAGAAATCAAGTTCAGCTAAATTAGAATGAGCTCTAAGGCATGAGAGGTGAAACAGTTTATTCCACTAAATCCAGGATGACAGGAAAAGAATGAGGAAAGACAAGATGAGTAGAATCATTTTTCTGTTGGAGCACAGCACAGATGAAATGATTTCTTTAAAGGACTTTTTTTTTTAACATTGCAAGTTTCTTCTTAAAAGTGCTGGTTTTGCTGGGAAATGTATCCTTTCCTCTAGCTTAATCAAGCTTCTCTGGGGAAAAAAAATGCATTAAATGTTCCCCATCAGCAATAACACAAGATAAGCCACAAGATCTCCTGTGTGAGCCAAGTCCTCTCCTGTTTCCTTGAATTGCCAAGCTGTTTTCCTTACTTGTAAGATAAGCATCCAAATCATTGGAGCGCAATACCTCAAGAATGTAGAATATATACATTTCGGCATTCAATTGGGAACATGTCTTCAGGAAAGAAGAATAAAGCTGTCACCACTACATAAGGTTTGCTCATGGTCTTACAGACTGAAGGCAACAGGAGACTGGTTTAGAACAAGTCCTTTGTTCCTATACAGTATCATGGTAATTTTGAAGATGTAGAGAAACAGCCTCTTTTGTTCCCAACCTCTGTCTGAATCTCAGATTTTTAGGAAAAACTGAAGAACCTCCTTCCCAAAACTAAACTTCACTATTTCTTTAAGAATATACACTATCCAATTTATCTGGCTCACTGCTGGGGATATTTATTAACTAAATAACTGCTTTTAAACACCAAAGTAGTTATGTATGAAGGGAATAGCATTGCACTGCATTCAAAATCCAAAGGAGCCTGAGGGGAAAATGGGACTAGCAATAGAAAGCTTTCTTGTAATGTAAACCCAATGGGAAAGCCAGCTACACGCATTTCAGAAGCAACACTTGCACTGCATTTCTGGAAAAGTGGAAAAGCTGTATATCCCTTAAAAAAAAAAAATCATATGCATCTCTTTTCCTCATAATGCAGTTAATACAGTACACTGTAAAGAATTTACAATATATACACAGATGCCAAATCCAGATTTTTACAGAAACTTTAGATTTTTTTAAACAGAGCCTTACTGAACATTTAATAAATAAATAAATAAACAAACAGCTTGTGAAACTCAACAATTCAAAATTTTAAGTTGGTTTGATTGAATTGCGTCCAAATGCCTGTAAGACAGGTATATGTGCACTAAGGTACTCTACATGCAGGAATTATTAAGGTCTAGGACTACATCTTTCAAATTGTAGACTACTATTTCTGTGTGATGTGTTGCACATTGTTGAAATCCAAGATAAATATTTTAAATAACACTTCGAATACTCTTTCACTGATTATCTGGAGACAAAATTATTGCTTACAATGGGAGTTGCTCAATTCTTCCTAAAACCCTTTTATGAGAGGAGGAAGAGAGGAGGCAAAAAGGGTAGAAGATTTTTCTTTATATTTTTTCATGAAAATTTCTCATTTTTCTTGTATCCTGGTATTTCTAGTAATGGATCACATCAGCAGTCCAGTACTATTTCTACAGTAAGAGAGAGCGAGCATCACTTTCTGCTCTTGACAAGCTCCCCCTTAAATGTGCCTCTCAGATGTGATGCCCTATGTCACCGCCTAGCTCTGTGCAGCCTCTGTTTCCATGGCTGCTTTTAAAGGTTTTAAAGCCTCCTTTTCACCTGGAAATGTAAATTGGGAAACTCTATCAGGAGGATTGCCTAGTAAGTATTTTTAATAAAAAAACAAATTTTAGGGGATACATTTATAGCAAGCTTCCCTTAATACAACCCACAAAAGTTGCAAACACATCAGTTTTGCACACATAAAAACTGCATTTGTATGAATAAACAGGACAACTTGCAAACATTAACTTGACCAGTCATCTGGTTTGTGTGCACAAATACAGGTTTGCTGTATGTGTGATGCCTGAGCTAGCAAATTTCCACACAGAAATATAGAAATATCAGTAGTTCTGCAGATTGTTGAGTAAAAGCAAAAATATACCAAAACTGTGCTTTAACACTAAAGAACAAAAAATTCCCACAAAAAATGATATAAGATTCAATAGTTTTTATCAGTTCAGCAATATCTTACTGTGAACCCATAACAGTCAGAAATTAAGATCTTAAGCAAGACTTGAACACATTCAATATTAGAAAAAAATAAAAATAAATCATACCACACAAAATTGTTTATCCCGTTGGCTGAAAACGTCATTAAACTCTGACACATTTAATGGATAATCAGTTTGTAGCACAGGGTGTAGCATAAATTTACAGACTATGGCATGAAACCAGCCCTGAAATCGTTATGCCTACGCAACGCCAGAGTAGAACACCACCTGGATTTGTTTCCAGACCTGAGCTGCAAAAAAAAAAAAAAAAAAGGACTTATGATCCAGAAGTGGTATTTCATGAGTGGTTTTCTATATAGCTTTTAGAGGGCTGGTATGGACCTGTGAGGGAGGCCTTGTATGTGTTTTGACACAGTTATATCCTACACCTGTGAAAACACAGTACTGAGAGGTAGGTTATCAGACACTGGCTCCCACCATGCCTTCAAGCATCTGCTTTCCTGCCTGAGCTCCTTTCAACACCTAAACCAAATCAACAGGGCTAGATTACTACCATGGTGTCTGTCCTTTAGTAGCAATATGTGCATCGTACACACATCCAGCATCCACGTGCTGATGCATGAACAAGTATCCAGAAGAAAAAAAACTTAAAAGAAAAAAATATGTATGAAACACACACACACACAAAAAGCAGCATTGCACAAAAGAGCAAGGAAAGCAAGGTACAATCACATAAGATTTCTTTAAGTCTCCAAAGAGTCTTCGAACTCTGGAACCACACCAAAATGTATCATCTTCTGACCCTAATTGTCGCAGTGATAAGCTGCTTGGGCAGCAGCAGCAGCGAGTTTGTCCCAAGTCATACAGCGCCAGTTGGAGGGATGGACTCTTGAGGAGACCTGCGGCTTAAAAAGCTGATGGAGTTTTTCATGCACACACTGAGCATCAACAGTTCAAATGCTCTCAAAGGATGCGCTCCTGAGCCTCATGGCACTTGGCCAAAAGCAGCAGGGTTCTCAATCAGCAGCAATGAGAGAGAGTAAACTTTTTCCAGCATGGGCACTGATGTCAAAAACCAGCCAGTCCTCTAGGATAAGACAGATAATTTCAGTGGCATATGTCTCAGCTAATTCTGATCTCTCAAACACTGGCTAAAGTTATGGGGCAATATTGGTGGAAATCTAACCTCTCAAGGACACATGCATAGGGAAACAGATGGCTTGCAACAGACTGTTTAATCCCAAATCAAATAACAGAATCAGCACTTCAGAACAACTGCTTATATAGACACTTCTGTTAGAGAGTGTGGCCTACAGACAGGCAGCTTATGCAACAAGACCCCCAGAAAAGCTTATATGATACATTAACAAAATCTAGAAGTTCAACATCTTGAAAAGCAATTTTCCAAAAGTATGCTACAGTTACAAGCAAATTATCTGCTCTTTCCTGGGACAAATTACTTCATTTCATATATCAACTTTTGTTAGTATAAATAATATTTTAAAACACGTAAGAAATAAACATTTTACTTATTCCTACCTCCTGTGTAAAGAGCCATTAAACCTCAAAACTTGTTATTTTTATTGTCTTTCAAAACCATTAAAAATCAGCAGATGGAATGTGATCAAAGAACAAACAAAATTGTTTTCTTAATATTTAAAAATAATTTCATGTCACAACATGGCACACTAGAAAGCCCAGAAAGCCCAGAGCATGAGAATATCTCACGAAGTGATATACTCTCGAGAACGTGCTCTTGAGAAAAACAACAGCTTCACTACTG
The DNA here is from genome assembly GCF_036013445.1 of Caloenas nicobarica. NCBI lineage: Eukaryota > Metazoa > Chordata > Aves > Columbiformes > Columbidae > Caloenas > Caloenas nicobarica. Next base: position 23,086,943 of record NC_088250.1, on the reverse strand, counting down.
CATGAAACTCAGCATCTCTGACATTACTGAATGTACTGATCAAGAGAATTAGCTGCTTGCTGACATTAATACTTGGAGGGGAAAAAAGTGTTTATTTGATATTCATATTGAAATGTTTAAAAATAATTATTTGACTACTGACATAATAATGAAATCCTCAAAGACCCCAGGTCATCTGCTTGCTGTATAAGTGCTCACCAGGAAAGCCAGCTCGCCCTGGGGGGTGCAAGTACCTCTCCAGCCACACATGGTTGCACCAGGATCTGTATCTGCCTTTTCCCAATACATTTTCAGTCCTAAATCCTCACCATTATGAGGAGCATCTTATACTTTAAATATTACCACTCTTACCACAACTCATATCTTCTAAAACATGCAATCAACCTGTAGCCCAGTATAAATCTGAGAAACTAAGAAACATTTTAAAAGCTGGCCTATGGAACACACAACTGCATTATACTGTTGTCAAATTTCAACCTGTTTGGTGTTGAGCACAACAAAGGAACGGATCTTATCCTTACAACCCTATACCTTCATTTTAAGGGGCAGGGAGCTGCTTTGTTATCACAAGATCAGAACAGTAATTTATTGTGTTAGAATTCAATGAAAGCTCAAGTTAGAAGTGTGTGTGATCCATGTCCTCTTTAGTCAACAGGAAGATGTAGTCTACATATCTTTAAAAGAGTTTAGTGCACAAGGAATCCTGTGATTGGCAGCCAACAAGCAAACTAAATCCCACATCCTTCTAAATAAGCCCTGAACCAGTTCGTCCAATTGCCATCATTCCATGATGGCAACAAACGGTTGCAGCATTTTATGTATAAAACAGACATTCATTCATTATATTTGGAGAGTGTATCATTACTGACAAGAAGGTCTAATTCCTGAATTGTGGAAACGTTTTACTGACCTAAAACTCCCCTTTCAAGAATCACATTTTCTTTTCCAATTCCTTCCTGAAAACTATTGCATGGTGTTACTGAGTCATCTCAAAAGCAGGAACACTTCAGCAGTGAACAAGTCATATATAAATAATGTAGATCAATAATTTTCAACATGTAGTCTGCAGACTGTTCGGGTTCACACAACCTCTCTATGAAAAGGAAGCCTAGTGCAGTAAGCTAACCTTTGCTGCACAGAGATACAGACCTTCACTGAAAAGTACTTAGGGATCCACAAATCAAAAAGGTTATAAGTCGCTGATGTAAGTAATCTGTAAGCAGTTTTCATGCTTTGTAGATTATAAATGCCATTTCCATTTACCATTTAAACAAAATGTAGAGATTTAGGGCCTTGCTAATTTATACAATGGAAAAATCAAAAATTCAGGGTCTTATTGTACTGAACAGTCAACTGAGGAAACACCAAGTAATTAAGTCAAATAATGTTTTGATGAAGTGAAAACCTAAAATTTTGCATTTGTTCTAGATTTGCGTAGCCCTTCATAGCTTAGCTCCCTTGATGTCAGCTTTTCAGTCCTGTTACTGACAAGGAAAAGCAGCAGAGAGAAAAAAAAAATAGTACAGACTGGAAAAAGATATCTTTGAAGAAATCAGTAGAATTAAACTCTGATAAAAAGCATACAGAATCAGTGATCCTGTTAAATATAGACAACACTGACAAATAAACAGTCTATATTTGTTTGGAGAGTTTATGGGTTTCGCCCCTCCCCCCCCCGCAACAGTACTGTTGAAACGCTGTCCTTATCTCAAGTACTTTTCACATATCAGAGAAGTGGTAAATTCCACAAAGCCTGCACTAATGTTTTGCATTTCCATTCCAAGTAAAAAGCACTTCAGTAAGTAAACATGAGTATTCAATAAAATTGTTGCTAGAGACAATGGGGAAAAAAAAAAAATAAACGTTTCAAAATACATTGATAAGTAAATAATTCTAAAAGCTTCAGATAATACTGTGAAACACTGAAGAGCAGAGTCGCTCAAAGCCAAGAATAAGGTTAGTACAATCTTTAGTACTCAAGTTTGGGGTTTGTATTTTGTTGGTTTGTGGGTTTTGTTTTGTTTTTCTAAATCCTCATTGTGCTTGACAAACATAAGACATTTGCATTATAATATTTTATAATTCTATAGATTCTTAAGTGCATCAGTTGAAAAGAATCACATGCCTCTTAAGGACTGAGAGCATACTGAACTCCATGCACATGTTCTTTTTCAAATGTTTCACACAATTTGGGGTGCGTGGGGACAGGGGCGGGAGGTGACTTACTTAAGAAATGTTTTGCGTGATTTTGCAAGCCCTGAAATTCATAGTGGGTTTGGTTTGAGCACCTCAGGATTTCTATTCTTGGAACTTATTAGAAATTCATAGACAAAGTAACTTCTCTTACTGGAATACAGCACAGAGGGTCACCATCAAGAACCATGGCCTCTATATTCTAGTCACTAATTTAAAAATACGTTGTGACGTTGCAAATGGTGTATGCACATGCCTAACTTCACATGCTACCAGACAGTTTCACTGGATTCAGTAAGGCCACCTACAGTAAGTTAAAAGCAAAGAAGTTTTTCATGCCTTGTGCTGTAAAGACCTACATTTTCTCTGAGATTATGCAAATGAAGAAAAAAACAAGGTGAATAGTGTTAATTCATCTTAGTATGTCCCTCAACTTATTTTTACCCTTTCTTCACCAAGATTTATCTGCCAAATCTGCCAAAAATCTTACACAATGAATATTTTAAAATTAAATTCGTTTAAAATCTCTGCATAATCTTTCCATATTGATGTACTTCACGTGAATCTTCTGAGGTATCAATTGTTTCACATAAAGTTTACACAAATTGGAAGAGGATTTGTGACAGCGAAGGAAGAGCTGCTGGTGGCAGAATAAAGACAAAGAACAACATAGGCTGGTTCCATATTGGTGTGTTATTTTCTGGAACAAACATTTAGATCTTGAGTCTCCTTTCTAATCCATCCCTCTGACTATTATTCTTGACCTTTTCACTGTAGAATTCCTGATAAATTATATGTGGTAGGTAGGCAGGAAAGAAGAGCCCTTAGAGTAAGATTAATTTTAAACATATTAAAAAAAACCACCACAAACCCACAACACAAACAAACACGAAGGAGATGACAAATGCAGTTCACTGAGCACCAACCTGCGGTGTTCTCTCAAATAGTCATGTTCTGCATCACACTTCTGCATGCTGCCCAGCTACTGTTTCTGAGATGCCACCAGATTCAGCCCTTTGCTAAACAATACATTGCAGTGATCTATACTTGCATCTCAGTAGCAAGTTCCTCAGCTATAAAAATTCTGGTTAATCAAAAATAATGAAAACGAGATCTTCAGTGTGACCCTGGGTAGGGAGAAGTTGAGCACTATATCATTTCACACTACCTTAAAAACCTGTGGTCAGATGCCCTTAATGAAGGCAGAGGTCAGTCTTCCAGTCTTGCTTTTTTCACCTTGTCTCTCGAATTTTTCATTTTTCCTGTCTCCCTGATTTAAAGTTTGAGTCATTTGTTTTTCATGCTTTTACCTATATGTTCCAGATGATCTACGTTTTGACAGACTAAATGATTGAGTGTAATCAGTTATATGTTTATCAAGCAAAACATTCTAAATACACCAGCCAGTAATCTACACTGTGGTCTACCAGTCAGATTCTGTCCCAAAAATCACATTAACCAGATTTTGCCATTTCTCTTCAGCACTCCCATCAAATTACATTCAAATGGATTCTGCAGATCACATGGACTACGTTGAGCCACACGTAAGAAGCAAGAAAAAGACAGGTAATATGTCTAATGTCACCCTTCCAGCTAAAGAAGTGGTACGTTTGAAAGAGGTCCAGCAACCTACAAGTGCTGAAAATGTCCTTATTCCATAAAAAACTTAAAAATGTTTGCAAATAACAAAATGCTAATAGCTACTCTTATTTTACCAAATCAATGAGACTCTCACTAACCTAGACTGATTATAAATGCATCAAAATTACAGCTTGTCCACTTGTTTCTTAGGGCTAAATAACCAGGGGAAATTACTTGAGGAACACTTAACACAAAAACCTGTGGACTAAGACAATTTATCCAAGATTTCTCATCCTACAAATACTTCTGTGATGCTCAATAAAAATCTGCTTTCAACAAAACTTCCTTTCAGATCTTCTGTTACATATAACTGAAGTTTGGTTCTGTTAAAGGGTGGTTGGCAAAATTCTCTATGGCCATACTGCTTGTGCCTATGGCATAATTTCTATCATCCAGCCTATTCTAGATTGTTTCAATAAATGTACTTTCTTCATTGACAAATCTGACTGCTATGTACTTTTCTCAGGTAGCTGGAACTATAAGTGTTGTAGACTTTCAACTTCCTCAGAAATTACATTCTCATTCTTCAGCCCTGCCATAACTTTTTTTTTTATTTGCTTTTCCTGTAAACAGGTGGTTTTCACTTTTTTTTTTCCTTAAACTGCCAAAAACAGTCAAGAAATTTTAATCATAAAGCTCTGGTTACTGATATGTCTTAAGATAGAAGGACAAAACAATTTTTGGCTCTCTTTCTCCTTCCAAATAGCAATGTATTTTTTAGGGCAGAAAGTTAATAGGAATAACAAAGGAGTGCTTGGCATGCAGGTTGCTTGTTTTTCTGAAATTGTTTACTTAATGCTTCTCCCCCATCCCTTGGGTATAGTTCTTGCCAAGACACAGAGATTTGTATTCACTCCAGTGCAACTTTTGCATTTTCCAGTGTAACTTCTGGAGAGCTGACACACACATTGTACACTAAGAGCAACTTCTAAGCTTCAGGCAGAAACAAATCCGAAAAGTAAGTGTACCTTTGCAGAAAATTGTCGAGTGGATTTAAGCTACAACAACAAACAATAAATAATAAAGTCTTTCTGAAAGCTACAGAAGCACATGTGTCCTCTTCATTGATTTTATCACTTCATCACACACAACAAATCTGTGTCAACATGAGTGGCAAGTCTCTGAGGTAAAAAATGTACAAGTCAAGGCCATAAAAGCAGACCGCATGCTTAGGAATTTGTCTATTGTAACCATAATGAGGTGGCCTGCCGTCTCTAAGGAGACAATTCATGATATAGCATATGCCCAGAGAGAAGCAGAAGACTATTTTATGAATCTGATACAGTCATCTGTAAGTCAATGAAGATTCAATTTCTTAAAGAGACAGGAAGAAAGCATTCACTTGAAAAGCAGAGTCGTGAATAAACTGTTTATATGTAACTAGATATTGCCCTGCAACAATACTATAACCTACTGGAATCAGCACAGCTACTCACGTAAGTAAAGATTAATCATGTAGTCCTCTAAGAGGAGGCCTTTGATGCATAACATGATCTACCCTATTTACATAAATAGCATTTTCAGCACTCTATTAATCTTGACAGTGCTTCAGAGGGGTTGCCAGTATTAAAACCCATTTCCTGGAACATACTGAGAAATAAAAAGGCAAAGCAATTTCTTCATGTTTTTACTGTGCCTTACTACTCTCCAACAATACAGAACTTAATTTGGGTGACCAAGCGATGCTATGACCACTGTACAAAACATATAGCATTAAATGCAAAAGGAAGCTGCAGCCTCAAATCCACTGAAAATTAGGGTGAGTGCTGTGGAAAGCATTATTTACAGAAACCTGCTAAGGGAGGTGTAAGCTGCCCCATTTCACCACAATGATTGCAAATAATGAAGAAAAATAAAACATTTATGTAAAATTGCTAATCATCTGAAAGGATATTTCATGTGTTTAATGGGGCAGGAGCGGGCAGAGAACTGAATATAGTGTTTCAGCAAAACTTATACTTTGGAAACGGGAGAACAGGAAGGGAAGAAGAGTTGATTTAAGAAAGTAAGAACTGCAGGACAAAGAATGCAAAAGTGTAGTATGTTTGAATATCCTATGGGAAGGGAACACGTAGAGGAAAATAACAGCTTACTTCTTGATCTTGAACAGACAAAAAGGGCTCTCTTTTAAAAGACAGGCAACACTGAAAGTGGGTTTTAATCATTTTATTTCCTGCAGGAAGCTACGCAGAAATGACACAAGTTTTGTACACACATTTGGAGATTTTGTTTCAAATCCTGTGAATGGAGTTCATGGGTATAGGAGACTCTCACAGAAGTTTACATAAAGTAGCCAATACCTTTAGTCAGTCCCCTGCTTTCTTTTTTCTCCCCATTGGTAGAGTGTTACACAAAACAATATTTCAGATTCTTCAGTAGTCATTCATGGAAGCACATTTAGTCATAAAGGTTATTTCCAAACACTTTCTCTCACTTATGCAGTTGAAAGAAGCAATACCAATATCAACTGAGTAGTTGATTATGGATTTATAGCCTATAAATGTGATGGCATATGGTGAGACTCCAAAATGGATATCAAGTGTTCACACAGTCTCACATAGATCATGAAGTGAAGTGTAAAATAGGACACAAGTGACTTAGATGCAGCCATTTAGCATCTGCTCCAGCTGTATTAATTCAGGTTGGACATTACACAGTAGCATGATACAGACACAGACAAGCAACTGCACACATAAGACAGCTTGATTATGTCCTAGCCAAAAATGAAGTATCGTTCAGGAGACCTGGGTTGCCAGACAGACATTCCCTCTCCATTATGCTAGTATTAGGTGCAACAAAAATGTATCTTTTAATCCTATCACTCCTGAATGTTATCCATAGTCCTCTATCTTTATTTCCTTACAAGTAGAAGAAAAGCTGTTTTCTAGGCAGCGCACTTAGTATACTGTATGCCTCAAAAGTAACTCATCATACTTGCTGTTAAAAGATACAGTGGATCATAAAACGTAAATTAAAGCAAAGACAAGAGGAGGTACCTTAAACTCCTGGCATCATCTTCACATAGACACAAAAACTGTGTGTCTGACAAGCACAATCACCTTCTTGGAAAAGGACATACTGACAACATATTCAATTTAAAGATACAGAGCCTTCACATCAGAAACAATCATCACTCAAAATATAGAGGAAAAAAGAGGGAGATGCTGCTTTCTGAAGCAGTCTTACCTCAAGGCTCATTACAAACAGACTAGGAGCAAAGGAAAAAAAATTATTGATTACATGAAGCAATGGTAGTAGTTCTTGGCATCATTGACATAATTTACATGAACTGTTTAAGGGCAAGACAGAATTTCTGCAGCATACAAAACTGGACAACATACAATGCTACACAGAAGTGCTGGTTCTTGAGGGGTTGCAGGGAGCATTTAGTATGCCGCATGTTTGTTCACGTTAGTCTCTCTAGTTCAAGCAGATGGATGTCAGTCTGTCTCTCTCTCACACACCCCCACATTAACAAGGCAGAAAAAAAAGAAAGAATATTTTAATTTAGTGCTGTAAGTTTACTCTTACCACCTGTTTTTACCATTACTAATTAAAATTTATTGTTTTCATATCACAGGTTGTTAATAATTTGTTTGCTTTGGATCTGCCCTCACAAATAATCTAAATTTGGGGACTAAGGTAATCACCAAGTCAAACCAAGTATCAATAAAATGTAGAGGGTCAAGAATTCAGTGGACTCCAAAAGGCAGGACCAGTACATGCTAGGCTCAACTGAAGAAATTGTCTTGCAATAGCCAGCTTTTCGCTTTCCTTCCCCAGCCTCTTTTCATGCCCTGTTCTTTTGTTTCCTTGGTCTCCAATTTCCTACTTTTTAGTTCTATCCTTTTATTTTCAGAATAGCTATGTGTTCTCAATTCATAATTCCCACTCCTGTTTCTTCATGGAGCACAAGTTAAATGGCTCCTTTTTTTTTTTTTTCCAGTACTAAATGAGCTCATCTAGTGTCAGTTCAGTGTGTTGTCATGATATAAGGGATGAGTAACAAAGCAAACAAGAGAAGACTGGTCATGAGTGCTTCTGCCTAACCCTGTAGATACATGGTAGCCCCTAGTGAACATCACCATCAGCTTTAAAACCCAAAGAGCCATATTAATCTGAATCACGAGAATACATTTTCACTGTTGAAAGAAATGCAGTCGTCTTCACCCATTTTTGTCCATCTGCTCTCCATGTTCTTCTGACTAATATTGGCCAAGCTGCAGATAAAGACAACACTAACTTCTGCAGAATCGAAATATAAGGTAAATCCTCAGCTGTCTCCAGTCTTTAGCAAAGGCTTTCAAAGAGCCATCAGAACAAAATAACTGAAAATTTAGGTCTGAGGGACCAATCTAAACAGGGTTGTATTGAATAGTAAATACTTTTCCAATAAGAATTGGCAGTGTCAGTGGATTTTTTAGTATCTTATAGGTTGCTTTTGAATCTTTGGGTGACTGAAGGATACTAATAAAAATCTTCAAAATGCAGAAGTTTAATGGCTCTTAGTATGAATTAAATTGGATTCTATCAAATAGTGTAACTTGTTATTTATTTGTTATACTGATGTTCAAACATTTCACTAGCCCACTACAGAGTGACACAGTTATCACATTAACTTCTCTAACACATATGACTTCAATCAACAATTGACTGATGTGAACAGTGTAAAAAAAAAAAAAAAACACCAAAAAAATATCACAGACTGAAATTTGTTCCCATAAGTCACTTTTTTCCTACTTTCCAATCCATCTGCAAATACCGTGTTGGTTAATTTATTTATTGCATGCTTTGAGAATAATTCTATGATGCTTCCATTTTTTCTCTCCATACAGAAAACGTATTAAAAGACAAGTAGAGTTGGAGACCCATAGATTTTACATTACAAAATGATGAAGTTTGAAGCTTCCATGCTGTTTCCTTAGAAGTGCATTTTCATTATATCTGATATTGTTAAGAGCAAGTTCTGTTCTAATTAAGCGTCATCTTTGGTTGTCTGATTGCTTCTGCTCATGGATGCATACCAATTTGTATATTATAAAGAATCTCCTATTGATTCTATAAAGCTGACAATTTGCCTAATGGAGGGCAAGAATAATTGGTGACTGAATTTTCTTCCTTTCCAAAGTGTACTTCTACAGAATTTGCAGATGACGTTCGATCAGTGCACATTAGGTTCAGAAAGAAAACATTTGTCAGCGAGATATCTAATGGCTCATTTTGCAGCGAATAGATGATGTTCAAAATCTGCCAGTTTTCATGGGTCTTGTAATTACAGCTTTGATGAGTATGGTTTCGTTTACCTCATGTATTTACCTAATGGATACAAAAGAGCTGAAGTCTTTTTTAGTTTCATGATCACTTTGCAAAGCTTAAACCTGTGGAAGCTAATAAAACATTTTCCTTTCCAATGAGACTGAGAACTAGAGGTCAGAGACAGAACTTAAATACCTTAAGTATGAAATACCAGTCTGAATTGAATACCTAAAACCCAAAGGACTGGATTGAATGCAGAGAAAAGATGGTTTAGTAATTTTTCTTTCACCTGTTTAGAAAGGCAGACTCACTCATCAGGTACATGCTCTAAGTATAAGCCTATACCCACATTCAGTTTTCAGCACTACTGGCTACAGTATTAAAAAAAACAAAAACAAAACACCACACACACAAACACCACCAAACAAAAAAACCACACCACCACACACAGCAACACACCACACAACAACCAACCACACAGAAACTGCACACACACTTCTCTCGTTCCAGTGACTTTTTTTCCCCACACATCCACATATTGTCATACATGAAAAGGATTCAAAACAGATTCAACACTGCACTAGAATTTCCTGGTTTGGGTGTCAGTTAATATCTGAGAACAGCATGCAAAAGAAAAATTCTTTTTAGAGAAGAAAGACGACAATTCACAGTCCTCATCTCATCTTTTAATTGAGCACTATTCAGCTACTATATTGCTTAAGTGAATTAAAAATCTCAGCATTTAATTCGTTTCACTATCTATGAAGTATCTTGACAAAGATTCAACCATTTGTGTCTCTGCCTTGCAGAAAATGTTTCAAGAATGGAAACAGAGGCAGAGATTTCATGTTGTGTTAGATGCTGTCAAAGAGGTCTCTCTTTCTCTCCATTTCTCTTTTGTTTCCAGCCATCCTTCTCTCCATTCTCCTTTGTTTGCCAAAGTAGCTTACTGACTGTAATAAAGGGAGCCCAAGTGTCAGCTTGAGGCTGCCATGAAAACTAACATTCACATAAACCATTTTTTCCACTTTTGTTAAGCTTCTTATCAAAAGAACTCTCCCTTTCTCTCTCTCGTTCGCTTTTACTCTCTCTCGTCTTCTGTCCTTTTTAGGATATCTTTCTAATTTTATTGAGACTTCTCTGTTAAGGTACCGCACTATAGTTCAGTAACTACAGGAAAGTGAACCCAAAAGAGCCAGCTTGAGACTACCACAAACCATTTTCACTTCTTATGTTAACATTTCATCTCAAAGGACTCTTTTCTCTCTCTGACAGTTGCAAGGCATCTCTTTGTCTCTATTGTGCTTACTGCGCGAAGGTGCCTCATTGACTGGAGTGAAGTGAACTCAAGCATGCCAACTGGAGGCTGGCACACATTTTTTAATTTGGTTGAAGTTGACACCCTAAGGGACTCAGTGTCTGAGCAGCAACGCTCCTCCTCCCCACCCCATGTCTACTGCACTGAGGTAACTCTAAGATATATTTGCTATAATAATGTTTTCTATATTATATATTTAATTTGACAGAATGTAACAGATTGTAACCCCACAGGTCATTCAAGGATATTTCTTTTATTCTTCACCACCTTCTAGAGCACCTGGGATACTGAACTGAATACCAAATTGCCAAACACACATATGGCTCCATAACAGTCAAATACCTTATGAAAACTTAACAGTAAGGACTTCTGTCTACTGTCTGGAGGTCACACTAGAATTTTAGAAACATGGATAATGTTGACAACAGCCACTACAAGTAACAAATGATGATTAAAAAAAAAAAATCACTTAATTCAGAACACAGCAGTTTTGCATAGATGTTTTACAAGTTTTGATATAGAGGTAGCTTCCAATTTTTTTTAAAAAGTCACCTTTCTAAAAATCCCCTTAGCTTTTAGAGAAAATATTATTTCAGGGAACACAAGTTAATACCACTCCTTGTCCACTATACCCAAAAGCAGCACTGAGTACACAAGTTATTTCATTTTTAAGTCATTACCAGTAAAACCCTTAATCTTTGTTGCTACACTAGGGGCTTTTCCTTACATCCTGCTCCTGAATACACCACTGTGCAATGGTGCTACATTCCCTGAACATCACCCCAAGAGAGCAACATTAAAAAGGCAGGTCCTTCCATATCAAAAGGGCTTTGTTTTTCCATAGCACATTTGGGATTCATCCTATTTGTCTTCTAGTGTCTGAAGCTTTAGAGTTCAGTCAAGTCTACATTTTTAGGTTTTACTCTCCTACCATTTAAAAAAAAAAATCTGATTGTTCACATAAAATATAATCCCATTCCTACAAATGCTAAAGCCTTCAGAAAGTAAAAAAATCCTCTCCTGCCTTTCCCCTGCTCCCTCTCAAAAACAAACAAAAATCCCACATCACACACCACAATATTGTGAGATCTGTGAAACAGAAGAATCAGCCACATCTTCTGCGAACAACAGTATAGCAGCTCATTTCCACAGCTGAGAGGTGGAAAACATACAAGTTACCCTAAAGAAAAAGAATCAGGAGAAAGGTGTAAGTTTAGAGCACCAAAGTTAAAGAATTAATAAAGAAGAAGGGAGTAAATATGTCTTGTAGACTTTCAGAAAGCTTGATTTTCTCATCATGCTCTAATTGAAAATGCTTTTTGCTATATCAGTGCTTCTTAGCAAAGCTGAGAACTACAACTTCCTGAATAGTCAAGGCCAGGGACACACAAAAAAGCAAACGAAACCCCAGAAAACCCACACCCAGCCATGATCAAGTAGTGAATAACAAGATTGCTGGTGATGCTTTTCTAGAAAACCTAACATGATCTGGGAACATGAAAACATAGCATGGAGTTTCAAGAACCTAGCTAATGTTGCCAACAACCACTGGCAAATAGTAACTAAAATGTAAAAAACCCACATCACCTGACTGTAAACAGAATAGCAATTTTATTGTTAAATTTCATGAAGCAGCTATACCAATTTAAGTCTTTAATTATCACATGACAACCAAAGTACCCAAAGTCACAGGTTTTCAGGAAATTCTTAAGAGGAGAAGGAGAAAAAAAAATTAAGGAGGCATCACAATTCCTGCTAAATCCATGGGCATTCTACCATTGTTCTTGGTAGAATTACCTTTTCATTAGTGTTTCGAGACTCTTAGAAGCAGAGACAGACGTTTCACAAGCTGTGTCCAGGTAGATCATCTATGAATATTCCTTGTGACAAAGCAAATCAATCTCCTGGGCAAAATGATTGAGTATGTTCTTTAAGTAATATCTTGGATAGATTCAGAGGACACAAGAAGCTTTCTGAGAACTTTTTGAGCCCACTTGCCTCTTAAAATTAGTTAATAATAAGTTCCTGTTTACCTACAGGAAACTAAATAAAATGTTAAAATGCTCTAAGCCTCCAAATCTGTCTCTGGGAAACAGCAAAATAAATACAACAAGCCAATTTCAATCAGATTTCTTTGGCAATTTTTCAGAGATGAGAAGAAGTGTGACACGAGCGCTCTGCCAGGCCTCGTGTGTCTCTGTGAATATTCTGTAAACAAAAGCACTTCAGCGCATCCCAAATCAAAGCCACACCAGCTGTTGTTCTTCCTGCACTTGTTCTCTGCAGTGAAAGGGAGGACAAAAAAATCATACCTCCTGGACAAGGAAGGGAAAAAGAGAGAAAAAAAAACCCACAACACACACCACACACCATCAGGGAAAAGGGATATTAATGGTTATTTCAAGAAACAAAACTTTGCTTCTCAGCACTTTGATACTGCTATAAAAGAAGGGCCATGATGATGGTGCCATTAAAAAACAAACAACCAACCTGTATCAAACTAGGACTTTAATTTCCTTTTGACTCATGCAATTTTACCACATTTGTGTAAAGATCGCAGTGCTTCAAGAAAACAGCAGAAAGACACATTTACTCTGCAGTAGTCCATAGGAACTTTCTGTGAGATAGGAAATGTATTCATGCTGAAAATAGTGAGCCACTAAGCCCTCAGACTGCATTCCAAAAGTCTACCAGAAACATTTCAATCAAGAGTGCGAGTATGTGACAGCCAGGCCATTTGGGCTAAAAAGCAATGTGCAGAATTATGTTGGCGAATCTAGTGCCCTCTAAATGACCTCATATTGTGGCCATGGTATTAAGTCATGGAGAAACCTGTAAGTAAGATGAATAATTTTTTTTTCCTTAAAAAAAAGGAAAGGGAAAATTCTCAAGTTCCCAGTAAGAATGCTAAATTACCCCCTCTCCCAATGGAATGCTTCACTTTCATTTCCAAGTAGCAGTAAGCCTATTGACCCCCATGGTGTTATCCTTTTCACTGCTCTTGCAGTACTTTCTTTAATCTCTCGGATCAAAGATTGGTCAATAAAAATCATCTCTGCTTTTGTGGGGAGCAAACAAACTGCACTGAGTCCTATGATAATTGTAAATCTTCACTAAAATCCCTGGGAAAAAAAAAAAAAAAAAAAAAAAAGAAGAAAAAAAACACACACATATGTTGACATGAACTTTGCTACTGGAAATGTTTGTGTTCTTTTTGTTCAAAATTAAATATGTTAAATGATTTTTAGTTATTATTATTGTTTTATACTCTTTCATACTCATTGCATTCTTTAAGTAATTTTAGGCCTTGAAAAAGTAAAGCCAAATTATATTTACAATCCGTTATACAATATTTCTAATCAATTAGTTTAAGACTTAATTACAGGAAAACCCCTGGGACCCCCACAAAGGTTAAAAGATTGGACAGTATTTTAACAACAGAAATATTTGTTGAGACAGTTTCCTACAGCCTCCAGACTATATGGCATCCAAGGGTTTTGTGTTACACCTTAGGTATCAAATCTTCTGAGAACTTGAGCAGGAAAAGGAAGAAAAACAAAATTAAAACAAAGACCCAAATAGAATTTTTTTGCTGGGGAAAAAAAAAAATCATCCAGAGAAATTATATCCCTGCTACTTTAGCTTATAACCTAACTCATTTTTTAATTCTCTTTCAACTTTAACCTATGCCTCCTATGTGCACTGTCCATATCCTGACCTCATTATTCCAGAGTATTTCTAATATCCATCAGCTTCCTTGTCACCTAAACAGAGAGGAAGCGATTTCCGTTTAGCAGAAACTCCCTGAAGTCACTTGTAGTAACTGATCTTACCTGCATCTTCATCTACTCTGGACTCCCTGATGAATGTAGAGCACTCCCCTCCTCCCAAGTCTCAAGAAAAAAATAGACGGTGGGTGGTCCTGGTGATCCAGCTGTAACACAGGTGAAACTCTGAATGTTGCCACCAGGTCCTCCCCATCCCAAGACACAGTGCTTGAGAGTCCTGACATTACCCACATCATGCCTTGTAGACGATCTCTTGCTAGCACATTTTTATGGTCATCCACAAGATACCCTCTTACTTCACCCATAAGATGTCCAAACCCTCACAGCTACCAAGAAGTCTCTCCCCATGTCATCCACTATATTCACCTGGCCCTGGTTGTCTGCAGAGCTGCTGACAGATTCTCAGTCAAGCATTCTTCACTAGTACCTCCAGTAAAACACAGCACAGGTATGCCTCCAGAACATTTTAGCCACAACAAGAGAGGCTACATCTTCTCAGAGCAGAGATGCCTGACTTGGACCTTGGTTTCAAGGAACCTTAAAGCAGGTCTTAACTGTGCTATAAATCATGTCCTTGTTTAGCAGCAATTTCATACTTGATTTTAGAGCTCTATGCCATTTTTTGGCTCACACTGAAAACAGATCGAAAGTTTCAATCGTGAAGGAGAATTTTTTCTTATTTGTTCTATGTAGTGCCTTATATGCGCTCTGGAGTGATGTAAAATAACATGAGACTAAATACCACCCATAAATCCTGAACTATAATTATTTTCTCACACATTTATTGCAAGGTCAAAAGTTACTCTAGTAGTGCACTAATTTGAAAAAAAAACAGAACTTCACTTCCAAATCTAGATCCCTCAATTCAAGTTGCCAGGGCTGAGAGAACAGCTTGTGTCCACACATTGTATCCCTGCATTAAGGCTCACGGAGACACACTCTGCAAATCAGGTTTGGCCCTTTGGTTCCCAGGAAGAGCCAAAGGCATTCAGAGGACAGGCCAAGCTTGGGTGAATCCAGATAAGCCTTAAACATAAAGGGCAATCTTGAATTTTCTGCATGAACGAATTTCCCATGATTTTATTCAAAACTTTGAGTATGCAAGCAATATGAACCTAGATTTCTTGCCCAAACCCTGAACAATTTTTTCCACCCTATGAAGGAAAAACATTTTGTCACTTGGAAAATGGATGAAAAAAATAATTTTTAAGCACCTAGGAATTAACAGGTTCCTACTGAAGAAACAACCTTTTGTTCCAAGATGTAGAAAGGCAGCCTGCTGGATGTTTCCACAACAGTGTCAGTGATATTAGTGCAGAGGAGCTAACAAAAGGCAGCCATGCTGTCTGCTGCAGCACTACAAATGGAGCAAAATACGGTAAGGTGAGGGGGGAAATAAGGAGGAAGAAAAAAAAAAAAAAAAAAAGGTAGAACAAGCTAATTTCAAGATCAATTTCAAAAACATATTTAAAAAATATGAAAACAAAAGTTGACACTTTTATGACAGGTTAAGCTGACACTGATTTAGTTACATTGGTATAGTTACCTCAGAAAAACATTTCTTTGTTTAGAGGAGGTTCATCACGATTCAAAAATAATACATAATTCATATTTCTCCCAAATCTCAGTGCATCTGACACAAATATCACACACACCACAAAGCATAGACAAATACACTTCTATTGATACATTCTTACTGTTACATCTTTTATAAGATTTCCCATACATGATAATAGCAACACATTTAAAATATTGTTGTTTCATTTTGTTTTTTAAATAAAGCACTCAGATACTAAAAATGGAATATTTCATATAGAAAATAGGTTGCTATTCTCTAAAATTGCCTCTAATGTTGGCTGAACATTAACAAAATCCATAAAGCATTAGTACATTATAGCTGCTTTGTTCTGAATTACATAGACCTTTTATGTTTATTCCTCAGTGAAAATGCATAAAAAATGAAATCCTCTCTCTAATTGTGCTCTCTGAAGATAGCTGGTAAAATCATTTCTAGCAGCAATAAATCAATTGTAGTATTAAAATGACCTGTCAGGTGCATCTTCTGGGTATCAGACTAATTAAGGGAATGTATTAATTGCAACTATTCATCAATACCACCAATGTTGTTAGGTAACCCTTACAATGAATCTTTTTACCGTATCATCCAGCAATGAAACAGCAGTTTCACCAAATGTAAAGGACTGAACAACCACCAAAAGTATTAAAACACTATGCACAGCTTTCTTCATTGTATCACTTTGATCACAATACTTTGCTAATAAATCAACAAAAGGTAAGAAGATATTATTATATGCGTAACTTATATATATATATACACACACACATCTCAGTAGAGTTTTACCAGGTTTCAGAGACTGATGTGGGTTTTTTCCCCCCTCTCCCATCTTCTAATTCTGAAATAAGCTCAATACATACATATGTGTTCTTTTGTAGCTATGAGACAAATGTGACCAGATTTGGATCATACAAGCCTTCACTGGAAAAGACCATTTACTTCTGAAAGTCTGGTTTACTGATATCTTCATTATTTTTCCACCATGACTTCTTTATAACTTTAATCTATATATTCTTATAAATGCAGATAACTTAATTCCAGTTTGCTGCTTTGTATGGATTGCTGGTTTCCCTAGTGTTATTTTCTCTGCTAAAAATAAAAGTTATTCTTCAAAACTTCTGATACATTTTATCACCTTCTTCTACAAGCAAAAATTCTGGATTGCACAATAGCTTCATACAGTTCAGAAAAAACACTAGAAGTTTCAGGATGTGGTAAACTCCTACCATACCAATTTCTCTGCCATGCTTTTTAGTTTAGAAAAAAATTAAGAAACAAGTATGGTTATAGGCTGTCAGAGGAGAAAATACATACCTGTCTGAGTTAAATTAGCAAAATACACAGACCAAATCTAAAAGACACGAGGACAAAATTTGGCCCACCAGTGTGCTGGAAACACTCATATATAGGAGACTGGTTCTTATGGACTCAATCTATCTATCTACACCTTTTAGGTATTTCTAAGTCACCCTGGTATCTAAGCACTAAAAATAGTTAGATATATCTAAGGCTTGTGCATTTCCATCCCCAGACTATCAACATCATACTCAGTCGGAGGTGAACCAGAGATTCAGTAGCACCTGCTGATGCGTAGGAGACCACTCTTGTGTGTAGACAAAAATTTACCTATTCTCTTCTGGCTGTAAATCCATAGATGGGCAGTGAGATAGTGAAACCTGTCATACTTCACACATTCGGCTATAAACCAATCCATTCGTGCTTATACTAGAACAAAAACATCTTTGTTTTATCAAAAAAAAAAAAAAAAAAAAAAAAAAAAAAAAAAAGACGGGCCAGGGGAGACTTCACAACCCTGTGGCTCCTGCTAGCACTTTTGCAAAATTACTTGAGACCTACTTCTGCAGAAAACCCAGAGAATTACGTGTCATGTCCCAAAGGCCATGGTACTAGATACTGGTAACCAAAGAGAGGAAGCGAGATCCAGAAACATCAGCATTACAGTGCAGGTGCCCTGGCAGCGGCTTCCCAGATGACTTTAACCAAAGTGCCCAGTGCCAGGCAGAGAGCGCGTTGGGCACTGAGGCTCAGGGCAGCCTGCGCAGTGCCCACGGCCACACATGGCTCGATCAGGATGCTCCTCTTCGCATACAGCTCTGCAAAAGCAGTCCTGACCTCCAACACTGCTTATTGTGGTTTTGAATGTTTCTTGAACAGCTACTGCCAGAACTGTCAAAATGAATGAAATAGAGAAAAAAAATAAACCCACAGTGAAAGACACTCAAATCATTTTTATTTATGACTCAAAATAAGAATATACACCTTCCACTTTGAATGTCTGCCAAATAAAGTAATTTTAAAATGATGTAGATGATTCACAATCAGCAATGAATTTCAAAGCCAGCCACCTGTTTCCAGCTTGTGTCAATACGTCTGAAGAAATGCTCTCGATTGCCTTTGGTATTCAAAGAGTTAGAAATAGAAGTTCACAAGTAAGATATTGTTCCTGTCTTTCCCTTCACTAACCAGACTGCTTTCTGATCTTCCTTTTGTCCTCAATCCGTTCCTTATCCCTTTCACCTCTCTTTCTCACTCTCACTCTGTCTCCTTGATCCATCAGACACAGCCAAGCTATCTGACACCTATGCCTTAAAGTAATTTTGGACAGAAGCAAAATGCCCTAGAATCCTTAGTAATCCTCCTCAGATCCATGTACTGAGCCTCAGTTTGGCTCTTTTATAGCCACAAACAGCCTTTCAGCTAGCTGGCCTGGAAAACGAAAGCTGTTTCAGTAACAGAGGAAGGACAACAAGTCCTGAAAGAATATGAGCCTGCTTGGGAAGGAAAAGAAATAACTCTTTTTTTTGTGTGTTAACATTAATATAAGCTAGAATGAACAAACCAATTAATAAATGAAAGTTAAGGAACCCTCTAACTACAGGAGGTAAATGGGGGGACAGCAAGTTCACGGTGGCACGATCTGTCCTTTCCTCGCAGTTATATACACTCCGTGTCTTGGTACAAGACAATGGTTTATAAACACCGGTGGTTTTGTGAATTATTGAAACAGCTACACTGTTCAGTAAGCCTGTAGAAAAACGTCTTTCATCCCTTATCATTCCCTATTGAGTCAAAGTGTAGTTTTTGACATACTGGAGAGGGATTTTTCTTTGTCCTCTTCCAGTACAACTAAATTGAAAACCATATGGAATTCAGAGAGGTAAATAAAAAATAAAACACAAAAATCAATAGACTACTGCCAAAACCCTGTGGATCGTGCTAAAGTCAGAGCTAAATTACCTTTCATGACTAAGCAAGAACCTAGGAAAAACCGAAAAGATTACTCGTACCTCACTGAGTTGCAGAGCTGCTCTCCCTGGGGCTCAGAGTGTACCAGCAGTCTCGATCCTCTGGTACAAAATGTAGATTTCAGTGGCAGGCCACAGGTCCTAAATCTATCTCATCTTCGAGAGGAAAATAATATCTGACAAACTTATAGATCTTCGTGTGGGAACGTAACAGATCCCTCTCTTTGCAACTGTTTGCCTTGTTGTCTTTCCGCTTTCTAATCTTTTCATAGAATCATTTAGATTGAAAAAGAGCCTTCATGAGCCAACAATTCCCAGTGAAACAAAACCATTGGATACATCCAGGGAACATAGTACATGGTAAAAAACAATGAAGGATTACCTTTAACTTATGAGTATTTGTACTGAAAGAATGTGGGGATTTTTAGATGGGGAGATGAAGGAGGAAAGAGAAGAAAGAGGAGGAAACTGAGAAGCCAGAAGTTGCTTCTCCCTACCAAGGCCAATCGGACTTCAGCAAGTAACAGGACATGGAGCCAGACACCATGTGCGATCTATCGCAAGATGCAGCCGTAATTCTTCCTCAGCTCTGCCTTCTTGTTTCCATGGTAAATCCAGATGGATGGATGATGTATGCCAGAAAACTTAGATCAAACTTACTCTAGCATAACGAGGAGCAGAACCTGGCATCAGGTTATAGCAAATACAGTCCGATAAGTAATTCCTGACACATCTGTCTGCTGGTGGTATTAGATTAGATTTTTGAAAGTTAAAAACAGCAGCTCACCCATTTTATAGATTTTAAGTGAACAGCCCTTTCTAAATCTACTGACTGATATTTCTCTGCAATCAAAGAGAAAAGATAATATACAAGACTTCAAAGGAGGAGAAAAAAAACCCAAACAAACAAACAACACACACATCATGCAACATACCTGTTAGTAAGAGCTATGACACAGAGACACAGACATAGCCAACCCCTCTTCCTTCCCCAAAAGCAGCAATTTACAACTGTGAGAACATGTAAGTCAGGGGATCAAACACAGGAAAAGTTTAAAAGCAGGTTTTGGCTGCAGTAGTGATGCAACCTAATGGGGGCAAGGACAACTTAATGCCACAGAAATCCATTTTTCTGGTAGGGCCAGAGGCTCTGAGGCAGCCTGACAGGTGATTCCACCTCTCTGGGGTGTCAGTAGGCAATGCTCTTCAGAAAAGCACAGCCCAGACTTAAGAAGCTTTACTCACCCTTACTTCCTCATGAGTTGCAGTATGTGCCACATCAAGAGGCAAAGACTTTCTGCATTGCCATATCCAGTGCTCCTAGGATTAAGCTCTTGAAACAGACTGTTTTGGTTTGGTTTTTTTTCCTGAAAGACCTGCTTCTAAAATCCATTTTTGCTTACAGAAAATGGAACAAGAGAAAGACTGGGTAATATAAGCTTAGCAAATTGAATTTAAGTAAAAGCACACTACCACAAAATGATCATCACAAAAGTCATGCGTTTAGACACGTTGACAATTTTGGAAATAACTGATTTTTGACTGCTTTAATCTGGCAATAATGGCTACTCAAGAATCTAATGTGAGGTAGGCCAGTTTCTGTTCATATCTGTATGCTTCCACAATAATTAATAGAACAATTTTAGGAAAAATAGTTTATACAAGCTGTTGGTTTGCTTTATTTTGTTAAAACAGGCATCGTCAAGCAGGGGTTTGACCTTACGTTTGTGAATGGCTGACTTCAAAACACATTTAGATAGTCTGCTTTACAATAGTAATTAGCTCATTTATCCAGTACTATAGTAACAAGGTAAAATTTTTAGTCACAACCACTCTAGACATCCACCAACATAAATAGCACATAGGTACTCTTCATTTCCAAGGGTCAGTGCAACACACTAGGCCAAAAACAGGTATCCCTGTTTCAGCTCTTGCCCACAATCTAGTCAGTCAAGATACATGTACAAAGACATTAAAATATCCATAATGTTTTGCACACACCAATATGCTCTATAGTCTGTTTTCTTAAAAAAGGAATTTGGCCTTATACACTCCATCCACAACAGCAGCAGATCTACTACAAAGTGACAACAAAATCCATACCTATAATCTGCATTT
Organism: Caloenas nicobarica; assembly: GCF_036013445.1. Classification (NCBI taxonomy): domain Eukaryota; kingdom Metazoa; phylum Chordata; class Aves; order Columbiformes; family Columbidae; genus Caloenas; species Caloenas nicobarica. The sequence continues at coordinate 23,065,787 of NC_088250.1, read as the reverse complement.
CCTCCAATTGTATTGGTACACTAGCTTCAAGCCACAAGCAATAACTGAGTTTCTTTCTCTTCCTCTTAGTTAAAAAAAAAGATTTTTCCTCTAAAACACATCTATTGATTCTGAAAGCATCTCCTCCTTACCATGTTTGTTCCAATAGACTTGTCCTCTTTACTCCACTATGCTTCTCCGCTACAGTTATATTTTAGAAGAAGCAGTTGCTTCCTTCTAAATGTTATATGGATTTTTCTCTTTTACGTATGGTAATGCTTTAGCCTTAATATAGGTGTAGAATATACCACCTCTTGTCCTATTTTCACACTTTCATTTTGTAGCTGCTCTTTTTGCTGAAAAGTGTCATCCTTCATAGCAATTTTTTAAACAAATGCATGAAAACTAAGAAAGTGTTAATTCATTAACAAATGCAACTGACTGATATATAGCATTTAATGCAATTATAAGACAACTATCAATCTGAAAAAAAAAAAATCTGCTGCTAATAATGAACCATTATTTAATGCTATTACATAGCTCAAAAAGTTCTAAACAAACATTTTATTTAAGCATATTTAAGATGGCTGGACCTGTTTTAGCAAAACAGCCATCTGTCTTCCATTGCATGTGAAGCTATGAAAAACAATTGTTCCGGACTTCAGTGGCCTTGCCCAGTGCAGGAGTCAAGCTGATATTTGCTGAATCAGGGTCTTAGCTCTAAATGATACCAATTTTTCTTTTCACACTTCAGATTTCCTCTCCAAAAAAAAAGGTGCGGGGAGGCAGTTTGTTTACCTGTTCAGAAACACTGTAGAACTTCTATTATTGAATTAAAAGGAAAAAGAAAAAAAAAAAAGAAAATCTACATTTCTCAGAAATTTCCAGTAGAGTTACTCTAGTTAAAAATCATTAGTCTTAAAAATAAAAAGGAAACATGTAATTTCCATGATGAAGACAAGGCAGCTAACTATTAGATTAGCAGCATAGTTACTTCCATATGCTAGAAAATATTTACAGCATCATCCTGTACTATTAGTTTTCACTACTAGGATGACTGAAAATTATCCAAGAGGGGCACAGTACATTTTCATTCATATTGTTTTTCACTTTGGAGAAAAGTATATCAGAATAATCACATCAGGTAACTAAGAGTTTCTATAATGACAAATGTCAGTTTGAAATATTCTGGGCCACAGAAGCTGAAGAAGTATGATAATTTCAAATGATCTTTATTTTATTTTAAATCCTAAAGGACTGTTAGTGTTTGTGATACCTTTTATCATGAAAAAAAAAAAAATTTTTGCTAAAGGTAGTGCTTACAACACTAGTAGTATTAGTCTGGTTTAGAAACTTAAATTTACCCAGCATGTTTTCTTACTAAAACAACATATTGTCAGTGAAGTAAATTATTATTCTCCCAGTTCTTTTTATTTGACATGCCACTGTCATTAGAAATCTAGCTTCCATGTTAATGTATCACTAAAAATACAGATCTCTCTTAATGTAAGTTGTATGTATGCTTACACCCATACATTTCATTCAAACTACAATTAAACAAATACGTTTGTATTCTTGCTTTTTGTCCTTTTCAACCTCATTTTTCTCAGTAGTCCAAACAATCAAGAATTACGCATTTCATCTGTTGCCAGTGCCTCAATAATTATGATGGAGTTGTTAAGGAAATGATACTCTCCGCAGATGATTAAATCAGCCTAAACATTCTACTCATGATTCATCGTGGCACGAACGAAGACACCATATTCTTAGCCTTATATCAGTCGTGCTAATTTTCCTTAGCTTCATTATTTTTTTTGCCTGGTATCTTTGACCCTTCTTTTGCTTCTCCCCATCATCTGTCTTTCTCTTTTTTCTTCTAATTAGGCCACTTCTTTTTTTTCCTGTCCTTCTTGCTCCAGGTATACTTCTCTCCCTGCTCTCACCTCTTTTCCACATTGTCTCTTTCTAAGCACAATACCAATGCCACTTTTTTTTTTTCCCCTTTCTGATTTGTGAAAGTCTTTCTTTCCTCTGTCCCTGCCCAGGCTTCCTACCCCCTGCCTAAGCTTTTCCTTTCTCCTCTATTATAAGGCATGGTCTCTCTTATATTTCTAGCTCTAAAGTTCACTGAGCTTTTGGGAAGAGAAAACTACAGCTGTGGTGAAACAACATAGGTTTGTCCAAAAATACTGCTGGCAATCCAATTCAGTTACCAGCTTTGTTTGTTCTCAATTAATAGTATAATTGCCCTAATTATTGGAAATTCAGAAAATAAATTAAAAAGAAAACCACACACACACACACCCCACCAAGACAAATCTCTTGGGCAAATACACTTACAGAAATCCTTTTGCCTGGAGTTTCACAGACTGCCCACACTGTGTGGTTGCTTTTTAGAGGATTATAACACAATAAAGCTCAATAGAAATTGTTAGACTTAAGTGATGTAGATTGAAGCATCTCTACTAACAAAAGCACACTAACATAATCCAAGTCAAAAGCCAGTTCTTAAAGTATATATTTGTGTGGTTATAACCCTCACGTGTAATATACACCCTTTATATCTATTCCATTCATCTTTTCTGCCACCTAATATTTCAAATCAAGAAGTTTATTATATAATTTTGTCTGCAGTACCACATAAAATATAAGAAGACTGAGGAAAGTGATGATCAATTGGCAGTTACTTGCAAAGACCTTTGATAAAAGCACACAGAGGAAGAAATGCCATACAGTACACTCAATCTCGTACACACCCTCTTTTTCAAGACAACTCTTGAAACTCAGTGTAGGCACTTCTACAAATCTTTCCTGATTTGGGTCCTACATCTTAATTTTCCTGTAGCCTTCTCATTTATGTTTTATAAAGACATTCCTATTTCTACTCCCATATTGAGAAAATTATCTTCTATCTATACATCTTTTCAGCAGGAACACTCATTGCTATAATATACTGCCTTATATCTTGCTACAAAACAAAGGGACAGGGAAATTCTTCTGGAAAATTAAGTAATCATAAATTACTGCTAGATTAATGGATTCTTTTAAATATTGCCTTTAGCTTTCTTTTTGTTTTACGTAAGGGAAGAAGTCAGAAGGAAGACTTTGCAAAATAACCTGTAAAGTTAAACAGAGCTTTGTTGGATTAATAACTTCACAGTTTAGTATCTTTTCTTTCTTTTCTTGACTAAAAATATATTGCTGGGCAGTATTTCCAAAGCCAGGTATTCATCTATCCAAATAGAAATGGCCAGTTCTTAGAACTCTGGAACACGAAGAAATCTTAATGATCACCTGAAATACATTGAGAAAAGGCCAGTAGTTCCTAAGGCAGAAAAGGTTTATTTGGACATCTAATTTTAGGCATCCAAAATCAGAAATTTTGAGGTGCAGAAGTTATGGTAAACTTTCCGGGGAAATCATACCTTTGCATAAATATATTAATGACTGCACAGAAACTATTACAGTCAATTTATGGTCTGGCAGTCTTCATACCCAGTAGAAACACACTTGAAAGCTATTTAAAAGAGCTAAACTGCAAAACGTGAGAAAGAATGAAAACTCCAGCCTTTACTAAAAAAGGTGTAAACCAGCATAGCACTAATGAAGAAAAAAAAGATCTAACATACAAATTCTAGAAGGACTTTAATAAGGACTGAGAAGCAAATACACAGGATGTTTGCTTCCAAATGCTGCATGCTATATGGAGTTTTGCATTCACCCATAAATCAGAGGCAGAATTTGAAATCTTACCCTGCAGTAGTCTCATTGATGCAATTATACATCCCACTTTAGGAAAACTATAAGCACTCTAAGGAAAAAAAAAAAAAAAAAAAAAAAAAAAAAAAATATATATATATATATATATATATATATATATATATATATTCCATTCACTGCCTCTATATATTTTAGAGTCACTTTAAGATAAATAGTGCTGTGATAAGAGAAAAAAAAAGCATTAGCAACAGCATTTCAGCAAAACTATTTTATTCTGAAAGTTCTGCAGAAATTACACTATGCCACTGATAGTTAATTGTAACATAAAAATTAAACACCCTTTACTTGATATAAAATTGGGATAGTGTGTAAATTAAGTAAGTTTCAATTCATGTCGTCTTACTCACATCTGTTGGCAGTTTAAATAGTTTTAGTGTCATTAATTGTTATAAAAGTGCAAGATTTGCTGTATGCTTGCCACATAGGACCAAAGGCACAAAAGTCTAATTGAACTAAGTAATTAGTAATTTGTCATTTCCTATTGTCAGCAATTACTTTCCATTAGAAACCCTCACAGAAAATTCTAATTTGAAGTGAGGTTTGCATTTTATTGCTGTCCATCCAAATTAGTTTAAAATTGACAGCTACATTTTCATTTAAAAAATTAAAGATATTAAATGTACTCGAAGACACTGAGGCATATTCTACCCCATGTATGGTTGTGATAACGTATCTGGACTCAAAAGAATGAGAAGGAAAGTCCAAAATTCTTTTCTTGATTTACAAAGTATGTACCACTATTATATAGCAGGCCACATCATACTCTTGCTCATGTGAATAGTCCCCTTAATTAGCAATTTAAATGGGTAACACAAACAGAGAATGACACACAAAGTTATATAAAGATTCATTAGATTTCTTATTTGCTTTTACACAGGGAACAAGAAACAAGTATCAAAAGCACAGGTATAACTGGAACAGACTGTATTTCCATGCCTTGTCCTAGAAGCTTTTCCTTGTGGTTTTATTGCAAGAGCAATTTTTCTTTTGTTATTTTTCAGACTCATTAAAGCAACCAGCAGCATCTGGTTGTGAATGCTTGGCGTGCAGCACGAGGCAGCACTTGGGAGGGCAGGAGTGCTGCAGGTTCCTCAGAAACAAACAGAGCTGATTAGCCATGAGGAGGTAGCGATTTATAATTAAGATGTGTCAAACTGAGATACGCCATCGTTTCAGGCCTCATAACATGGAACTGCCTAGCAAGCAACAACTTGTAGCCTGGTAAAACGCCTCCGCTGCCCAGGCCAACCCAGTTCTGAAACTGGATGTCCCAAGGGGCAAGGTGTCCACCTTTCCTCAGCTAGCAGAAAAGCAAAAATAATGGTGGTATAAATTCATCACCTTCCCAGAGCTCTTTTGCAAGGAAGTTACAAATCGGCAAGCAAGGATTGTGGGGTTTCATTGTTTTTAATGTAAAAAAAAAAAAAAAAAAAAAAAGCTCAAATTCTGAAATAAGATCATGCTTAGTGACAGTCAACAAATGTTTCAATGCTAAAGCTATCAGTTTAGCCAAGGTTCATATTAAATGTGTTCAGAAGATACCAAACGGATACCAGTTGCTATCCACTTGTAAGTAAGCCTCTTGTAAAAACACACACACCAAAAAAACCCACCAGACACACCAAAAAAACCCACCACACACAGAAGAGAAAAGGTACATGATAAGTTTTCACCATAAAATGGGGGGAGGGAATTTGATATATAAAGACTTGGCCAAGTGTATAGTGATACTTTAATGTATTAATTTACAGAATTGGAAAACTATTAAGACCAGAAGACAGAGTTGCACAATTGTATGTCTAATAATGGAACAGTTATTAGAGGTAGTATCAAGCACATTTGCACTTCAACTGCAGTTCTGTGGTATACTGGCATCTTTCTTTTTCTCAATTTATGTGATAAGATAATTAACCTTTGAATCTAGAAATGGTGATGAATTTCCCTTAAATAGTTATTCTACATTCATATTTCCTGAAAGCACACATCTTTCACTGAAACTCTCACTGATAACTAGTTAATACACATCACAGATCACTAGGACTCTATATTAACCGCACATTAATTACTGTTAATTTGAACATAATTCCTGTGAAGAAACATATCCATGTGCTTACAAAAAGATCATCACAATTAATGCTATGAAAAAGAAAAGTGATGAATTCTACTGATTCATCACTAATAAATAACAGGCATTGCCCACAATACTTTCACAGATGAAGTAGACTGTACCAGGGAAGCTCTCAGATGGTATCACGGGCTTCTTTCCTTAAACCGATTTAAGCACTACATCCACTAGGAATAGATTTATTCCCTCTTTGGGGTGGAGCGAAGGAAGGGTACAAAGGAAAACAAGAGAAAAGTTCCACTGGACTCCCAACACAAGCCCACTGGACTGGCAGAAACCTCACTCCAACCCCCCTGCCACCTTCCACTGCAATCAATTTTTCTTCATCCTGTATTGGTAAGAGCTAATTATAATTACGTGTTTGATATGTTTTAAAGAAAAAACTGACATCCAAATGCATAGACTGCTTCCTGATTATGTGTTTCCTAATTCCATGGGGTGTTCAAAGCCAGGGTTTGGAGATATTTTCAGGATAATAAGTGATAGTAGGTACATTGCAAAACATTATTCTGCCATTTCTGCAGCTCTGTTTAATTGCCAATAAGCCACTGAACAAAACAGAGAATTAAATTAAAAGTTCAATAAACACTGATCAATATTCTTGTAAATAGTAAGTCTATAAAATGATCTTCTCTTTAAATGTAGTTATACTACAGGTACCATGTAGATGATCCACATTTGAATTCCATGTGTTTCTCGAAAGTCTAGTTAAATTTCTTCCCTGTAAAAACATTCTGAATCTAGGAATGATGTAAAAAAAATAAAATAAAATAAACCTGCCTTTATTCTTAAACTGTTGCTGTCTTCCGATTTCGCATTAGCTAACAATCAGCTGAATAAAGAAGTCATCTTCTGTCTAACATGTAAATAAATCATCAGCTTCAGTTACTTTACCACTAGCTGTTTGTCATTCAGAAAAATAATGGTTAATCGATGACTAATCAATGAAGATGTGTAACGTATTAGTTTACAGTCCTTCATCATCCTATTTTCCTCAATTGCCTGGGGGTTTGTGTTCAGTACTTACAGAATCGATTACAATTGTGAGTGATCATTCAGCTCATGTTGAGAGCTGTCAGCTGTGCTTTCTGCTATGAGTTTTTACCCTCCTGTTTAATACAAGATGCTAATATTTAGCTGCATCTGACAAGCTGGATACCATAGTAGAAAATTTTATAAGTAGTGCTTAAGTAACTAATTGCAACACTACATGTCACTTGATGAAACTAAACTTTTCCTGACTTCACAATAATCATAAGCATTACTGGCTTGCTGTGGAAAATTAAAGGGAAATAGCTGTCTGCTTGAGTCTGATCATGCCTGCAGGGAAGGTCTAAGAAAGGCAACTGACAATGATGCCTTTGTGCATAACTGCAGGGGGAAAATAGATAATTCTTCAATTTTCATATAAACTGACATCCTTCACCATATGACATTCAGGTATGTGCTCAGTTTCCTACCAGAGACACGAGAAAAGTTGGACCCACAGACTTTTGATACAAAACAACATAAATGAGTAACAAAGGTTTCTATAACAAAAGTAATGTTTCACTGCTTGACAAGACTGTTTGCTTTGAAGCAGATTTAAGCTTGTCACCAGCACAAGGAGAAAAGATTGGCTGTTGTTCCCACACACAAGGCAAATATATTACTAACAACGTATAGATTTATTCACTTTAATTATTGTTTTCATACTTATCTTAGAAAATGCATGTCAGTGGTAGTCATAGGGTGTGATGGCGGAAACTAATAATTGTTAATGTATTTCATTAAATATTTAGAACTGAGCAGTATCGATTAAAACGGCAATGTGTAAGTGAGCATTTCTGGTAGTTTTAGCTCCAACAGCTCCCTCTTGTGACCGAAATGTCAAACCTCCTCTGCCTAAACTGAGCTATACTTGGATGCCAGGCTAAGCTTACTGGCACTCTTTCCACAGCCAAATTAAGGAAAAGATGGAGAAAGAAGTTGCCTTACCAGAAAATCATGTTACTATATCTTTTTAACTTAAAACATTGCAATGTAATTCAATAATCAAGGTTAATATCCAAATTTAATCTAGAAAAATAAAAGGAGTAATTTAAGGAATTTAACTCGCCTAAGAATTATTTTTATATTGTAGGGTTTTATTCAGTTGCCTTATTTTTAGCTGAGGTGATAGACAGAGAAGACAGCAATAGACTTCAGGAAACACTTTCCTACCACAGAGGCTAAAAGCCGCATTGACACCTATGGTACTGAAAATAATCAGTTCCTGGTTTCCACACAGTGCACAGAAACAGCCCAAATACATCCTCTAATTAAAAAGAATAAGTGACTCATTAGAAGTAGCTACAAAGCAATATTATTACCTTGCTATATAAAAGAGCATTCCCAACATTAAATATTACTTTATTTCTATGATTTTGTCTCTCATCTGTATGGAAATAAAATTACCTTTTGGCGAAAAAAATAGATATTCAGTTTTTTCTCTACAGATTGATATAAACCACTAATTTCTAAGATGATCAGGAAAACTTCTAGTATATTTAGTACTACTATATACAGAAAAATAAAATCAATTAGCTATCAGTTACGAGACTAGCGCTAGACAAAAATATAAGGCCTACAAATTATGTGTAGCAATGATCTCCCTACAAAAAAAGACAACAAGAAAATATTGTAAAGCAGAAACATTTCATGCAGCTGAGATACTGGTCCTTACAGGTGGGGAGCAGGACACATCCTCCCTGTATTGCTGGAGCTCTTGGGACAGTTTCTCCACAGCTGAGATGCAGGCCCATAGGGAGGAAAGGAGACCTTGTATTGCTGGAGTTGGCCAATTCCCCCACAACAGTTGTAAACGCATGACAATGATCACTATATTTAGCCTCCATTTTGGAAGAAAATGCTGTATTAATTTAAGATTGGCTACGCTGGCCCCAAGGATCTGAATAAAATTCCTACTGGTAGCTTGGTTGTTTTCTCCCTAAAGCTTCCTATAGTACACAGATGTATTTAGACACGGGCAAATCATCTTAACAACATCTTGAACACCCACCCCAGCTTCCAGCCCTTCGGAATGACAACACGAATAATTGCTCTGAAATAACAAAGTAAAGGAAACAACACTTTAAATCACAGACAACACTTTTAGTGCAAACTCCTATTGTTTCTCATTTCTTACATACCTGCCAAGTACTCAGAGAACACAAACAGGCAAAATAGATCCATTCCCTCTTAGTTATTTGGTGTCTACAAAATAGCCATATATTTTGTTGGACCAGTTAAGACAAGAACAAAAATACTCCAAATTACCTTTTTTGTCAGCTGATACTTTTTTTTTTTTGGTCTGGAAGGCCCCAGCTCATGGTAATACTATTGTCAATAATAATCAGAGCATGGTGACTATGTTGACTAAAACCTTCTTATTTATACCTTTGCAAGTCAAACTGTTCTGACATTTCATGAAAATGCATTTCTAACATATTTTTCTTGGGTGAAACTGACAATCTTCATATTTAAAATGAAACATTTACACCAAAATATGTAAGAAATCATATTGCATAAGACTAAAAAAACACTAATTTTATCCAAACAATTGATATGAAAAGTCTTATTATCTATGTTATGATTCCTGATACAGAGATCATTTTTCTTTTCTTTTTTCCTCCTTTTTTTAAAAGACATAATCATCAAAACAATGACAAATGAAAGACTCAGAAAAGGTTATGACTTGACAAAGTAACATTTTTAAAACTTGGACACCAATCAAATTGATATAAGCATCAGTGATGCAACACTTTCTGACACTAAAGTCTTTACCACTGTCTAAAATATATAGAATAGCCTATTGTGATTGCTTAATGTCAACTTTTGTTCATAAGCTCCTTCATAAAAGTGAAACAGGAAAAAATGATTTAAAGCAGTTCAATTTGTCTATTTACCTTAATCTTTAACTATTCCCATATGTCTTAGCTACATGATGTATGACTCGCCATAAACCAATTTTTCAAAGATATACAAGACAGAAAAAAGTCAAGCTCCTAACCTTTTATGCACTGAACTTTCATAGACAGCTAGCAAAACAAAACACTTTTAGGCTTTGGAAAAAGCTGAAAGGTTATTTTGCTCTCTTGCTTACAGGAAACATTTGCATTTGTTAAATAGGATACAGTTGAAATACTTCATCATGGCAAACAATCTCAAGGGTGAAAGGTCTGTCTTTGAAATTTGAATTAAACCAAAAAGTTGATGGCTGCTATTTTAATGGAACAAGTAGACTTGCATTTGGGAAGGAAAGACTAGAGTTGCACACACTTTTCTGAAAACCAGCCTGTGACACCATACAAATCCTGACATTAAAAATTACAAGTAGTGTCATCTCACTCTATCATCATGTGCATAACTCAAGGCATTGAGTCCAATGATGCTTTTTTCTAGGTATTTAGTAGTAGCAGCCACTTTAATATGCATCTGTCTGAAGCACAGGGCAATGCAACACACACTCTTGCTGTTGTTTAGCAAAACTTTCACTGGCTATTTAGAAAATAGTGAACACAATACAGAATAAAAATGTTTAACTTACCTAGAGTGGTTGGTAGACTGCAGTAAGGGGGGGATGTGTTAATTAACAGGAAGGTTTTGTTCCAACCAAGAAGCTGCAGCATAGCATCCATATTGGAACTGGGTGTAAGGAGGATACCAGGTAGGGTTATTCAGAAACTTAGTACTCCCGCTCTAAAAAAAAAAATAAATAAATAAATGCACAGATGGAGATGGGCTTAGTTTTCTTTTATGCAATAGAAAACATTTATAATTCTGTCTACTGTAGTAAACCAAATATAATAAAATCTTCAATTCATATTAAAAAATAGCATTCAGATTTTTTATTTCAATTTGAAATATTTAAATAAACTTCTACATTAAATGACAGAATTGTAAGCTTCATAACTCAAGACAGCTTCTCATATCAAGAGGAGCTGAAGATTTTCAGTAAGTCTAGCAACATACCTATTGCCTGTAATTTGGCACGGCTATGCATTTCCAAACCATTTGGTGTCAGAGACAATATCTGACAATAGTGGGGGGCTGTATGTAAATTTTTTAAGTGTATTGCCAGAAACCTCACAGTCATAAAATCCATTTGTTCTAAAACAAAACAAGAAGGTACACACATAGAAAGAAAAAAACCCACAACACACAAAACCAATACCTCTTCAATTTTAGAGAGACAAAAACAGTTTCAATCCAGAATATATATATTTTATACATACATATACATATATATATATATATATATAAAATCCCAGAATTAAAATGGCCGTTTTTTTTAATTTCAAGTAAGCTTGAGAAACCGACCGCAGATCATGTATACAACGTAGGGTCAATGCTGTATTGAATTTCTAGACCATTTTCAGACTACCTTCTGGCAATGGAAGCATTTTGACCACTGACACTCCCTATGGGCATATCTGACTATCCTGGTACAATGTACCATTCCCCATTATTGAATCTACAACAAACTGCTGTAGGTTATTCATTGATTGAGTGTTTAAGTGTATTCTTTGGGAGCAAATGGAGAACGAAATCTGTAAACAATCACACACACAAAAATCAGCAGAATTCTTCACTCAGATATGGTTTTCAGTTTCAGCACTTAATTATCTGTATTCTTTGACAACTACTCTGTCACTTTAAATGAAGATGCACAGGAATTTTGCCTTTAAAAGATACACCAAGCTACAACGTGGAGCCGCACATTTTATCTCAAAATAAAATTAAGCCATCATTGGCCAATATGACTACATAGGGACATAAGGTTTAAGCACATCTGCCATACTTTGTGCTAACATCTTTATCTAGATCAATTACAATACACGCTATCACTGTTAAATAACCAATATAGATGCAGACTGCAGCTCTATAATATTCCTAATGGAGGTTAGAACAGATATTAAGAGCTACATTTTCATAAGCTCAAGCAGTAATTGCATGTGCTTGTACGCCTGTGCATATCTTCAATCAAGCTATATTTTGATATCACAGGAAAATGTTCCTTTTTCCACTTTAACCAGTGCAAAAACCTATTCCTTTCTCTCATATATGTAGCTCTGAGTTAATTTGTACAGTTTTTCTGCCACTGTGTACTTATAGCTATTGCCTGAATGAGTGGTTTATACAGTACTATGGTGCTAAAAAAAACCACACCACCCCCACACACACAACAACAACACAACAACACATTTTAAGCTTACTTCATCATAATTTCAACCTTTGATTTAATAAAAAAAATAAGAAAAGGGGTCATCCTGAAAATATACAAATGACACAATTTCAGCTTGAGAAAATTATTTATATGCATCCCTGCAATATAAAAGCATAAAGTATGCTTTTACTAGAGTTTAATCTTTAAGGTTAATTTTACCATAAATCTACAGTGAAGCTTTATTTTTCCTTCCCATTCTCACTGGGAAAAAAAAAAAAAAATTAACTGCTATATCATTACTTTAGTTTTCAAAATAGCACCCAAACACCAGGGATACAGGAGTGTTTGTCATGTGAAGTCCTTTCCATACATGACACAAAGATTCAACTGTCCTCCAAAGATCCCCAAGCTGAGCAGTTTGGAGGAAAACACACAACAGCAACAATCTGTTGAAAATAACTTTTTTGCCCTGTGAACTGAACCACAGACTACATCATGACTCTGTTACGCTAAAGAATGCATAATCACAGATAATAAAACATCAAGGTGCAGCACAACAGGACTCCACAGGTATCATAATTCTACCATTTTAGCCATACATGCCAGACACACGTGTGGTTGTGTTGAGACTGCAAGTTGGAGTGAGATCTTCAGCAAGGTCCTCCTTGGAGAGGTTCCCTCAGAGAGAACCTTATGTTCACAGTTAATCCAGAAAGATTCAGTTTAGACAATCAGGTAGTAAGGCTGTAAGTTGCACCACAGAGAGCATCTGGTTCTGCAGCTCAGACACTTCCAATAGGCACTTTGGAATGGACACTCAAGTGTGTTACTAAATTGTGGTAAGGTATCAATTTCCTCTGCTGCCTGACAAGGTTCAAATCCATGCCTCCTACCTCCCCAGGGGGCAGCTCAGCAATCTGTCAAGTAACCCCAGCCTATGTTTTCCCTTCAACTTCAGTGGAATCATGCACACATACTTGATGGACTAGTGTGGGACAGGGCAGATTCACGTTCAGAAATACAATGGTATCAGCCTCTAGATGTTTGCCTGATTGCAGAGATGTCCAAAGCTGTGACCAGGAATAAGATTCAGTTGCATTCTATTACTTTTGTAGGAATCCTAGCATATTGTGTCTGGTCTCCAGTTGATGTTTCAGAAACACTCAGGTTTCCCATATTACATCATCTGGCCACATGCAGATTGTATTGAATACTCCAAGACTGTCTGAAACAGCACAAAGTAGCTACATTTTGACACAGCCTACACTTAAACCAGCAATAGCCCATAAGGTTCCAAGGGCATCTCAGATACCAGCAGCAGTTTAACCATATTACATTTCTTGAGATGTGCTGATTAGGCACAGACACAGCAGTCATAGCTAATATAGTTTCAATTTTTTAGCCTGTAATTCAACTGTCTCTTCACAACACTCACTGAACTAAGGAGACTCACTTTCTTGTTCTACACCTAAATATGTACAGAAGCATCTTACTCTTGAGCACTGAACAATTATATATCCATACAGTCTACCTGGAAGCTGCTTTTACGAATGAGATTTCATACACTTTGTCTAAAACAGTTGGTGGGTCAAATCGTCACTGGAGCTAGAAGCAGAGACAGGGTTCCTGTTCCTAGCAGACCACTCCATCCAGGAGTCCTGCTTGTTCCCTTCAGGCCAACACATCTCTTCTGCAAAGGGTTGGAAAAGCATCCTAGATACAGTATGAGAAACTGAGGCCTCTCCCTGAAAAAGGAGATAAAGGTTTGAGTCTCTGCCAGTCTGACCAATGCTCCTACTGCTGAACACCTTGTACCAGTGGACAGAAATTCCTTTCAGGAAAGGAATATCCTGGTTTGCTTTTTGTAAAGAAACAGCTCCAAGGATCAAACATCACAAGATAACTTAAGGTTATAAATATCACATAGAGGTAGATGTTCAAGCTCTGAAAAATTAATGCAGTGCTTCAATACTGCTTGTAATCATGATTTTTTATTGACTAATTTAGATGGTTGCCTTATAAGCGTCTTCACATGAAACAGATCGGTAAATCTGATGGTTTACACTGTCAGAAAATCTCTATCAGTCAGAGAAGCCAAAGTAGAGGTTTCATGTTGCAAATGAGGTCCCTAAATGTCAAGTGTTGCTACATGCAGTGTCATAACAACTGTACTGTGGCCTTCTAAGGGCACATATACCTACAGGTCCAAACACAGAACCTACAGTGTAGACTATACAGGGGCCTTGGAAGCTCTAAGTCTCACATTGAATCTCTTGTGGCTAACTTCGTGCTAATTCTGTTATGTCATAGGACTTCCTTTGGAAGCCTTTGGAAATGAGGGTTTATGTCATCATGGGAATTTTCATAATACTTCAAAGCAAGGCAATCACAAAAACAGATACAGCAACAAGAAAAGTAAAAGTGGGAGGGGTTGTTTGGTTGGTTTTTTAAATATAAATGATAAAGTTCTATGGCACTGGTAACTATGCTTCCTTTGTAAGTTCATCCTGTAAGGCTGAGTAAATCTAATAACAGCAGTGTTTTAATTTAAAAAAAAAAAAAAATCACTTGAGTTTTGTATTCTTTTATTTTAGCTGGTAGATGAAGAGAAAAAATTAATTTCTTCCTCTGCATACTAAACACGTACAACAAAGCAAACTATCTTCATAAAGAATTTTTCCTTTGGGACAATTCTCTGCACACAGCTATCTTTAAATTACATTAACATGGAAAAACTAGGGCATTCAGCATCTTTCTGCACAGAAGTCTATGTTCTATTTCCCATCCTGAAAAAGACATCAAGACTGCATGTAATCACCTTGTCACTGTTCCAATTTAAGAGTGGTCAGAACTTGTACTGCAAACTCCCAAAAGCGGGGCTTAGTCATCTGACACAGATGTTTCCCTCCCCAAGTCAGGTTTGTAGATTTGTTGAAAGATATTGGCTCTGCAGCAATATTCATTTCAAAGCTCTTTTGTTTAAAGTGTAGAGATCCTTTTATGTGTGATTACATCAAAAGGGCCACATAAAAGAAGCCTGAGCCTATTTGGGTGAGCAACTTGAGATCTGGCAGGGACGCAGCATTTGCCATTGAAGCTGCGCTGGGAACAACATCACAATTAGGAAGCGACAAGGCTGGAGTTCACACACACTACGTTAGCTCTGCTCCCTGAGGTGTACATATTACAACACAGTCTTGAAATATATGGTTACTTCCTTTTTCAGTCATAGTATGTACTTTCTATAGGTAAACACATGTGGCATCCCTTGTTACATATTCCAGTCAGAGAAAGTCTTCTGGAATATCTGCAATGTACACATACAATAAGGAAAACCATTCTAGAACACAGCAAGCTAAGTGCAAACAACTGCTTTCTGCTTTCATTCTGCCAAATGCCTAGTTGCCTGCCTCACCATTTTCGCTCTACCTTAGGGACTCCTCACTGATGGCTGGAGATATATTTGTACCATGGTTGCTACTTGAGTCCATAAGCTTGCCACAGTGGAGAAAGACATCTTTAGGGTGTACCACTGCCACTGCTGAAAATATGTGACTAGGATCACCCCAGGTTTTACCAAGTGTGTGCTAGCAGGCACTTTTTTTTAGGAGCTATAGAGGGAAGGAAAATCAGATAAAGCTTGCTTTTCACAAATAGTCCTAGTCAAGACACACAGAAAACTCTCTGAAGATTATTTAGGCACATGTCCGGCTTGACTCTGTAGTACTTGGAAATTACCACCCACCTTCTCTTTCTCATTGGTGAAAGAATCTTCAGTTCCAATTATCATGATCCAGAATTTTACCTATTCTGTAAAATTCTGTAGTAAGAAAAGGCTGAAAGAACAAATTTTTTAATAGCATTGTGCTTCTGCTTTTACTTTGAAACTTAAGTGGGAATGGCAGAAGCAGGCAGGGCAACTCACAAAAATCCTGGTGAGTCATAGAATCATTCAGGTTGGAAGAGACTCTCAAGGTCATCAAGTCCAACTGTTAACCTACCACTATTAAGTGCACCACTAAAAATGATGATATATTAATAGTCTGGTTCTCTGTCTGGACAACTGTTACAGTCTCACATTTGGGAGATAAGACTTAAGAATTAAGTAAAAGTAAGAATAACTTCAGTGCCCTATACCAGGAAATCTAAAGAGCAAAACACCTCAGAAGCAGCTTTTTGAAAGGATTGAGCTCTGATCCACCTCAACCCCACTTAGAACAACCTCCTTCTTATGAAACTATTTGAAGAAGAAAAAAGTGACAGTTAAAAGGGAAGATTTCTACATTTTCGAAGCTTTATTACTTGCAATTAGTGGATTTTTCTGGGTACAAGATAGTCTCTTAATAATCTAAGACTCTTCCCTACATTACAGGTTTGTTGGTCTTATACCTTGACAGATTCAAAGAGCCCAAACTAGAAGCAATACGAGCATATATATCTTTAGGTGTTGTGTGGTAATAAAGGAGAAGAGCAACTTTAGAAGCTAGACTATGACACCTGAAATGACTTCTGAAGGTGCTACATTTTGTTTGTAATGAGTATAAATGAGGTGACTGCATTTTTTATATCACCCCTCAGAAAATAACTGTTGATCTAGAACAGCTGGAAAAAATTAGTTATTGACACATCAGTTTAGAAAAGGCTTAATACAGAAGGACAAGGAAAGGGTTGCATGTTTAACATTAGCATAACAGAATGACACTTATTGCAAGTTTAATTACCTCATATGCATATTTGAAAATTTTCTGAAAATAATCACTGAAAACTTATTGTAGTTATTAAAAAATTAGTAGCTCCAACTGCCAAGGATGCCAGAGGCTGGCAGAGGCAATGCTTGCTGCTGTCAGAACAAAGGGAGAAGCTGGTGGGAATGTAGACATATTTTGGTTAACTCAGGTAGGATTATTGCTAAGGTATCTGATGCAGATGGTGGGTAAATAATCAGTTATAATGGGAGATAACAGCTACAAATAGTATCTGGTAGAACCTGAAGAACTTTCTCTTCTTGCCTCTTCTAATAACCTGCTACTTCCAAGTTAGAAAGAGACAAGTATGCCTAAGAGGGTGGGAAATCCAGAAGAGAAATATAAGGCCAACTGATTGTTGCTCACAAAACTGACCCTTTACTAACCTATGAGAAACTAGTCAAAATAAACAGACTTTGCCCACAGCGAGCTGAGTGTATGAGGTGAGCAGGGATGCTTGTGATTGATAGACAATACTTGGAAGCCCTGGAGCAAAGAGACTAATCCATGAAACTCAAACCTAAAGAAGGAGGAAGAAAGGGAGGGGGAGGGAAAAAAAAAAAAAACCACACACAACACACATGAACAGCCTCCCAGACCAGACTGCAAACTCTTCTCAAGGATAAGAACCATATAAATTTTATCCAACGCCTTTTGATGAGAAGTGGCTCTGATGATGGCATACTTACATTGTTGTCAGAGATACCTACCACGTAAGAACCACCAGCCACTAAACTAGCTTGATCAAGACTAAAAGGCAGTGTAAAACTCAGCAAGAGCTGGTTTAGTCTCCCCCCAAAATATTTGAGTACTTTTGCATTGGTGTCAGCTAAATATCACTGAAAATGGAACAAACGTGAAATTATATACATGCTACTAAGCAAAAGAATTCAAATTTTATTAGGTTTAGCTGCTTGGCTCAAATATTGCTTCCAGACATCAGATAACACAATTCAGAAATCAAGAAATTTAGATTGTGATTATATTTACCCCATGTAAGTTGTTGAAAGATTTCATTAAGTTTATTTAAATGAAAGCTTGATCACTGTTACAGTAATCCATTCTTACCTATTGGATTCACTGCCTAAACAACCTCCAAATACCAAGGCATAAGACAATCCCACAGTCATACAACAGGGTTGTCTTGCCCTCCTTTCTGTTGACTACGATATGCGTTTACCCATATTAGAATTGCAGAAGTGAACATGACACAATCTCACCTTGCCTTAGTTTTTTCAACAGTAGCATAAGTAAGGTCATCTCCTTTGTAACCCAGAGACTGGGCATGGAGAATCACCCATTTAAGAATTTTCCATAATTCAGGGAATTAAGTTGGAGCCCTTTATATCCCACCATTCTCAAGCAAAAGGGAATTCAAGGGAAGAAGAATGGTAAATTTGCAAATGAGATTAGAAATGTGTCCGATTTCTTAGGGATCTGAGCAAGACACTGTCACTTAAAAGGGAAAAAAAAAAAAAATTACTTATGAGCGATCTACCGCACAGCAGGGCTTTGGTTGTGGTTACTCACAATCTGCTCCCTGACAGCTACTCATCCATTCTGTGCTTGGTGAGTCTCAGAGCAGAAGGAAACGCTGTCCTGAACACTTACTGTTAAAATTAAACTGTTCTGAACAAAATGAGTGGACATCAAGCATCCAGCCCTATTAAAACATACACAAGTCACTTGGCTCCTTCAAATGCTCTTTGAAGTACACTGAATTTCTGATCAACATAAGATTGTTTTTCTTCATACAGGCACAAATGGAAAGGGAGTATTTGTTTGAAATTTATCTCCTCAGTGCAAGATTTAATGTGGTGTTAAACTCAGCCATTTAAGAACTGGTGAAACAGAACTCTAACTCTTAAAGAATTTAACACAGTAGGAAATTACCTTGTATAGTCATGCCTACTTTTATTAGTAATCTGCAGGTGTGTTTCATTTTGGATATGGCAAAAGTATGAATTGAAAGTCAAGACAACAACTTCTTCCATTTTGTATTCAATTATTGAACACATAAGAATGCTAAAAGCTGCATTTCCAAAGTTTACAGTGTTGTGCTCTGCAAGTTTTACTTGATGAAACTGCAGTCATAGCAGGAAGAAATTATGTCTGCCCATGATCATGCTCAGAAATGGCAGGTGTATTTTTGAATATATATGTCCAGTGATCATTATAGCAGCACTGCAGAATTTGACAATTTGCTTTTTCTGTTCTTATTTTTAGATTGGACTTTTTTTTTTAATACAATGAAACAGATGCAGTCTTCAATAGGTGCCATGGATTACAAACTGAGATTATTCCTATTCCTGGTGTGTCACTTCCCCCCTCTTTTTTTTTGGTAGTATGTGGTTTTAAGGAAAGAGCTAGTTTCAGCTTACAGTGAAGTTTGTTTTATTTATAAGGATACAGGGAATTCATTAGCAAAATGGCAAAACAAACTCAACGAACTGTGTTAGAGAAGTTCTAAAACATTTATCAAGTTCTTCAGATGAAATATACTTCCCTTGGCACATACCAGCACACCACATGGACTTCTCCCCAACTCTCTACTTATGAGAGCTACACAGAAAGTTCTTGTGCAAATGTTTCAGTGCCTAATCATCAACTATATAGCTCAAAAGATATTCAATATATGAACTGATTTACAATTAGGACACCGTTCTGCTGTTTACTTAGACCTGCCTTCAAAAAAACCAAGCTGAACTGAATGAAGCAATTTGGTCACCTCAATTACATTCTTGTCCTTTACCTACACACAAAAGTAAGGTTCCAGAAAATGCCTTATAAAAATAGCAATAGTCTGGTGGAAGGCATTACACTGGTGAGAAACACTAAAGAACAGCAACTTTCATTTTAGTATTGGTGAATACAAGGACCATACAAGAATGGCATTTGGCACTTCATTATTATATATTGATGGTTGTTCACACAACCCAGAACTGGAGGAAACAGACCAAGTAGCAGTATTAGATTTCTAAATATTTCCTAAATATTCTTTTCTTTTCTGGCCACACACATGAAAACCAAACAAACACACCACAAACCACCACACACACACTCCCCAAACAAATCACACACACACCCCCATCACCATACACACTTTAAAGAGAAGGGTAGCAAACATTCTTAAAAGTAGTTTGAAGTCTTCATAAAGAAACATAAGACAAATAGTAAAAAAATTCTCTGAGGTACAAAATACCTTCATCATGAAAGAAGCCATCAAGTCAAGATTCAAATTTCCACTATGAATTATGCAGAACTCATTTTAGCTATTTGCATGCGTGCAAACATTTAGCACAAGGTTGTCAGCTCTATAGAGAACAAATGGTGACTGCCCAAGTCTATGCTTAAGCCTATCTGGTCCATACTGAAGGTCTTTATAGCAGTCAACATCACCAGGCAGTGAAGACTAGATTCTCCATTTGAAAACAGCAAAGATATATTTAGGAAGGCAGAACGTAATTATTGAAGCTGGAATTTGTCCAGGTCATTTGCATTAACTTCCCTCCTCTTGGCGGGGGTAGGGGGGGGTTGTCAGAAAGGGGGTACAATGAAGTCTTCAATGACCACAGGTGGTCAGGACCTTGAATTTGCATTGTCTCGGAGACCTGAAGTATGTTATGCAGCTATACATCGAAAAACAAGTCTTGACCTGTCGAAAGGGTATGCTTCAAGTTAAATATAAATGTCAAGAAAGACTTAAAAACCCAGAAATTTTCATCCATGAACCCCTAAATTCAGTAAGCACTGTTCATTAAGTCACCAAAAGGAATAAACAAATTATAGAAGTTTCAATTTATGTCCCAGAAACTTTACATGTCTTCACTGCAAATTGGACTTTTATCTGAATAAAAAAAGCAGTAACACCAGCAATTTATTAAATCCAGAAACTTAGAGTGAAGGGGAAGAAAAAAAAGAAACAGAAAAAGGGAAAAACACTGCAACATTTGAGCGTATACTATGAGGACTAAAGAGGAAGAGAGTTGATCATGCTGGTAATAATTTATTTTCTGTTCAGAGTCATTTACTTGAAGGCAGGGGGAGGGAGAAGCTGTGAGATTTTTCCGTTGCTTTATTCAGCAAATCGCAAGGTGTAACGGCACATCACATGTCATCACAATGCACAGTCAGTCTCTAAATGAGGCACCAATCCAGGCTGCTGACCAACAGGCTCATGCTTTAGGGCTGGGAGAAGGGACTCAAACTCTTCAAAAAAGAGCAAGACTGATCCTTTGCCTTTTTTTTTTTTTTTTTTCCTCTGCCTCACCTGGACAAGGTATTCACTGATATTCACCACTTTCTAGTACAGAGTACTGAGCCCAAAAAGGCCATTAAGTAAGTAAACCAGCATTCAAATTTTCGCAAGGGATCTGGCACACCAGAACAGCCTGAAAGCAGAGGTATAATGCAGTTTGTCACCACAAACCATTTGTATCCTAGTGGTGCTGGAGAAGACAAAAGTCAGCAGTTCCAGGTCACTCCATGACAGCTGTCATCTCTTGCTCTTCCCAAGACAAGTAACTGAGGCTACACTGGAGTCTTCACCTCCAGGGGCAGCTGTCACACACCAAGGCAATTCTTGCCCCCAAACTCTGGCAGCAGTAGGGACAAGGAAGTTTTCTACCTCACAGCTCTCTCTGAGCTCAGCCCCTGTAACAAGGAGCCAGCACTGTCCATCTTCTCAGCAGTACAGGAAGGTGCCAAAGTTCGTGCTTACAAAGAAAATGTAAGAGTGGGGTAAACAGGTGCCTGGTGGAAAAATAACCAGTATACATTGAGAGGAAATGGTGAGGGATGGATTCGGATGTGCTGGGAAGAAAGAAACTTGTACCCTAAACAACCATATCCACCTCACAACCTCAACACCAGACCTTGTCTCCCACTCTTCCTCAAACCTGTCTGTACCATTGCCAAAATTATTTAAGTTCTGCTTATGCTACAAAGAAGTCTTATGTCAGCTGAACATCAGTAGCATCAGTCTTCAGCAGGACTTAAGTTGTGTACAATTTAAGTGTTCAATGCAACTTCAAATTTATTGTGGAACACTTTCAGAAACATTTGCTGCAATTCTCTGTTTGCCTAATTCCAGTCTTTTGCTAATATTTAAGACTTCTCTTCCCTGTTGCTGCTTGCTCTTAAGCCCTTGCCGTGCCTAATATTTCATCTGCATAGCCAAACTATATGAGGCTACAATACATTGTTTTTTAAAAACTCATCTTCAAAAACCAGTTCCTCCCATACATGCCCCCAACAAGATTTTTTTTCTTTATCCTAACTCCTCTTGGTTTGTTACTGTGACTAGGATTGGATGGCAAGAATGGCTAGATTTTACCACTACTTTCGTCTGACTAATTTGATAATTCCTAGGTTCTTGAAGACAGCTTCTTTACGTCTCTGAGTATTTCTGGTCTTTTTTTTTTTTTTTTCTTACAGCCATCTCTTGAACATAATAGGAGGGAATCAAATATACAAGGAAAGCTTATTTCTTCATAGGGGAAGATTTTCAAGTCATAACTAGACAAAAAAAATTCCTGTTTAGCTGATAGAAACAGTCTGTACTGTTGCATCTATAGGTTTGGGGTTTTTTTTCTCCTATGTTTACATACTACTGCATATAGCTGTAATTAAACTGAATTTGCACTGCTTACCTATGGCATGAGAAAACCCCTTTACACCACAGTGCATGTGCAGTCATGGACAGCAGATCATTTGCTTGGCCAGTAGTTGCATTTTCATTCAGCCATCATTATACAAGCATTTAATCATTCCCTCCTGCACCCTGTCAGAAGGCAGCTTGCACAACCAATAACTCTGAGGAAATACAATTGTACTGCCAAGGGCTGGGCAACACTTATTGATGTGAAACTGTGCTAAACTTTGTGGTGTTTCTGCTTATCTGTGTGATATAGAAGTATTTCTAGGATCCTTCTATTGCAACATGTAACCCTACACTTAAAAGCTCCTCTCTGTACTCTGAAAAATTATGTTCGCTCTACAATGAGCAGGAAACAGCTGAAAGCACAGCAGGACAGGGTTGGGGACATCAAAGGAGCAACAGTTGTGTCACTAGCCAGGTTAGCAGAGCCAGCAGGGAAGCTGCACGGAGGATAGAGGACATCAGATGTAATGAATTTCAAATTTTGAAAAGTATTATAAAGATTCAAAATCAGATAGAAATGGTACAGTTTGAACAAAACTTAAAAAAAAAAAATTTAAAATTGTATTTCAGAAGGAGAAAATAGGAAGACTTAAATAATGAAGGCTGTGGTGAACAAAGACACAAAGAACAGCACTCAGCATTTCTCCAGGCACAGTAATAGTATCACAGCATTAACAGATAGAGTCAGGCTATCCAGAAGCAAAATCTCCCTGAGCTCAAGCACAAGACTACACACTCAGGAGAAGATCCAAGTCTCTAAATATACTCATGCACCTCTCTTCACTAACAGTGGTGCTGTTGTTTTCATCATGTTCTACAATTTAAGTAGAAGAGATGACCCTTCCTTGGAAATTCAGCTTTAACCAAACTATATAAAAATCAGATTTTCAACAACAGTGAGAAGACAGACAATTTTCCAAGTACAGAAGCCATTCTTCCAGGTGTTTTGACTTGTTTCTAAATTGAAATCTACCACTAAGTTTCATTTGATTAATTTGGAAGAGGAGATGATCTAATCCCTCTATCAGTTTCTCTTCGATAACAGTTTCTGAAACAACAGCATCAAAAGCACAGTTTCCCCAAGCTGCAAAACATAAAATACCTGCAGACCTATTGCACAAAAGCCCCAGGACTCCAAACACAAAAATTGTTTGAGGACAAAGGCAGGCTTTCAAACACTGCCTCATTTGCTTGCAGAACCCCTTGAGCAACCCAAGAAAACCTTGCAAATCCTCTTTTAACCAAGATGCTTAGGACTTTCCTAACTCCTCTAGGAGAAATGTGGATCCTTCAAAGATGTGCTATATATGTATTTGAGATAAAGCATCGCCCAATACATCTGTAACCTACATTGCCATCTACCAGCCTTCCTTGAAACTTCATTAAGCCATTACAGTTTATACTAGGAGAAGATCATACCTCAAAAGAAATTCACTCACAGTGGAAGATTCTGCTTTTAGTCTTCAAACTGCATAAATCTAAAGCAAAATCCACCACTGGAATCAAATACCCCACAAGTCATCATGACCTAAAGGAAACAGGCAATCGATCACAGAGCAGTCAGGACAGAAGATGGCCATTAATTGCCAGAACCACACCATGCTAAAATAATTTATGCCTCTTTCAAAGTTATCCATGGTTTCAGCTAACCACTTCCCAAAAACCACTGTAAAACCAAATGTGAATAGAGAACTGATAAAATGACAGAAAAAATAATTACTGCAGAATATCTTTTCACAAAACCATTCCATATCTAACTTCTTCAGCCCTGAAAAGCTGAAGAAACAAGAGACAAGACCAGAACATTCATAGCTCTACAGTGAGAACTGTAGTGACAAAAAAAAGTGAAAAAAGTAACAATGTTGTTTGTTTGTTTTAATATTACAGTTTATTCACCAACCTTCTACACCCAAATATTGCCTTAATGTTCCACAAACGATAATTATCTGTCTTTTTCTCTGCGACACAGAGGTTAGTGACCTTGTCACCTCCCTCCTTGTTAATACTTCCCCTTTGCACCACAGGTCCAATCACCTTTTCTTTCAAATTGCCTAATTGATGAACATAATCAAGTTAAGTTCAGAGCAATTGTTCTCAACCTATATTTAATTTTGAAGGTTTTTTGCTTCTATTTCAGACACTAAGAATGGCTTTGTGTTCAAAAGCTTGTTTGTCCCTTCCCTCCAACCCTGCAACTATATCAGTTGTTTTCTTATCAGTCTTATCAGCTTGAGGTAGGGAATAAAATTTGTTCGAATTAACCAAAAAGCTGAAAACCATATCATTATTACCTTACTTAAACCTTCAGATATGTGGAAACTTTACCTAAAGATTCAATTTCTATCTGGAACCTGAAGGTCTGGAAGCGGAGATAGGAGAGCATGACAGTTTTCTGCACTAATTCTTTCTAGACCAATAAAAACACAAGCTAAGAACAAGATGTATATAATGCAATGATAATAGCCCCAAGTCTGATGCAGAGTCCCATGTTAAGACAATTCCCTCCCACTCAGTTTCCAAACCAAACTTATCAAGGCTGCAGGATCAGGGTTTATGCCAAGCAAAATACAAAGTTCTCCAAGTGTCAGTAGTACACCATTGCTTAAAAAAAAAAATATATATATATATATATATGTATATATGTAACCTTAAACCTTCTTCCACTTTATTTCCAACAAAACTAGACTTCTAAGGTATCCCAGATCCTTTGAAAAATAGTGAGAAAAATACTGATAAAGTTTTTGTTGATGTCATACTCTGCTTTAAACTGAGGCATCAGAGACAGATCTTTCCTTCTGAGTACAGGGAACTGATACCAACTAATGTTAAGAGTTCCTCAACTGCTTATTGTTACATTGTTGAGCCATCAGACACATCTGAACAGAATAATTCCATGATAGGGTCCAAAGAATCAAGCTGAGCTTTGCAAATCCCGATACATACTACTGTCTGCTGGAAAGATGCACATGATTTGTAATGTCAGTGGCTCCTTAGTAATAAAAACTATTGAAGGCTTCTAAGTATCATTTTGACATTAGTCATTGTATTAGCTTTTCATTTCATCTTCTTTCAAACTGGCACTGGTGTTTCAGGTCCATTCCCCATACAAAGTGATTCAAGTTATACATTTGTCATAATTTACTGTTACATACTTGAACAGTATATATTTTAATAATCAAACATTACCAACAAACCACTCCAAATCACTTCTGCAGCTTTCAGTTTTAAATTCCCTGGAAAGAAAACCAGCTATTTTGCAACTGAGGTGAAACTAATCTATTGCTTCCCCCCTGCCCCTCAATACTTTGGGGTTATTTTATTTCTGCTGGAAGCAGCTATCGATTTATGTTTGCCAACTGACTTGTCACTGGATAGGCATCCTTACATAAGCACACCAAGCCAAGAGCTGCAGTATCCCCACCTTCCAGCTCTCAACATCCTTATAATTGAAGATGCCAATAGTACTGACTTTTATAGTTTATGGGTTTTTTGGTTTGGGGTTTTTTGGGGTTTTTTTATGGCAGCTATACCAGCAGCAAGAGAGAAACCACCAAACTCTGTTCAGTACCTGGAATATCAATAAAATCTAAACTCAGGTCTCCTGAGGTGAAAGGAGAGTGTATCAAGCCCACCATGCCACTAGCCCTCAGCATATTAAGATGTTAATTAGTCACTTTCCTTATTATTCAGTCAAAATATACTGGATTGAAACAAATTAGATTTTTAGCACATATTTCACACATTGGATCAAGTCTTGCAAGGGTTTTCTTTTATTATTTATAAGATCATGTGCTGTCTTCCTGCTGAAAATGAGATGGTCTGCACGAGGAAAAAGGTAAAAGAAAAGCAGAGAAATGAAAATCAGATATTCCCTAATGATATTTAAAAATAGAAATTTTGCTACTGTTACATACAGCATGTTCCATCTTTTGAGATTTAATGGCTCTCTTGTGGTTTAATGGAGAATTACTTTCAGTAATTGATTATTAAAATTTAAAATTGCTAACCATCTTCATTATTAGATGAGCGAACATGTTATCCTTGTAATTAAAAAAGCTTGAGATTCACTTTCATCCTGTTGACAGAATGGGCAGATAGGCTCAGCACTCCAGTGTGATGGTTTCAGGGTTCTTGTTTGACAAAAATAGCCAGCAAGTTATTTGATGATGAACATACAGAACATCCACAGAGACTGAGCAAAAAATAACGAACAAGGATAAAATAATAATAAAAAGCTCTACAAACTAATTAAAGTTTTCAGTCCAAACTATCACAGGCAGAATGCATATAGTATTTTACTAAACTCAACTGAAATTCGTCGGAGAAAAAAAATATATTTGTATATTTATACACATATTATTTGTGTTACAAATATATACTATGTGATACATTGGAATTTTTTTTTCCTAGATGCAGGGCCATTTATACATTTTGGAATTCAGTGCTGGACTTCCTTCCTGCAGTAATACAGAAACATGTCTGGGATGAGTCTGAAGACTCCCATCTTCCCACTTAAAAAATGAAGAGAAGTAGACAGACCTGGTACCTTCAGTCACACTAGATAGTAAGGAAGAAGAACCAATTTTAAGATAACCTCTTAAGTACAATCCAAATGGCTAAGGCTTTGCACAAGAAAAGTAACTCTTTGGCCTTTCCATTGAGACTACCAATAGAATTTTAGGTCTTAATTTTAATACCATAGGCGGAACACAAGAAAAATAGAAAAAATAAATATTTTTAATACAAAATTTAAAGTTTAAAAGCACACCACCTTTCTGGAACTGTCTGCATTATGCTGTCAGTTCCCACACCTTGCAAAATTATAGAGGACCATGAAAAGTTCAAGGCTGTTACATAGTAACTGAGCTTCAATCAGCCTGAAAAAAATCATCTTTTCACCCTATGTATTTAATAGCAGTTTCATTGCCAAAGACATCACTTGTGTCAATGTATTGGTATCTTTTCTCCCATTTCTTCAGTGAGATAAGAAAATTACCACCTACATTTCTTAACCTGAAAGGAACAAAGGAGTTTCAAAAATATCTTACAAATATGTTGAAGAACAATTTTGCTCATCGTAATTAGAGTAGGAAACACATGCTTTTTTACTATCACATGGTGTGATCTTTCTAACCAAATGGTAATATCTGTGTCGAATCTCAGAACTATGGCAAGGCCCACTGTTTACAGACACATTCTCCCGATTGTTCCATGTTCCGTTTTCTTCCACACAGTTCTTGCCCGAGACAGTTCTTTCCATCTCCTCCCAAAGCACAGGAATGCTACTTACTGTATGTATATGTCAGCAAAGGTAGCATGGTCTCAGCACAATGCCATGGCAGATTGAGAATAATTAACAGGGGGCTTTTACACATCATTCACCAGTAACACCCTGGGATAGAATGTCAATACCACTTCCAAAATATGCCATGGAGGGAAATCCCAGATCCTTAGCAGAGCATGCTCCAATACATCACGTATAAAATAGTACTGGCTTTTCTCCATATAACTACTAGCAAATGAAAAACAGTAAGTATATTAACCATAAAATATATACTGTATTACATTCCAGTGTTAAAAAACGTGTTCACGTTCATTACATTATCCCAAGCAGCTTACCCAGAACAGTCTCTAAGCGCTGTTGATGCCTTTACATTAGTGCTTAAAGGTGCATTATACTGCATCCCTAGTCCAATGCTACAAGAATTACACAAGAGAGGCATTAAACTATAACTTTAATCACAAAGTAGGACCAAATAAACAAAGCTCTCTAACTGCAGTACATCCACAAACCTCTATTGGCTGAACTGTATTAGTAAAATAGAAAATACAGAGCTGTCAGTATCTGGTGACAGAGAACCCCTTTCTGATCCCGTGTCTGTAGTATAAGAGAAATGTGCTTTAAGGATCAAATCACCTATTGACATTACCCAAATGACACAAAAGACTTTTAAGAATTTTCCTATTTGAAAGGAAAAATGCATATGTTTTTCCTGTGTAACAGGATGCAAGATGTACCTGGCCATTCAAAAAAAAAAACCCACAACACTATAGTTTTTAAACATAGGCAATCTGGAGCTTAAATTGTGATGGGTTATGATTTCCTGTGGCTTCTGTTACACATATAGCTCTAAAAATAACCTACTTTTTACACATATTTGAGATTCTCTTCATCTTCCAAACTGCAAAAATATTTCCATCAGAAATGAAAGAATCACAGAACAAATTAGAATGTATTCCAATAAAGGAAGAGTTCACTATTTTTAACTTCTCTGTGTGAATCATTTTGCATTTTTATGCATCCCTTATTTAAACATCAGACACCTGGAGACTCACTAGCAAATAACAAAATTCCAAAGTTAAATTATTTCTGAGAGCGAGCACTGTAGGGTTAGGACCAGAGAATTATGAATTGAGATGTTTATAGGATTCTTTACAGGGATAGAAACAGAAGAACTGTATCTTTGATTACTAAAATCAAGTTCTCCCTGTGGTTTCAAATTACGTGAAAGTTTTTTGCACATACATGTGATATTCCATGACATTAACAACCCTGCTATCCCTTTTACTTCATTGTGCCTGCATTTCACAACAGGTATTTAACATCTTAGCAGTGTAAGGACGAGGACCAGCTTTCACCCTCTTTGGTCCCAGGTAAATCCATGTCACAGAGGTGTCCTAATGCTAAAGATATGGATGGGGTTGGGAACATTAAAAATAACAAAAAATCCTGAATATCTCTGTTTTCAACTTCACCCTGTGAGGCACAGAAAGAGCAGGACACTGGCAGACATCAACAAGGTTTTAAGTGGTGTAACTAATTTTGCACATTCAAAACAGACTACCTGTTAGGTTTGGATTACAGATGAGATTAAGGTTATACAGAAGAACATGAAAAGTTAGATTTGTGGATTCATTTGAGCAGGCTTTCACCGATAGCAGAAAGTATTTTGTAGACATCCAATGGATTATGCTTCTTTTTGGTCCTGTACTCTTCAGCTATGAAGGCTTGGAGAGATGGGTGTTGAATGGACTATATTTGGTAATGTTCAAATAGTCCCACAACTACAAGTACTTTTGGAGGGGTGAGGGAAGCAGGTAAGGGCCAGGTGGAAGCAAGTCTCAAAAGCTTTATGTAAAATAGTAATCCCAGTACGGTCCACAAAGCCTAAAAGCCAAATCAAAGAAGATGAGGAGCAGAAAATGCAATTCACACTTGCTGTAATCTGTCCTTTCCTTTAAAGGCACTAAATTCCTGGTAAGCAAGCTCCACTGTTAATAGTGTCAATATAAAGCATATTTACAAGTGTTTAGGTGTAAAGATTGTACCTCTAAGGCTTGCGGTTTGTTTTTGAAGAAGATAGAAGGGGGTGGAGGGGGGCAGGCAGGAGGCACACTCCAAAAATGTACAGATACAGCTTGGCAAGAGAGCCTTGAGGCCCAACTGTCCACAACATGTAGTCACACAAAACTAGTGCAAATATCCATACAATCACAACTATACAGCACATATAAAAATCAAAAACCTGTGCATGCTTGTGCTTTTCTTAAGTAACTCATCATATTCTCCTATATGAAAACGCTAAACACCTTGAACTTCAAAGGATCTATTTCCATAACACACTTATTAAAATTACAGATTGCTCTAATTCAGTATGTCATTAACTAATGTTGTTGTGGCTGGATTACAAACCCGTTGTTACCCCTACATGTTATACACTGGATATCGGCTGGATGTTTGGCTCTGTGCCTGGTTACAGCATGGGAGACCCAAACCTTCGAAGCTGACCTTGTGTCCTCCTTCCCTCCTGAGAGGGTTTCTCCTTGTCCTCACGTGCCTCTACTGTGCTCTTTTTATAACAACAGAACACCTAAAGCCTAGTGCAAAGACAAATAAATCTCTATCAGGAAGGACAGAGTAGAAATTGACTAATCAGGAAACATGTTTTTTCCAGAAGTCGATTAATGCTAAACTCACCTTCCTGCACTTACATTAAGTAATGTACATGTATTTCTTACACGTGCAGGAAATCCTTTTTTGTCTCCTTGTTTTGGTAACTACATGCTCAGTCATGGATCCAACACGCATCACCTTGCACGAACTGATTTCCATTCCACTAATATTCTAAATGACTAGCTTATAGTAAGCATCTTCTTGGATTTTGTAGTTTTATAGATGAGACAAAGAGAACTAATTGTTTTGCTTCTCAAGTGAATTAGGTGAAATTATGTGCAATTTAACATGGAGTGTTTTTTAACCAAGATGCAGGGAAAAATGAGATTCTTAAACTTGCTTGGAAGCAGTATGAGAAGTCTACTTGTACTGACTACAAAAAGCTGGGTTTATATTTTAAAGAAACTTTTTAAAAACATAATACAGAAGTATTTACAACGAAAAATTCTACATTAAGTTTCATAGAGAGAGAGAAACACAAAGTGTATAAAAGCAGGGAATTGACTTTCAACTCTAATTAGAATCTCAGAGATCTGAGAGAACACCCCCAAAAAAAACCCACCACACCAAAAACTCCATACATAATCTTTTTATCTGCATCCAGAAGAGGCAAAAATCTGATGCTAGGGACACTTGTATTATTATTATATACATTGTTAAACACCACTGTTATAATTTTCATTAAAATCTACAGTAATTCAGTTAATTAAAAAAAATTATCACATGGCAATTAATGTTTCATTTACAAAAGGATGTGCAAGTGCTTAGATACTGCATTAGGAAGGGGCGATTTAAGAAATCAGTATGTTTTTCAATAGTTTAACTATTTCCCAAGACTTATCAAATTCACAACATTACAACTGAAGTACTTGTTTGAATGCCATCCCAAACAGATAAAGGGGAAAAGTGGAGTACGCTTTGAAGATTTTTCCAGACAGCACCAGTGACACAGACAGGTATGATATAGTCTTATTCTACTGACACTTTTAAATAAGCCTGAAAAATTGCTTTCCAACTAAATAGATAATTTAGTTGAAAACTAACAAACTTCAGCTCATAATTATAATGAGCCACCACAGAACATTTTTCTCCCTATCAAGCTATAGCGTATATGTGCTCTAGATTTAAAGGCCTATGCCACAACCTGTGCAAGTACAGTAGAGTATTACCAACTGAAAGTAAGACTTCATTAAGAGAGAGTTGTTTAGTTTCATAATAAGCTACTAAGTGATGGAAATTTTACACTGTTATCTTCACCCAAAAAATTTCAAATAGGCTTTTTCTTTCTATTTTTGTAACCATGACAATTGCTAACTACAATATAGCTATTTTAAAATAGCTTCGTTAACATAAACAGTATCAACTTCAGTCAGTTTTGATCTTGCTGCAGGGAGTACAACCTTCAAGAGATTGACAACTCTCTCAACTAACTAAATTTTCACTCCATAGCAAACCAAACTATTGGTTTACTGATGCATTCAGCTAACAGGATTTATGAAATTCCCTCAGTCAGGTTTTTCCATTGCTTTAAATCTATACCTGCTCAACTTGCAGGGTCTGTTTTAGCTTGCTAAACTCCTACAAATCCAGTTCTATTACAGTGCCAGAGGGATTTATAAGTGGTTTTGCTTTTATAAACCACAGGCTGAAGACAAGGGATGTTTGACACCTCTGAGAAAACAATCCAGTCTGGCACACTGATGACTGTGAATCAGAAGTGGGCAGATTTACTGACAGACACAGGGACCCTTTGCAGACTATGTGGAGCTACAGTCACCTGCCCCCACCACCTCCAGAAACCCAAAGCTCCACACCACCAGTCCCACAGCACTCGTGTGCCCTGGGGCAGGGGACAAGTCAAGCCTCTGAATCCAAAAAGCAGCTCTGGAAGCTCCTGACCTCCATCAGCTCCCTGACTTCCCCTGTCACTGCACAAGGAGCTCAGCTCAATCCCACCAAGGACATCTATCAGGGTATCGGGTCCCTCTCCAAATCATTACTGAGCTGCAAAAAGGAGTCTCTTTGGTCTCAGATCAAAATACCACAAATCCTCTATCCTACATGCACCCATTCCTCTGCTTTCGACCACTTTTTCGGCTGGGAAAGGAGGATCTCAGCCAACAGTCAGTTCCCATTTAACTAAGTTGTTCACAAGCAAGAAACATAAGTGACTAGCAACACTTGGATTTTGCGAAGGTACTAAGCACCATTGCAGTAAGGTCTCTCCTAATAGCCAATTTTAGTTTGGTTGTTTTAGCAGAAGAAAGAGGGGTAAATAAATGAGTAAATAAAACTAATTAAAGAAAACCACCCACAACACACTAAATGAGTTTTTCCCTAAAAAATAAACATGAAAGCTGATGTACATGCATACACAAGCAAAATATTCTTAGCTCTTTATAAAAATCATACAATGTACTATCAATAAGCATGCGAACTGAGGACCAAGTCCTAGTCCGACAGCGTGCCCATAGCATTTGTCTCTATGGGAAGCAAGGTGATGGGTGCATAGATGTTCAGAATCTGACCAGCATGATGTAGGTATCAGATACCATTTAATGGGCAGCACAGTGAAAGCAATAGTTTTCATTTACTCTCTGTGGAACATATTTTTTTCTCTCTGCAATATTTTTATGAACCTTGTCACTATTCCTTTTCGCACAGAATCAATGAATGAGTTTTGTTTGTGGTTTTGTTGTTGTTGTTTCTGGGGTTTTGGGAGGAGGTTTGGTTTTGGTTTTTTTTGCTTTTAACTCAGAGTGGTCATGCATACACATTGACTCACCACCATGGGAGCCACATACCACATACTCTTCATTACAAAATGTTCTTGGACCAACAGGAGAACTGCCTGGCAGCCCTTGTTTAGAGCCAAAGGGAAGAGTAGTTAAACTAGGGTTATGTTAACCAGAAAACACAGTGCATTGAAAATAATTCATTTTCCAGTGCTCATACAATTTTTATTTTTTCCATTCCATACATTAGCACGAGTACTGTGATAGCAACATCCAAACTGTTGTATATAGTTTAGAACTCAAAGCTTGTGATTTAAGAAGCATGACTAATCATAAAGACACACAGAATACTGAGGATATTAACTATTACTACAAAAATCAGTGCAATGATGATAAAAGCGTACTGACCTCTGAACCCGTGGCTATTGTTTAGTCATAGACTCTACAGGCCTTTTCCTGTTGCGTTATAACATACCAAATGGTTTGGGTTACCGATGTTACAGGTTTCTCAGTCCCACTTTTGCAAGAAGAGTGCTGAAAGCCTGTAGCCAGTCTGAGACTGCAGCCCAGCAGCAGAGTATGTTACAGTTCCCTGCTGTGCCCGACACACTGATGTGGGAAGTGCAAGAGAACAAGGACAAAGCTTTGCCTCTCCAGCTCTAACAGTTCTGGAGTGCCCCAACTAACAGCCAAGACAGCAGGGCTTTTATTTAGCTAGACCAACCTAGAACCTGAAGTACCAACTGCCCAAAAAAAGGACACCACCTCACATTAACTAAGAAAATGAATCAAACTATGTTTTATCCAGAGCCAAAGCAGTGCAGGAAAGCAATTCAGTGGCTGCTGGGAAGAAAGAAGTGCTGCTTCCAAAGTTGATTAGGTAGAGAATTGCAATTTTAACAGTTTTCCTTTGGAGTGGGGGAGAGAAACAGACTGAGAGACATTTTAGCATTGTAAATATGTCTTATTAAACAGACACACGAAAAGCTGCCAGCTCAAATGGGGTGTTTTCCCTTTCTGAAGGATTTTGAAAGAGACACCATTTTGATCAAAACCCAGGGGAATTTTGAAGTCATAAGAGCAGATGGAACAGCTCCTGCTCAGAACAGTGAAAAACAAAGATCCTGTTGTTCATAACTGCTCTGATCCCAGGTCACGTTAGCTTTCTGTGGCATTAGGCAATGGCTGCTTAAAAACTGTCTTTCTGCAGTCCAGGGGACAAAAACACAGCAGTGTAGATCATTACTTTTCTGATAACACTAAAAAAACCTAGGGTACAGTTGAGCTGCTAATAAAGCCTGAAAAAGCCATTTTCTCACACCTCACATACTCTTCTGGTGTGTCTTCAAGGCACAGTTATTCCTTTTTAATCATATATTACCTGTTAGCAGCTCTTCATCAAAAGATTCCCAGCCTCTCTTCCTTTGCTGTGTAGGAGGTAGCTATCACCCAGTCTTTTAGCTTTCTCCCTCAATTTCTGCAGAAAAATCTCACTCTCCAATCCTCAAGTCACAAGTGTCCCTCTCTGCTCAGGGATCATCACCACCTATCTTCTCTTGTCTGGTTGCCCAGCATATTTGATTCTCTTTCTCTTGAGGCAGAGCTGAGTGCGGCCTTTGACATCTGGCTCCCTAGGGCTTGCAGGTGCACCGCTCAGCCACCCAGGAAGGTTTCTAGGCCTCTTTTCTGCTTGGTGGAGAGGAAGGTGTTCCATAACACCTGCCTAAGTAAGTATTACTGAAGCTTATGATCCTTTTGAAACTTCACCTCAATTTTACAGATTTTCATCAGTAAAACCAAGTATAGATCATTGACCTTCCTCCAGTCTCTCCTGCACTGGAATTTCAAGTGCAATAATTGCCACGTTTTGTCTCAATAGGATTTTTCCTGCTATTAAATTTAAACCAAGTATAAGTTGCAAATTGCTTCTAGCCTAGGGCAGATACATTTTACTCCGGGGCTTAATACTTTATTTGACCCTGGCTTGACTTCATATCAGGATCTACAAGACTAATCAGACAGGCAGCTTTAAAGAAGCTTTAGGCGTTAACTTTTTAGGCCTTTGTCTTAGAAATTTTTCCTCTAAGAACAACCACAACACAAACAGTAGCCAGTGTAAAAACAACAGGGCAACTGTTTCCACGAGGCTTTTCCTTTTTCTTCCAAATAGGAACACAAGATGCAAGTCCTTGCAAGTCCTCTATATGCAGCAGTGACATCATCTAAAAAGGTTATGCATCTAAAA
Organism: Caloenas nicobarica; assembly: GCF_036013445.1. NCBI lineage: Eukaryota > Metazoa > Chordata > Aves > Columbiformes > Columbidae > Caloenas > Caloenas nicobarica. The sequence continues at coordinate 23,030,375 of NC_088250.1, read as the reverse complement.
AGGTTATGCATGAGGTAGTAACACGGGTACTATGAGGTACAACACCAGTGTGCATTAGCAGTTTACTATGTGCAATACTCAGTCTACCCTCTTCAGGAATTCTGACCTCCTAGAGAGTCAAGAACAAACACAGACTGCACCCATAATAAGTAGGCCTATGAGCAACACTAGTCATATTTTGTATTTACGGTAAACTCTCTAATGGATGCAGATACACAGCACTTAAAAGGTCTGAAAGCTTGAGATCTTCTTGTTCAGTTCATTGCTTAGCATCTGGAAGGGTTATAGGAAATCTTCCCCCCACCCATTTTTGACCCTTCTGCCAAAATTCATACACTTAGTATCTTATGTACTGTGATACATGAAGCTGCTTTTTCACCTCGTTTGCATGCCATCCCTAAAACTCATGACATTATTAACCTCTGTTTTTCTGCATCTAATAGATGTCACCAGCCAAACAGTTTTAATAAATGCATCCTGGAACATTCAGTTTGGAGCTAAGGTACCACATGTGAAAAGGAAAAATAATGATAAGTGATAAATGGGCTAAAGATTTTAGGGAAATTTTCTTGTATTTAATTAATCTACCATTTTTACTAAGTTGCTTTCAAGTGAAATGGCTTTTTACCAACTCCTTTTGAAAAGGTTAGAAGGGTATTCCCTGAGCTACAATCATTAGCATATAGATGTCTCTAAGTGTTAATTTCTGTTTTCACTGAATGAATGTAATTTCAAATGAGGTCCTTTCAAATCAGTTAACTTTGGCCATTTGAGAAAGATAAGAAAAAACAGACTCAAGCAGGAGCCCCAGCAAAACCTGCTTCTTAAGGACAAATACATGTCACTATTTAAGAGCCTCCATTGCCACATGCTGCAATGATAGATTTTAGGAAAATTGTGGGAAAGGGTGGGTGCTAGGATTAAAGTCCTACCACTAGATGATAGAATCCATTAAGAGGGTTAACAATAACAAAAAAGAAGGCTTATTTTTATAGATCGTTTTTTAAAATAGTTGAAAACCAGCCTAGAAATTAGAGTTGTGACAATTAGTTTTACACCTATAGCAAAACTCATTGAATTCCTTCTTTCAGTTTTATGCAAAGGAAGAATAATTTAGGAGCTGATCAAGCTTGCAGTGAAATGAACTGTTTACCAACAGTTATCTTCAGCTGGATCAGGCTCAGGAATGTTTCGAAGTTTCCCATTTTAAATAACCTAATACAGGTTCAGTATGAGTACTATGGACCCCTGACACAGCTGTCCACCGAGGTGTGCAGGCCTCCAACATATATACACTCTATAACAGAGCTGATAAAGATAGACAATATTTTTAGTTAAGCATATCTCATTCTACATCATGAAGTCATATCCTCACCAGATCATAACTTTCCCAAAATTACATTTCTCCCAGAGTGATTATTTCTTAATCGAACATCTTAACTCAGGAAAGAAAAAAAAAAGAAAAGAAACAACCAACTTCAATCTTTGAGAACACGTTTCCTCATGAGAAATATGAGATTTGGGAAAGTGAGTTGCTCTAACCTACACAGAAATTCCACTTGTTCTGGCAAAGGTACAAGGCTTTTGATTATATTTAATTTACACATAGTGAAATTATCATTGCCATATTTTGGCAGTCAAAAATCATAAGTATGTTTGCTCCAAATGTAACAGGACCTGCAGCAGTCAAACCCAAGCCACACTGTTTTCTTGGCAGCAGAAAATCCCTAAAGTGCGACAAGCACCAGAAAAGAAACCAAGATGACCATTCTTTGTTTTTACCCATACAAGATACAATGATATTAGGGAAGGGAACAGTGCAATGATCAGAAAGCCAAAACCAAAAGTCAGTAAGAGGAGAGACTAATGCCTTGTCAGCCCTCTTGCTGTAAAGAGAAAGCAATAGCAGCCAGAAGATCAAGTCTGATAGGTGAAAGTTGGACAGAAAGTCAGAGCATGTCAGATCACACACATCAGAAATATGAATCAAAAAAATCTCCAAAACCCAGGTTTTACATTCAGAGATCAATACTATTCTCTTTCTACTTCTTTTTTTTTTGCCACTTCTACATGTTGCTCCATTAAGTCAAGTAAGGATACATACTGTAGGATATGCTAGATGGATTGGACAAGAGAGAAGATAATAGTGTTCCTTAAATAAAAGTTCTTTGTCCCTGCTATATAATCAAAAGCAACCAATTATACTGAAATAGCATTTAGGTTGTAAAGTCAACATTCAACAGGGAGGAAACACTACATTAAACAGGCACTGACAATTACACGTGTCCATCTACTGTTTTAGCTTCAAATGAAGTTGTCTTCCTGAGAAAGGTAACAGCAGTGCAAGCTTTCCCCTCTAAATACTCTAGTCAATGTGTCTCGGCCATGCTTGAGATGAGTTCTCTCACCTCAGCCTTCCCTCTCCTCCACCAACAGACAAAAGGCAGGCCAGCTGATGCCAGCTATTTTATGGATAAAAGTCTATTCGGACTTGGACTAGGAGCGGCAACATGGTATATGAAATAAATTGAACAGATGGTAACATTCAACTTTGATATTCTTTTTTACCCCAGTCACTTTTCTGCATCAGACTTGCTTGAAATATGCTGATTATGCAAACCCTGAAAATGAGCTTTATACTCTTCAAATATACATACATTATCGAATCTAATACCATACCAGCAAATACATAAACAGACCAACTCCTAGCTGGTATTGCTATGAATCCTTGCTAATAAATCCAGCTTGTTTAAATAAGTCATGCAGTGGCACTGCAGGTACTCCAGCCTCTGCTCTTCAATAGGAATTGGCCACAGAGGGAGGGATTTCCCACCCACAGAACTCTTCATAAGATTTCCCAAATGTGCACTATATTTAAACATTATCTACACTGCATATTGGCTTCAACAGCCCTGTTCTATGAATAAGAAGCATTTACATGTAAAAGGCTGAATGGAAGTTATGAAATCACCTTCCACAGTTATGAGCATATCTATGCCATCTTTTATCCAGTACTTTAAAGAAATTCTAAATTATACTTTTATTTTTGTTTTAATTCTGCAAGATATTCAGGAAAAGTACACTACAAGTTTGACGTGTATTTAAAGCCCTGAGATTCTATTTTATTTTAGGTTTTCCTACATATAGTTCACATGCAATTTCAAAAAATGTTCTATAGCAAAATTTCTTCACATTATCTCTTCCACAACAAAAGTGTAAGCCTGTTTTTAGCAGAGCCGTAAATAAAAAATGCCATCATATTCTCTGTTTTTCGTAAGGCCCTTCATGTAAGCAGAATCCTTGTGCTCTGTTCTTAGTGTGTATGAAATGTGCAGAGTCTTTAGAAATGCAGATAATCAAAAAAAAGAGCCACTAGGGAAACAAAGTAATAACATTAGCTAATGCCACACAGTAATGTTTATTTAACAAATCTGTGTTGCATGCCTGACATTTCCCCTGGCATCAATTTATTTTGTTTTGCTTTTCTCTGATAGCAGCACAAATGCATTTAAAATGTAAACTTATTTTACACCTACCAAAGTGTATACACAATATAATAAAAACATATACATCTTTTTTAATATCTTATGGGAATACATACTGGAGATGTGCAGAAAGCCCAACAGCTAAAGTAAATGATCTAGATTATGGAAAATGTTCATTTTTAGGTTTCCCAATAGCTACTAAAACTGAAATTGTCAGTGCACTGTACATCACTGCATTATGTTATTTATAAAGTGCCACAATGTGACAAAATGATGCTATCCATCAGGATCCAATCTTAACTGAAAGTGGCAGGGGAAGTGGAGTGGATGGAAAGATATCTTTGCAGTCCATTCAACTGGCAGCTTGGAATGGTTACAAATGGCAATTTTCAGAAGTTTAATTTACTGGTCATTTGTAAAAGTATACACAAATGATTCTGTGGACCAAATTAGAAAAAAAACCTTCCTACTTTCAAACTTCTTTGTAACCAATCTCTCTCTTGCTTCACTTTCCTTCCAACCAAATATACTGTTTCATTCATGCCACTCTTGCTTTCTTCATTAGTCTCCTAGATTCATCAGCCTTTCTTTCCAGGATCAGTACCTTTCTTCACTCAAGAAGCCAGCCCAACCAGCTGTCTCCATGAAATCCTTTTTAATTCCCCTTTTCTGTTTTGTCTAGCAGTCTCTTTGCTGCCTCAATGAACTTTTTCAGAACACTGAAATCCCAAATTTTATGTCCTCTATTCTAAAATATTCAAGTTATGTCAGACAACACCAAGAACATCATCAGACAACACACCAGGCAGGATGATGTAATCTATTTCATTCTGTAGCCACACTCTACTCTCACAGTAACTAAAATTTTTAAAATATAGAAAAATAAGTGCCATTAAATTCAAACTAATGTAAAACAATAACCTGAAGCATGCACATGCAATGGTTGGCCACGAGTCAGATACTACCACTCTAAAAACAGTAGAGTTCAAAGCTCTACACAGGTCAGGAAAATAAACAGTATTAAAAACTGTAAAGCAGGAAAACAAGAACAAACAAACAAATCTTGAAACACTATGCGACTTTGTAAATCCAAACACACACAGATCTTTCACTCTAAATGCAGCTCTGACAACCTCATTAAAGGAAAGCAGGGAGTTCAGAAAAGCACAAGAATCATCAGGAATATAGAGAATGTCCAAAAAATAGAGTTCAGTTCTTTTCCTTCCCAACAAAGGAGAACTACACCCCCATCTATAAAGTAGCAAACAGTGAGGTAAACCTGATAACAAGTCACCTAGTCAATAGTTGTCACTGATAAACATCTGGTAAACCTATCAAGCAGCATGTTTTAAAAACCCACAGAGAACTTCTTCCACATAATGAGAACTGCAGCTCTTTGCCTGACAAGTGGAAGTGTATAAATGGGAACAAACAGAGCTGAGTCCCTCCATATAGCTCCCTTTTCCTATTCCCTCTACCAGTATTTACCATTGGCCACCAGTAAGAAGAAAATATTGAGTCCATTTAACTTAAATTAATTTGGAAACATTACCAAAAATCATAATGAGCATTTCCCCACCCTGTCCAGAGTTTCTGGGGATGATGAGAAGAGAAAACTTTACTCTCAAATAATCGGTTCCTAGAGGCAAAGGTTACTCCTCTTTTCAAACTGTTTAACCTCATTTCTTCAGTGCTTCATTTTTGCTTTCTCCATCTCTCATACAGAACCAGATAGCCTCCTTTTCCACCTCTGGTAATCATTAGCAGCATTCCAGGTGCAGGAATTTGGGGCAGAAGGTTTCACAGGAGAGAGGATACATCAAAATTATTCCTTGACCCAAAGGAAATTATAGCCTTCAAGTAATCTGCATGGGCCCATGCCTCCAGTTACAAGGCAAAGGTATTCAGGAATTGAAGAATGAAAGCATTCTGACTGGAAAAAGAGTCATGACTAGACTATGAAATACTGTAAGGTTTATGCTTTGTTAAGCTATCTTTAAGAAAAAGGCCTGGGTATAGAATCTATTTTATAACATGGGAGTCTTACTGCTATTGCTGCCACAGCGGAATCTGGAAGGATATACCAGGATATTCTGCCATATGGTCATATTTGCTCAGTTGCCCAGCTCCATCTATTTTCTTCTCCAATACAAGAGTAATTTGTGTTGCTCAGGAGAGAGGAGGGGGGAAAAAAAAAAAAAAAGGAAACACACACAACAACAAAAAGTCAACATTAAATGAAAAGGTATTCTTCCAGGCATAATGCATCATTTAAAAATCTATGTAAATATCATTGTTTACTTATTTGACTGGTAACTCCTTTATGTGGCATAAAACCAGAATGTGAATACTTACCCAGAGACACATTTTGCATTACCAAAAAAAAAAAGCAAGCCACTTACAAGTTGGTGTGCAGTAACACTTGCACTTGAATACCATTAAATGTACTAACGGCACATTGATGTATTTGATACACTGCTATTCACTGTTAGTATCTGCACAGTACACAGGTTATACTTAACGATATTTCCTGCTGGGCATCAGTAATAGAATACTTGAAGAAATTCTATGCAATTATTCTGAGTCTGCCATCTTAAAAATGGTTTAGCTAATGTTCAATAAAAAGCAAACAACTGAAAACACACCTCCTTATCTGACCCCAGTGTATCACACCAGCATGATACTTTTCCTTCTGTCACCAGGATCAACACCAGGTAAACTGGCAGAAAACTCAATTACAAACTAGAAGACACCTTCAGTGTCAGCCACCTAGTTCTTTGGTACTCTCTTCCACAGTTTCATGTATTCTTGCTCTCTGTTACCTCTGCAGAAAACTCTAATCTCATTTGGTCAGCAGAGGAAAACTGAAAATTTTACACAAGTAAGAATTTTAGTCACTATGTTTATTCCATGTTCAGCAGCATGATATAATGACCCTTCATCATTCTTCCTTGTAAAGACTTTTTTTCCAGCACAAACACTGGGCAATATAGAAGTGTTTATTTCAGACTAATGTGCTACTGGCTGCAGTCTACATTGCTTTCTTTCTCTTCTTTGGTGCCAGTGTTGTTTATCCTCCTATACTAATAGCATCACTCTAGTCCTTTCTCTGCCACAACTGTTTTTCCTGAACTGTTAGTTGCCCTTGTCTAGGTCTGTTATTGGCTCTATCTCAAGTTTGAAGACCTTAAAAAGTTACAGACAAGATTTCCTATAGGAAGTCCATGATATAATCATTATATGATTATGAAGCATCAGCTGTAGAGAATCTGCAAAAGTCACCGCTCCTTGAAGCCTCTTTTTTTCTTGGGCATCTCCTAAGCATATATGAATCCTTTGGTTTGGATGCATAAGGTGTTATTTTTAAAAATGTTATTCACCACCTAAAAAAAAATTTATTCTAATACACTCATAATGGAGGTTGTTTCCCTGCCCCTGCTTATGCCAAAGATACCAGAATGTTTTACAAAATGCAAAACTGAGGCAGGAGTCTAATTCTATACACAGGAAAGTAGTAATGCCTTGGGACTGACAGAGAACTGCTGCTGACAGACTTGATTTACTCCTCTTCCCACTACTCACAAATAAATACACATACTAATCAGAGAGATACCCACAAGTAACGTACATGTGTATTATCATAGAGAGGAAAATCTGTTTGAGACCACTAATTAGAAATAAGTAGCATTTTGCACAAACAGATTTTCCTTTACCAGATGGTTTCCACTAATATTCACTAATAAAAAGCCTGTTAAAGGAGCTTATGTTCCATTAGATTGGAAGAGGCCAGAAACAACACAACCATGTCAGCAATTAATTTCATTAGAAAGATGAAGTCAGTTCTGTCCAGGAACTTTGTAGCTTTTACAGCTTCCTTTACAGCGTACAGCTTTCATTTCTGTAGTGCAAGACACCTGACAACCTTTCTGTAGCAAAACCATATTTTTTGGCTTTTAAGACAAAGTCTTAAATGGAATCTTGTCAATATTTGTACATGCATATATTCATATGAAGCCTTGAGGAATTGCCTCATAGTTCTACCTTGGTTTTCCATTTATTAGCAAATTAAATACTACCTAAAGTTTTGAACCACTGTCCTATGACAGAGTTTGGTCAGCCTATCAAAATACTGATCATATAATTTATGATAAACACTTTTTCTAATGGCAAAATACTGATTTATCTCAAGAGTCAAAACTCAAATGATTTTTTGGCAACAGTTGTCTCTCCTGTTCCTTAGTACATCACCAATCAGAGAGGAAGTCACAAGAATAGATTTTCTATGAAAAAAATATTTTAAGTAGTAGGAAAAACACCACACTATTGGCCATTTGTCAGAAGAGCTAGGGTAACATACACATTTAAGCATGAAATGCAATCCCTTCCCAAGAAAATATAAAGTATCATCATGTAAAACCTAGAAGCTATTTGTTAAATACGACAAAATACAAGTAGCCAGATTATAGACACATATTTTAGATACGAACAGCAGCCACAAAATCCCTCCCTACTCAAAAAAGGGAACATCACCACCCCCCACCAGGAAAAAAAAACCACAAACACCACCACACCAAACACACCACAAACACACACAACACCACCACACTTTATGTTTCTTTAGTGCCAGAGAACCATTCCAACCCAACATCTGTCCCTTGCTCAGCTCCTCTCACTTGATGACTTTTTGCCATTTTCCAGTGTGGTAGGATTTCTCATTACATATCATTACATTACTCATTACATACCATTTACAATTATTCTAGCTTCTAAATACCATCCTATCTCCATCCACACAGAGGAGACCAAGTGAACTGCTCCTCCTCCTTCCTTCTACACCAGTGAGTAAACAAACCTGAGGTCACAACTGGTTGTTCTTGTTCCTCAGAGTCTGCATCCACAGGCAAAATACTTATCTCTCTGTACCAATTACACTTCCCCAAACAGGGTTAATATTAAGACCCTACTTTACTGAAACTATGTACCCTGAATGTACTGAAAGAAGAGATTGTCCAAGATCTTCTTATGCCCACCATCAAGGCATTATTATGCATCCAGATACAATGCAATTAGAACAAGAGAACCTCTTCACTAAGACTAGTGCTGGAGCCAAGAGATTTTAACTCACATCACTACTCCTGCGAAACAGAGGTTCTTTGCAAGAAAACTGTACAGAGGTACAGTCCATGAACAGGTAATTTTGTTTCTTTGTAAAGGATAAGTATGGCATTATTCAGCTTATTTGACACTTCAAGACATTATGTAATGTATGCATTTTTTAAAATAATCATCTGCATTATGAGGTTTGTGACATCATGAAAGATTCTTTACAGTACTTTTTAAACTGTCCCAGTTATGTATGTGAAAAGAAACTATAAAAATCAGAATGAAAGAACAATTCTTAAATTAGTACAAGGGCAGAGCAACAGCTTTTTTCAAAAACAGCTTTTATGCTGAACATGTTTGCAGTTTTCAAATTTATGGGTGTAGCTGTCAACATGTATATTCACTTTTAGAATATCGTCCTGGCTTAGTGAGGTCTTCTGGAATGATTTCTCTTAATAAAAAGTTAACATGCTTACATATCTGGTTTCCACCTTCCTACTTTTTTTTTTTCTTTTTAATTATCTACACTGCTCTATAGCAGAAAGATCACAGCAAAGTTTACTTTAAAACTTTACAGTGCATTCAACTACTTCAACACTTCAAAGTCAGGCAGCTTCCAATTAAACTTCCAAGTAATAATTGTTGAAGCTTAACTCTTAACAAGTATGAATCCATATCTTCAGCATAAGAAACCTAAGCTCGAAAAAAGTCACGATACAATTGCATTTTAGTTACAACTGCATGCCATCAACAAATGGTGACACATTACTAAATAGAAATGAGACTCCTTAGTAGCCTCTCCATCTTTGGTCAAGCCTCATAATTGCAGCACATACCCTTCATCTACCTCACTTCTTTCTATCTCACCATCTCTCCACCTGTCTCCAGTTTATGCTGCTGTTTCTGTTCAGCAAAACATGAGAGGATCCAATTCAGCAAACATGCACCCCTCAGAACAAAAATTCCCCTGTAACATCAGGCTAATGAGTGTCAAGTTCAGAGTTATTCAGTAAAAATACTGGTGTTTCGCTAGCTCAGAATTGTTCCACGGGACTCCACAGCTGACTGACAGAATCAGTGACAATTTCTAAATTCAGACACATCCCACAAGAACGTCTCATAATCACGGATTGAACAGATTAAGACTTCTCCCTGGTCCTAAGCAGCTGAAGTAGTTGTTTCTCCTCTAACTTATTCCCTTCCATTTAATCTTTTCATTCACTCTTCTACTTTTTAGTGTTTTTTTAGAGTTGAAACCGCCACAGTCTACTTGGCTAAACTGCTATTGTTCTCTAGCTTTTACTTGGAGCTCATTTCTTCCAATCTTATCACAGTTCTCTCCTTCATGAGCTCTCCATTTGTTTCATTTTTCTTCTCTTGAGCTACCCACAATCAGTCTGATATACCTCAAGCCTTTTTTTCTTGTCTGTACAACCCAGTGTAGCAGAATTTCTCCACGACTGCACCTCTTTGCAAGGAGCCTGCATAACATCAAATACATTTTTCTCCTACTGCTACAACTTTGAAAGCATCCTGAACCGTACATGTGCATTACTCCACTCAGTATCACGCTTTCAGCACTAGATTCAGCAACTGTAGATACAGAACCAATGACACTTCCAGATTACATCCATAGTTTGTTAAAAACCGGCAAACCAGCAACACTTCATACAGCAAAGACAGTATTTTCCTATTTTCCTAGAATAAATTCTAGGAAAACAAATAACTGACAAAAAAAAGCATTTCAAAGAGAAAGAGATTATTTTCTGCAAGTACCAAAAATACAATCTATAAAGGCAGAGGAAAATAAAACTTGAAAACCTGGAAGAATGTCAATAGTTAACATTCTTGCAGCTACTTGGATCAACACAATGGCAAAAGCATATTCATTTTTTCCTGTGTTTCTTAATTCATACCAAGTGATATGGCTTTATTTCAACGGGAAGTAGGAGCAGAAGCAGAACACACATTCCTGCAGACAAAGGAACATTTCACTTAATCACAGAACAACCCAGAATCCATTTGTTGCAAACTTCTATTATCTTAAGCAAAGGGGTAATACAATTCACCTGTACTACTTTGCTATGGGGAGGCCACTTTGAAGGGCCACCTGTACAGCTGATACTCCTTGAACTAGTGTGTTGGTTTTATTTTGAGCAAAGAAATAGAAACAGTTAGATCATTCCCATAATGCTTTTTAGTTCCTAACTCTACAGTGCTGAGGAACTTTTTCTTCAAAAGTATCATACATTTTACACTTTCACAAGGCCAAGGCCAAAGCCATTTCAAATATAGATTCCGACTGCAAATGCTTTCTTGTAGAGAAGGCTTTGGGTTTGTTTTTTTGTTGTTGTTAGGTTTTTGTGTGTGTGTTTGTTTTTCTTAAGCACACAATACCGGATAAGTGCAAATAGCATTATCAGTATTCAAGTACTAAAGAGGAAAAAACATTCTTAATATTTTTTTCAACTTCATATGCTGCTCCTCATTTACCTCAAAAACAGAGATGGATATTGTTCAGTCACAGTGAACCTAGTGACCACAGTCCATCATTAAATATAGTATCAGCTACAATTTCCACTTTAGCATCAATTCAAGTATCACCTTATTACACTTTGTGTATTTCCACAAGCCCTCCAAGTTATTTTTGACATCTTCGACTCTGATCCTGCCAACGCTTACACACATTATGTTATGCATATTGAAATCCATAGCATTATGTGCTTGTTTGTGTGCTGTGCATACTTCACTTTAGAAATGAGGACTTCATTAATTGTTCACTACAGAAGAAAGCCCTTTCAGATGCGATGTGTACAGGTTAGGAAAAAAAAAATATCACTCCAATAGCACATCTATTGTTGTTCCAAGTGTTAGTATCTCTTTTAAAATTCCTTCCTTACTCTTCCACCCTCCTACACATATCACCTCCTTTACATTCTCCTTAAATGCCTAAAAATAACTAACTATGCATATGGTCTGAGCGCCACAGCCCTATACCATGTAACTAGGGAGAAAGTATTTTAGTTTGAATAGCTGACCTCAAATCCATCATCAGAAGAGATTCTTCCACAAGTTATTTCCAAGAACTTAAACATTTAGCATAGGCTGTAGATGTGGCAATCGCAAAGTTCCACACAATTTAACAGAAAAATTTTTTTTTGTTAAAAAATTACCACAAACTACAAATAAACAACCACAATCTCTGAAAACGTCATGCTTTTTTTTCCTCCCACCTGCACCCTCTTGCATTGTAAAAATATTTCAAATATTTCCTTTCACTCAGTTTAAGGATTTTTCTTCATATTAGGAAGGTTTTGCTGACATTAAAAACCAATCTAAGGTTATGATCCCACTTGGGACCACATCAGCCCACCCCATATTCAGGAATGCAGGACTAAGGACTCATTCTTTCGTTCAGCTTCAGCCCACAAGGATACTCCTTCTCTTTCCCCAAGTAGGTAGCTGGCGTAATAGAAGGGGAAACTGAAATACATTTGCGAAAAGTGATGTTTTGACATAGCTCAGAGCAAGAAAGGAAAGCTGTACATCTAAATCAATGCATCTTCCAGGGAACTGGAGAAGTGCTTCCAGGACTGTGCTCTGCTGAGGAAGTTCCTAGGTCACAGTCTAATTTCACACAAAAGAGACACACCTGCTATTTTATTTAACAACCACTTTTAGTTAGATTTATTCTCCACAGCAAGATCCTAGCCATAGAAGTTCAGTGGCAATGACAGCCCAAACACCTTCCTTAGGTCTCACTCTAGAAAAGGCTGTGCTCCAGTTCTGCTGCCTACTATGGCCAGGGCTAGAAACACGCACTCCACTTCACATAACCAAAGCCTAAAGAATCCTACATAGAGCTTAGCATTTGAAAATGAAGGCACTCTAAACTGAACAGGAAAAAAAAAAAAAAGCAGTACAAAAGCTAGATGAAAACCTCACCTCATACTTTCCCCTCCCCACATCAAGCATCTGATCTTAAAAAATAAACAATTTCACTTACTATTCACGCTGACCTCAAATCAACACGTAACACGTCTCTTCCAAACACACATCTACTGGTCGAGCCTCCAGCACACGCATTGATTAAGGGCAGCTCATTAACTTGGACAATCTCCAGCTGGTGGGGCTCATCGGCCTCACCTGAGGGGTGACTCCTCCCTTTCCAGGAGGTGAAGGGCACAGCAGCAGTTCCCGGGCTGCTCACAGGGCCCCCAGGAGAAGCTGGGACAGGCCCTCACCTTCCTTCCAGCCTTGTACACAGCAACTCGCTCTTGTGGGACACTTGGGGCCATTGGCCATGGTCTTCAGTGCTACTGTGTCAGGCAGCCCAGAAGCAGAGCTGGGCGAAGAAAAATGAGTTTCAGCTCTCCTTGCTGCAGAGCGCAGTGCCCGAGGGCGCTGCCTAACAACTCCCCCGGCTGCCCGCTGGGCACCAGTGCTGCAGGACCCCTAAGCCTGCCCACACCCCCGGCCTGTTCCAGCTCCCAGTGCGTAGCCAGATCTTGTCACCTCCCGTACCCCCTCACAGAGGCATTACAAAACACCTAACGCGTACAAGTGGATGCCTTGGCTGGCTCCAGCCCCATGAGCTCCCTCAGTGCCACAGCTGGTGCCCACCACCTTTGCTCTCTGGGCTGCTTCCACACCGCCATGAGGGTTTGCTTCTCTCAGGGAGGTGGAAAGCAAAAATCCAGGGTCACCTCTCCACTCCACATACTCCCTTTACGGGTAATAAAGTTATTTTCTTTTCCCCATGGGAGAGGAGGGCAGGCCCGACTCCTCCAGTGCCAGCCCTGCAGGTTCAACACCACTTGGCTTTTCCCGCTCACGCTGTGCTCCAGAGGGTCCCACCTGCCCTCGCCCCCAAATCTGCCTAACTGCTGCCTTGGGCATGGCTGTGGGGACATGGGTTCTTCTCACCACCCAGCTCACACACACCACTTCAAAAAACTGGTATGGGGGACAGCACCTCTTTCAGAAATTTTCCCTGGCATGTGCCATACTGCCCAGCTGGTCGTTCCCTGGTGGCATTAACATACCTGAGCAGTTCCTATGGAACCCCAGGACTACTCACATGCCTAAAATCCAGCACATGCTTCAACGTTGCTGAAACTACATCTTGACATGTTTCAGTTTTTAACCATAAATTTTAGGGGAATCATCTGTATTATCAGCATTAATTACATAAAGTTCTGTTTTGAAAATATGACTCACAAGTGGATAGAGTTTTCCCAAATTGCTTAAAAGATTAATAAAATAATCAACTTAGTGGGGCGGGGGAGAGAACCACAAACTATTCCTGTAAGGAAATCATTTTATTGCCCATACATGTGAATGAGCTGGTTTAATACTCAGGTTCACTGCCTCCTCTGCATTTAATCTCTCCTCTTTTATGTCCTACTCTGATTTTTTTTTTTAAAGACTTTCAGGCTTTTTTAAAATTAATTATACAAATCATTAGTATTAAAAAGGTAATATAATGGTTTCAAGAACAAGCTTCACAGACTATCTGCATATTTAATCATCTCTGCTGATAAATTTTTAATCACTCATTGAGTTCAGGTTTTTGTCTTGAAGCTTAACTCGATAACAAACCTAGCAACTGGTAGAACTAATTGGTACAGAGTAAGTGAATAATTTATAAGAGGAAAAAGCACTGGGTGTTCTGGAGGTGTGCAGAGACCACAAGTCACAGATATTTCTGGGAGGAAGCAGGAAAACAGCGGCTGATTACAGGGATTTCGTGATACACTGCTGACATCCAGAGGCCAACAGTCAATACTGTTCACATATGTGAACCAGGCTGTAAAGCGCGCTGTAAAGACAGATTCATTAAGTTTTAAATATTCATGCATTTCATTAAAGTTAACATTAATTGCACTACCATACACATTGATTATGCATAGACCATAAGTGTTTAACCTCTGAAAGCTTGCAAGTATATTCAAGTAAAGGGGTATGTCCCATCTTCGATGATTTCAGTGAAAGCTTCAGCTATGAAGTTGAAATCAGAAACAGAATGCATTACAGTGCTAAGGAACAGTAGTTTGAAATATCAGAACAGTAATAAAAATATTTTTTTTACTAACCAAACAAATGCTGATGTAAGCTGTAAGTTACCTTGTGTTTTTTCTAAATTAAAGTAATAAAGGTAACAAATTATGTGTAAGATTTTCTACTGACAAACGCTAGACTGATTTGCAAGCTACATCTATTAAATAGGTTTAAACAGTTAATTAACTGGTGGCTCAGTGGCTTCTATTTTGATGAAGACGACTAGCTTTAAACAATGTAACATCAAAAAAGGCTATTCCCTTGAAATAAGCTGATTTATGTTTTAAAATTAGACACCAAAACCCACTTACACTACAGAATAATTCTACCCCTAGGGAAGCACACAATGCTACAATTCTTAAACCAGGATGTAACAGACAACATTTGACAGAAATTCAATTATCCTTGAAAGATCCCACTTGTAGTTAGTCACATAAGTAATCCTCTTTCATTTAATGGGTTAAAGCTCTCTTTCAAAACATTTAGTCTGATGACCTGAAGACTTGCTACATGTCAAAAAATTCATTAAGTGACTTAATAAGATTGTTAAGCAAAAACACTCGGAAATTAAAAAATGTCATTTAATGCTGCCCATGCAACCTTAATTCTGGCCGTGTATGTATACACTCTATGAAACACCAATGAATTAACTTTTAATCTCCTTTGAGCCAGAAAGATTTTAACATTGGAAACTAAGGCACAAAGGGCATGCCAACAAATACAAGGCTCAGCTTTACAGCAATCCCTGCACTAGCTCACATCTTGCAGAGCGTACCCCTGCAGCGCTAATTATCCCGGACAGTTAACACTGCTTCTGGTACCACTGCAGGGCAAGCTCAGTTTTCTCTTCCTGGCCCTGCACTGCACTACACAGATAAATGCACAGAAGTGTAAAATTTTAAATCTGAAGAAAGTATGAAGTGTTTTTCAAGTATCATGCTTCAAACCTAACTGCTTTGGCACTGATTTTCCATCAAGTCTAAGACTGTAGATTCTGACCTCCCCAAAGTAAAGGTAGAAATATAATGATTTCTTATGTAATTGCAATTATATTTTTTTTTCTAAATCAGTCCTTAAATACTCTTTGAGGTAGATATAAAATTATCCACATTTTGTAGAGAAGCAAACCACCAAAGACAGATAGACTGGCTTGCCCAAAATAGTATTGATTTCTCCCTGAGCTGTTAAAAACTCCTGATTAGTCAACTTTCTTTGTGAAGGTGGGCACCAAGGAAATGTAGTATTCCTAATTAGAAGCCACAGTTAACACACTGAAATTCTGTTTAAACAGCATTGCCTACACCCTCAAAGAACTTCATGGTCAGACATATCCTGGGTGGTATCATAAAAAAACCTTACCTCACATTAAGACTACCTCCTTCATGCTTCTTCCTTTAGTAATATTTAAACGAGGAGGTGGCCTGTTAAGTCATTTAAACACCAAACTAAATTTTATTAGTTTTACTGGTTTTTATGGCATAGTCATGAACAAAAACACAGTTCAGAAAAGCTATGCACATTTGTAAGAAAAAGATTTTGTATTCTCAGCAAGATTTCAGTTTAAATTTTAATAGAGAGAGCTGTCAAAATGCAGAGGGCACCACTTTAGAGGGTAAGAATGCTTTGAATATTTGCCAGTGAAAAACTTTCAAATGTCCAAAACTCATGCTCATTAAGCAATATTCAGGGTGTTTTTTGTGTGGTTGGTTGTTTTGCTCCGTTTGTTTTTTCACTCATGAACAGAACTGAAAAGGCAGGCAAAGATTCTTGATGGTTGCTGGCGCTCCATCATATGACATAATCCCCACATTATCTTTTCTGATAGGTCCAAAGGTGGATAGGTACTGATAGGTACTCAGCGAGCCGTTAGCTTCTCCACCAAGCATGCTAGCAAATACATAAATACAAATAAAAATTATGGCAAAGTTTTCACCTGTCTAAGTAGAAATGGACTACAGTAGAAAATGCATTTAGTTTGTCAGAAGATGATAAAAAAAAGGGATGCAGAGAATGTTTCTCCGTATTCTATATCAGTCTCTGAAATAATACTAGGCCTGAGAAGTAATAACATCATTAAACTAAATCCGAAGAGGTTTTAATTAAAACTACATTTTTGTAATTACACTTTGAAATTGTATTCAAGGTTTAAAAGTTAAATTTATTAGACCATGAAGAGTTTCACAAGGCATTCCTAATGTAATGAGTTTAGGCACCACATATGTTGCATCTTTGGGACACGTTATGAAGAGCTGCTTTTTTAATGAGCTTTAAAAACTGTATTTGCATACCAGAGGAAAAGGTCAGTGATGTGTGGATCAAGTCAGTAAATTAAGTATTATCACAGTATTACGTTATTATTATTGCCTTCCACAGACATACAATAACAGACCGACAGACTATAGTTATCATACTATTCTAATGCTTCCATCTACATGACCTTGTTGGTTTATGCACATGGGTGCTGCTGTGTCCCGGGTCCATGTTCCTCCATCCCTTGCCCAGGACTTCCCACTTTCTCTCCCCACCAACTCCTATAGCAGAACAGCTGGTATGTCCAACGGTCAGAGAGGCAAGAGCAGGCACAGACAGGGGGCTGGATTCAGTGTGATGGCCTTGCACTCCAGGCCAGGTCCTGAACCCTCATAAGAAGATCAAACCTACTGGACTGCAAAGCATCAGGACAGGGACATTTCCTTCAACCCAAGCCCCATGCCACTCAAGTCTTTTGTTCAAGGATGCAGCAGTATCATCTGCAGTATCATCTCTCTTTCAAAACAGATACTGAAACTATTTCTAAGGCTATGGTCCAAAATTTGACTCATTTGACTGTAACAGTTCTTTTAGTTGGAATGTCAGATATTGGGTAATTTCAAAAGATTAGTTGACTATATTGAAATTTTTATTCTGTGATAAATAATAAAATAACCCAGAAACTGACAGCAAATATACCCTCACCAGCTTTTCAGCAAAGAGTAAAGTTCACTGGACTTACCTTCATCTGTAGGTATTGTATTTGTAAATATTATAAAGTTACATTTATTTTTTAAGGGCAATTGAAGATGATTCCCTCCCCAACTCTGAAACAAGCCACAGTCCTTAACAGGTCTCCCTTTCTCTCTCTCTGTATTAGAGACTGTAGGTATACACTAAACCATGTTATGTGCTACATGATACTTTATGTTTGTCTATACAGATCACAGCCAAGTAAGTGACACTCCAGCTTTGGATGAAGATTTAGTCAATATATTAGAGGAAAAAAAGCATTTAGAATATTACAAAAGTAATAGCACACAATACAACTCATCAGTTATAAGTAGTTTTAATGATTTTTCACTTTTTGTGTATGATAATCCTTGAAGTAGCATTCAAAAATATAGTGCAAAATATTTGTTCATTTTATTTACAAATAAAATGTGCAGTTCAGCTTTTTATCCTCACCACAGTAAGTGTTATTCTTCTATGTGATGAACAGAAATCATGAAACATTTGAAGACACAAAAAGTTAATTTTAAAACTAAGAACGAAGATCTTCCCTTCAGTTGTATTTTTGTAGAAGTTAACACAATATTATTTTTTAAAAAACTGTTTTCAGTTGAAGGAAAAAAACAAAGTCCAAGAAAACACTAAGGAATTATATAATAAAGAATTTTTTTTTAAACCATAATTTTGCTGTGACAATCACAAATATAGAATAATTTTTTTTGCAGCTTTAACATAGAATCTTTACAATGTAATGCTTTTTCTTACTATACAAATTGCCTCGAGGGGAAAAAGTATTCTAGTATCTTCCTTTCTCTCTGATGAAACAATAGATGCTTTGGTTAAAGAGCAATTCGTGCGCAATAGTGTTTTAACTTGCAAGGCAGTACTCCTTTATTAAGTTGGTAGAATTCCACTAGCTGGATGAGATCAGTAAATCTGGTATGACCATCATCAAGGGTATAGAATAGCTTCCCATCATCTTCCAACTGTAAAAATGGAAAACAAGATCAAATAAAATCCTCTTTTGCTATGGTATTTCTTCCCAACTGAAATATTTGTTTGCGAAGCCTTCTCGTAAACCAAGATATTCATAATCTTATCACAGCCAAGAGAAGGAAAAAATACAGTGATCATTCACAGCAAGATCAAAAATAAGCAACAGAAAAATAATGTAAGTTAGGTCTGTGCCTAAAAGGAAAGAACAGTTAGATAAGTACAGGAATATTCTTTCTACACTAACAACACTATGCCTTTGCTTTGGAATTATAGCTCGAATTAATAAGAACACTTGAGTTTTTACGAAGTAACAAGAAACAACCAACTTACTCAGAGATTTCAACCTTTGTTCCATTCACAATTTGTGTAACTGTTCCATTTTGTATCACTTATTTTGTCAGGTGCAATGAGCCTACGCACTAGTAGTGCACTTGTGCGGGGGATGGTTTTTGCTACACAAGAAACTGCCCATCACAAGACTCTTGATGTAGTAATATGTTCTTTGTTGTAGGAGAAAGAACTGCTGCAGCTCCAAACACATGTAATAGCAGAGACACAGAGAGAAACAAGAAACTGCAAAACGTACCTCCAAAGATTACTTTAGACTTTTAGATGTTTAAAAATTTACAGTCAGTATTTCCCTGTGCTAGGTTACTGAACATCAGCTCTCGCACAATTTCTATTGCACTGCTGACTATATACTTTCTCGATATATTTCCTCTGCTACTGCTAAGTCCAGTATCACAAAGCCTGAGTGCAATAGAGACTAATTAGTATTAATGCAAACAGAGGGTAAGAAAACCTATTTAAACTATTTTTAAAAAGGGATTGAGAGAGTAGTGAACAGAAGATCCTGAAACAGCCAGCAAAGAGCAGCAGACTGTTTGCTAGGGAAAGATGCAACTGTCCTACTTGAGTACAGGTGAAGGGAAAAAAATCATAATTAGCTGTCTTACCTGTAAATAAGATTTCTGATCTGAAGCAGCTGTTGAACTGCTTATGACTCCTGGTTATTCTATCCCTTTCTACCATGTCTGGAAGTAGTTTGTAATCTCTTTATTCTCAGACTTGGGTCAATCCAGGTCAAACACTGCTAGTTAAGGAATCACCAATGTGTGCATGTGTAAATTCCTGTGCTCGGCCAAGAACCTGAGAATGGATTATCATCCTTTGGACTTTCCTTATGCAGGCAATTTTTCTGACAACACACTGAACACAAGGAAGAGTTGACAATTCAGATGTCTGCTGACCAGGATTTCATTTTTAGTTTATTTTTCCCCCTCCAAGTTAATCCCAAGCCTTGAAGTGAATACCAGACAGATTGCTAATTATAAAACAATCAATATTTTGCAAAGTAAAAACTCACAGAAAAGTTATGTTGTCCAGGAACCTAACACCTTCTGCAAGCTAAAAAGCATGTTCAAGAGAACACATATTGGGAAAAGACGGTCTCAGAAACGTGTACCAATTCTTCTTCTTTGGCAAGGACTATGGAATAGCTAATTTCAGGATAGACTACACTAAAGCTAACTTGTATCAGCTCAGAGTAGCAAGGCTGAAAAATAAATTTAAGCTATGAAGTTCTCCAGTTTTCACAGTATGGAATCACAAAGGTATCCCAAAGGCTTTCTTTTCAACTTCTTACAATCAATTCCCTGCCACCCACCTGCAATACCTGTTGCGCATGTTACCAATGTTAACATGATGCACCTGTTAATGTGGGGGAAGCTTGACTTGGCAGGCTGCATGTGCAATCTGAAGGGACACATTTTTAAATGCAGTATAACCTCAAGCAATCTAAAATGTAAGAGAAGAATAATTCATTTAGAGAGTGACTGCTTTTTAACTTGTAAAAAACCTTCTAAATATCATTTATTTCTTTATATTTAGCAGGAAAGTTTATCTTCTCAATGACTGGAAAAAGGCAAGAGTTTAGAAGAACTGTAGGATCTGAAGTTCAGAACAGTAACCTTGTTCTCCAAGTAATAAGCTACCAACTTACTGCAGTAACACAAAATGCCTTGTTTCTTAGAAAATAACTTCATTTAGAAGATCAACAGGAACTGGAAGCAAAAGCTTTCCCCCCCTCAAAAAATACTTTTCTGAACTCTTTAAAGAGTATTGTTCTAGCAAAAGCAGAGCATGCGGTAAGTCAGGGTATTGAGAACAGCATGAGGGCTATTCAATGTGACTGGAAATTAAATGACAGAAAGGAACTGAAATATGTCTGTGTTCAGGGAACTAACAGTTTCCACATCCATATTCTCTCTCTGGATTAAGTTGTTCTCATTACAGATTTATTTTTTTCTAGTAACTAGCACATGATAAATGGCTTTACTTCAAAAACAATTTAAAAAATTCCCTTCAAGTAAGACAGGTTTTGCACTGAAGTGGTACAGGCCTTCTAGTCCACCATCATGGAAAAAATTGACCCAAGTCTGTAGACAATCTATGGCAAAACAAAGAATTCCTGGTTCCTCCAAAGACTCTACAACAGGAGAGAGAGGTTTTAGCATGCATGTATATAATCAGTTCCTCAAATGCACTGTATAGATCTGCAGAAGAACATTAGAATTGACTGGATAATTATTTTGAAGGGAAGACAACCATCCAACTCAGAGGAAACTGAAGATAACTGCAGCTACCTGCTACATCTGCTCTTAGAGAAGAGAGGGTCTGGTTTCCTGATAGGGAAAGAAAAAAAGGTTGGTCTCTTAAATCTGAGAGCTAAATGACATCTCAATGAAGTAGAATCATACCGCATTTGTATGGAGTTCAGAAGGTTTTCTAAACCACAAAACAGTTATCCCAAAGTAAATACTAGAAGCTACTACAGTCAATAGAAGCACAGAGATCTTACACCTGGGATTCTGATCACAAGAGCATATGCCGATGCTCGCAGGGGATCCAGGGCACACCTATCACTTTTGGATACCATTGTTGGTACTTAATACAACAAAAATCCTGGGCAGTTATTTTAACTAACTTTGATTCATACCTTTCCTCCTCTCAAATGCTTCAATTTATTCTACAGGAACATTTTTAGGGGAGGATATCAGCTACAAGCCCTAGGTAACGCATACAGAAATTTGGTGAACATTCATAGGGGATCACCAGATCAGAAACAAAAAAAGTTGCCACTACACTAATTTCTATAATACTGAGACACAGCAGAATTTGCTAGTAATTGCATCAGGAAGAAACACGGAGGCTAGAGTATAATGTGGTCTGGAAGAATGGTTCTTGTGAAGAGAGAAGAAAAAGCTATAGGTCTGCTCAGTTGTGTCAAGCATTTGTGGCTAAACCACATAATGTTACAGTGTTTCTCATCTCAACAGAAGCAGCCTGGAAAGAAAACTAAGTAAACCACCTCTGGAGGGAGTAGAAGGCATGGGGAAAGCTGGCCATTCTGGCAGAACTGGATGATCTCTTCAATGAAAACTGATGGAAATATGATTTCAATTTAGAAAATTTCAGCTTACCTATAAGTAGCTTGACTAAATAAGGATATCATTTTTTTGCTAAAATTGTCCCCCTGAAGAAGACTTAGACATTAATGTACCACAATGACATGAATCATGAGGTCTGCAAAAAATGTTTGATTCCAAATATTGAAACTATCCTGAATGGATGAGATATATCATGAGATACACACACATGTTGTACGTAGTCCACCTAAACAGATAACTAAAAAGAAATAGTGCACATATTGAAAAATGGAAAGGCAATATGACCTTTATTAACAGATGATTTTCAACCTATCAGGGTTGCCTCTATTCCAATTCAAATAGACTTGTGTGCTTTTTCAAGAGACTTTTTAGGATTTCATAATACTAGCCAAACTTTATAACAAATCAAACAGCAAAGCTCAAAAATGTCTAGCTCTGCTCAAGAATACAAATTATGTTTACATATTCCATATAACAGCAAAAGAAAAAATATCCACCAATACTGTACAATTATTCAATTGTTTTGTTTTAGAATTATATATATATAAACTGAAAAATTTACTTACTGGTACAATTTGAAAGTGCTTTATTTTTAATCCATGACTCAATGACAATACAAACGTTTTGGGGTTACTTTGGCTATCACGTACCAGGAAAACCCTAAAAGAGATTGAAAATGTTCACAGTAAGATCACTCTAGAAAGCTTTTTGTAAACATCCAGTTAAAACTGTTGTAAAACCATCACAGTAAGTATTAGTGAAAAGCAAAAATAACACTAATGACGTAAATTATTATTGTAATCAGTATTTCTTTGCAAATGTGTCACTGGAAATACTTTTTCTTAAATTCTTCTTCACCTTGTCTATTATGTGAAAAATATGCGTTCTCAGAATGAATGACACTGTAGGCGTCAGTTTTCACACTGCATAGAATTACAATGCATCTTTTCAGACAGAAAAGTGTCACAGGGAAAAATCGAAAGGTGGTTCAACAGAAGTTTACAGAAAAGCTGATGCAAGACATACCAGAATGATTTTCACATCTGGCTAACATTCATACGTGCACACTCACTTTTGCACATGGGCAAAATTCCCACTGAGAGCTACAGTCTGCTTACTTCACAGCATTATTCAAATCACAACACTCAGTGGCCAACAGAGGCACTGCAACTAGTGAGTTCACTGATAGCTTATTCCAGCCAGGTCATGGACAGACATAATTTTGCCATTATCCTGGTAGGATAATCTGGTACAGGCGAAGGACGATTAGCAATAAGAAATAGCTTTCATTGAATCACGGGGTTTGGAATATCAGCAGAGAACAGTCTGGAGGACAGAGGGAAGTACCTGATCCAAAGCTTTATAGTGGAGAGACTCTGACCTGCTTGTACTGTGCAGGTCTGGAACAGATACAGGTAACAAATGTACCACAGAAGAGAAATGAAGGGACAGCCATGGGCAAGGATGCTCCTCTTTCAGGACACAAAAAAAGGGCAAGATGGACTTGCAGGTATCAACCAAGTGAGCACTAGAGGCCACCTACTTTTGCCCAACCACACACCAGGAATTAGAGCACTATTATATGAAAAGAACAGATTTCAGCAAAAGAAAGCAGACAGAGTGGATTTTCACTGACTAACAGCATGGATCCAAACTAACTTAATCCTCAAGTTTTTAAGAGTTCTATTTGTACAAAGTAAGAAAATACCTGGAACTGAGAAATTTGGAGTCCATAATCATTAACACTTCTATCAAAATCCCCATCCTGTCTAATTCAGAGCTCTGGCAGTAGTTCAGTTATCAGTGAGAGATAATTGCCAACTCGGCATATGGCTCTAAAGAGCACACAGCAAGTACAAGGACACGCTGGATTTCCCGATAGCCTGGGGCTCTCCCTCACCACCTACTGGCCTTCCACTCTCTCCAAAACATGAATGAAAAGTTTCAGAGCACAGTTAGACAGGTTCTTTGCATAAACTTAAATCTTTCATATGTTTGCCATTAAGGACAGGCATTTTATTTTATCAAGAAAAACAACACTATAAGAATGTGCCACTTTGCAGATATCCAAAATGGGGTCTCCACATCCAAATACTGACATCTACATAAAACAATACACAAAGCAATCACACTGGGTAGGAAAGAAAATACAGGTTGATTAGGATTTATGTTCCCATTCAGCAGTTCTCTTAAAGTCCACTTTCTTACTTTTTTTCCTTGTTTTAACAGCAAAGATAAGCAACACTTGTCCTCCTTCACATAAAAAGATCTTTACTCTTTTCCAACTTTATCACAATAGACTCACTTTAGCTGTCAAAGAACCTTTAAAAAGATCACTTTATAATGAAGAAACGGCAGTAGTTCACAGAATCTTAGAAATGCTGGTTGGAAGAGAGCTTTTTAGCTGGATGCTGGATGACTCCAAACAAGAGCTCTTTCATAAACTTATAAGGAATTCTCCAAATGATCAGTTGCATTTTGTCATGGGCCTCTTGGTAATGACATTATCCCATTCATCAATCAGATGCCGACCAGTTTGCAATCCTTTCAAGCATTTGTCATTGAAAAGTCTTCCAATGTCCTTTAGAGAGTACAGCATGGAATCTACAATAATGCTACAAAACATTTATCCTGGTTTTGGCTGGGATAGAGTTCATTTACTTCCTAGTAGCTGGTATAATGCTGTGTTTTGGTTTTAGTATGAGCATAACACTGGTAACACATTGATGGTTTAGTTGTTGCTAAGCAGTCAAGGACTTTTCAGCTTCCCATACTGACCTGCCAATGAGAAGGCAGGGAGTACACAGAAGGCTGGGAGGAGACACAGCCAGGACAGCTGACCCTGACTGACCAGAGGCATATCCTATACCATATGACATCATGCTCAGTGTATAAACCTAGAGGAAGAAGAAGGAAGGAGGGGACACTCGGAGTGATGGCGTTTATCTTCCCAAGTCACCATTATGCTGATGGATCCCAGCTTTCCTAGAGATGGCTGAACACCTGCCTGCCCTTGGGAAGTAGTGAAGTAATTCCTTGTTTTGCTTTGCTTGCATGTGTGGCTTTTACTTTGCCTATTAAACTACCTTTATCTCAACCCACACGTTTTGTGACTTTTAGCCTTCTGATTCTCTCCCCCATCCCACCTTGGCGGGGGGAGGTGTGAGCGAGCGGCTGCATGGTGCTTAGTTGCCAACTGGGGTTAAACCATGACAATTTCTTTAAGAAAGCTGGTTTTACACCAGAGCAGTAGAACCAAAAACTTTATTCTTTCATACCATACCTTAAGATTCTTGCTGTCCCTAATTCTGTTATTAGGTTATTCACAGACTGAGACTACTGTAGATTCTTATATAATAGTCCCTTTATCTTCTCTAAGCCATCATGAACAGCATATTTGTTGGAACATACAGTATTACAGAGGTCCTACCACCTCTGTCATATATACAGTAGATCTCCCTGTTTGGGATCACCTTAAAAGGCTCAACATGGATTATTTTCTCTGCCCCAACACCTTGCTTTCCCCAGAAACTAAAATCTTATTATTCTCATGAAAAACTTTTTATTTCTGGTGATAATTAATTCTTTCAGCCAATCAAAAAGCACAGCATTTGTCACATGCTGTAATGTACCCATGACTTCACTGTAACACCTGAATATGTATCTGACAGTGTACGAGCACTCATACTGCTATGTTCTAATCAGTTCTAGACAGCCCATGCTAGAGTTTCATCCTCAACAAAACCATGACGCATATCTATTACTAGATCCAAGAATATAACATAAACAACACTGTACTAAACTAATATTAGCAAGGTGTTCACTCTCTCATCTCTAACACCATTGCTCTTTACTCGCCAGATCTTCTGGGTTTCACTAAACAGTACGTGTGTGCACCCACTGAATGACATACGGCTCAGAAATAGATGTTGGATTCACACCCATGTCCCGTCCCTCCCATACGACAAATGCAAAAGTGAATGCAGAGTACAGAAGCAGTTTCAGGATAAGCTGGGCTTAAAAACAGGACCTCTGAAATTTAAAAAAGAAGAAAAAACACGAAAGGGGAAGTCCAATTAGCCATTCTTGCTGAGAATCACTTTTTTTCCTTCCTTTCCTTCTGATCTATTTTTTTTTCCCTAAAGTCCTTTCTGCAGATGTAGAAAACAGTATTACAACATATTTAACCCAAAACTGAATGAATTTAACCAGTAATCTGGTATTACAGGTACATAACTGGAAACAGACTCAGAGAAACTTAAAGAGTTTTATGGTATACTCACTGAATGAAGGCGGCCTAAGTTTACAGTTAATATAGGAGTAAGGATAAAAATAAGGAAATGAAAAACAGGAGGATTTGAACAAAAAATTCCTACTTGCTTTTTCATTTTTTTCAAATTAGCATTTAAATGAGAGAAAAATAAAAGTGAATAGTCTTATCCTAATGTTTTTGTTTACCATTAAGGTATAACACAATTTTTAGTTATTTCATGAGGAAAAGCATACTTTTTTTTCAATGGCTGTCCCTGCACAGTTCATCTTATGATACTGTTAGTCAATGTTTTGAGGCTTGCTTTCATTCTTTCATCACTAATAAGAGATACATAAGACACTGGTGCCAAACTTGACAGTTCCCAGAGAATATTGTGCAAATACAGAGTTCAAGTGCCTGGCTCTAAGCAGATATAAGTAATCTGTCAGTGACAGAATCAAAGTGTTAGATCACCACTTTATTGCTTCCAAAAGATATAAAATAGAAACCAACTGATCCCCAGATAGCCCTATGTAAAAAAGAATTTTTATTTCTATTAGGTAAGTAAAAAAATCTTCCTTCCTCCATCTCCCTCCCAATAAGAAGTACATGGAAATAGCAGTTGTTGACTAGAAATTTGTCTCAGAAGAGTTACGTCAAGAATTAACTTACCCATCTACAAGTCCATGCTGCAAAATAAGTCTCTGAGCCTCTTCTCTAGAGATTTTATGATGAAACCATGACTGAGATCTGTGTATAGCTATAGAAACAAAGATCTTTAAAAAACATTTCGCCTTGATTGAAAGAACCACCAATTGCATTTCTCTGGCAATTAATTAACTCACACATACCCATGTTAGACATGGCAATAGGACTGCCATGTGAGTTGAGTCGTAGACACCCTCTCCTCTGTATGAGAGAGAAGTAAAAACATTATTTCAAAGCTTTTTTCTTAAAAAAAAAAAAAATCAGAAAACACTATTCTGAGAAAGCAAAGGTGTTTATACCCGCCATGCTAATCCTTCTTCAACTGCAACTGAAAGGGCTTCTGTTGGATTTTCTATAATTCTGCTTCTGTGTCCAGAGAAATCCATTGCTACTAAAGAATTTTCTGAAATGCTTCTCTGCAAAAAGAAAAATACATTTAGTTTGTTCATTTTTTAAAAGATCCATCATTTAAAAGTGAGTTTCTGAGAAAAAATTATGTTTTGTACATGTTGTTTCAAGCATCTTCAGCGTTTCCCATCAGAGCCAAACACATTTTACCCTAGAGAGCACTTGTAATTCCAGTATGCTGCTGCAAAGCTCAATTTTACAGGCTGGCAGGACAGCTCATCCTTTTGCATTACTGCAATGGATGATAAATACATCGCTTTACCATAAACTCTATTTATATTTTTAACTATATCTAGCCATTTGCATGTCAAAGCAAGTCAGGAAACTGTTATATACATAACCATCAAATTAACAAATATTTGAAATATTTTTCTGTAAATATGTCATAAATGTATATATTGTCTATATAAACCTTCACTCAAAGTTTGCCAGATTTAAGCACTGAAAACAGCCATTTCTATGGAATTCAAAGTTTAACTTCTATTTTAATACATCCCTTCTATTCTCATCATAGACTTAACAACTGTAGGATCTGTTATTTAAAAATACTTGGGATTTTTCTCCCAGTGAAGATCAAGTTTGTAACAATAGAATAAAAAGCACTGAAGTTTGACAAAACCGTCTTAAAACTCATTAAAATACTTCTCGGAAACCAAGGTTTACAAAATGAAGTTTAATACGGATTGCAATAGTTCGAATGTTGACAGGCACTGGAATCTCAAATAATTAAAAGAACATTCTAGCATTCTGTAAGTTGAAGTAATATCTGGAACACAAGAGGCCCAGATTTCTGTAGGGTTAGCAAAACTTCCCAGTCCAAAACCAAAGCAGCTCTGTTCTGCTCCTATTTGGTTACAAGCATGAATATAACTAGAAATGGAAGACAGCAATTCTGTAGTTCACTGCAATTCTTGACACTGCAGTCAAAGGTCTGCCTGAGTAACTGTGACCTGTAAAGAACTTTGAAAAAGTAAAAAAAGAGGGGTAAAAATAAGAGGAAAAGTTCACCTCTAGGAGAGTGGCAGGAACTCCTTGTAGCTGCCATAGTTGTGAGCTATGGAGGAGTGTGAAACATGGCAGTGGTTCCCCTATGAAGTGTGCTCACTAGCGTGTACACTTAATTCCCAAGTTTGTCCAATTTGCTGTTTAATTCATGAATTATACACAAGTAGAAAAACAGTGCCATGCTTGGTACTGTTTATAGATTCTGCCTGTGTTAGGAGCTACAAGAGCTAAAATGCACCCTGCAGTGTAAGAGCAGAGAGAACCAGTAGTGGCTCCCAGATCCCTTATAAAAGCAACAGTTGGCTGTTTTAACAGCTTTACGTAACAAAACATGTAGACACAGTCACTGTATTAAGCAGAGTTTTGAAGCCATGCTTATTAGCAATACCACAGAAAACTACTTTTATGGATAGCTCTAATAGCAAATACATATCTAAATACTTTAACAGCAAGAACTATAATAACAGCTCAAAAAATCCACCACAAAATCACCGTCACAAGTCCCAGCAACAAATAATTTTTACCTAATTTAGCCAACAAAAACCACAAAAGTGGTTTTCATCCATGAAAAAGTCTGAAGCCAAATGACTCAGAAAGAACTGGGATAACATAAGATATTAAAGAAAAGGACAACCTGATCCAATCCCAGCTATCTGAGGAGATGGACACAGCATCTAGTATAGGCTGCTGTTCCTCTAAAACCCAGTTCTGGCAAATTATGATGTTCCTCTGAAGTCCAGTCAGTATTATATGAGCTGAAAGTCACCTTAAGTACTTAATATTTTACATTAAAAAAAATTAAATGGAAGTACTATTGTATATGAAAAAGGAATTTTTAAAGCTTTCTTATTCATAATTTACAGCATGTGTAACCTTAAACACTTTGCTTCTTTTTTTGATGCATTTATAGTTCTGCTGCTCTTTTTTCAAAATCCTCTTTCCATTCTTTTTGACAGTGATAATAAGCCAATGAACTCCCAAAATACTAGAGATTGGACAAAGGGAAAAAGCCTGTTACCTGGTCTGAACTACTCAATTTGTATTAAGTGAATTAATTAGCTCTTCAGTCAACTCTGACCGCCCTAAAGATTTCAGCAAGCATTTGCACATGCAAAGATTTGCAGGATCAGGTCAATAGTATAAATGACATAAGTTACTTTAAAATAGCATGATTGCAGAAACAGTATTTTTTCATGGAGCTACCGTGGGACATACCATAGGTGTTAGATTCAAAGGGCTGCAGCCACTTCTACCTTGATATGGTTGCATGTAATTCTGATACAGCTGCATCCCATACTAAAACCAGAAAATAACACGGTTAGCATTTTAAATTATAAACCTAACCAAGTAATTTTTTTCCAGCTGTACAAGATAATGTATGCTTTTCTTTACCATTAAAAAATAGGGGAAATGCTGTTAGGATAAGGAAATGCATGTAGTTATTGTTGCTGCTGCCTTTACAAAAGTACACTCTGCATTAAATATTACCTATTTAATACAGCAAGTGACCTATTCCTATTTTGTCACAAACAGACACATTTTAAACCAATATTTAAGTTTCCTTCCAGTGCATTCTTGTAGTTTTGTTCAACATTACCCAATAATCTCACTGAATTCAACATAGTTACAAATCAGCATATGCTTAATGTAAAGTATTTGCAAGACTGAGGCTTCAGTTCATCATCCCATCCCCTACAATGACTCCAGTAATTTGGTCTCTTTCTGTATTTTGGGGATGAAGAAAATAAGCTTTCAGAGTACAAAATGGATATTGCTATTGCATGGGAACCTAAAGTTATGTTGCTTCTCTATCACGCAGTATCAAAATTTCACATAGTAAACTTAAGCAAGAAGTTAACTCTACACAGAAAAATTACCTTAAGCAACCTAATTGCTGTCATCCAACAGGTCCTACTTTGTTCATCATCTGCACAGAGCTGTTTCAGGTCTCTGGTTCCTCCTGATTTGTTAGGCTAGAAGGCCACAGCACATTTTTTTAGCATTAATGCATATCTTGAAGATAATACCTGTTGAAATAAAAGCCACTAATTCTCCTATTTTATAATAGACAGCTGAATATTGTTTTTAAAAACCTTAAGGAAACTTAAGCTTACCTAAGACCTGTGGCTTGCTTTAATACGTATGAATATAATAAGCTTGTACCTTAAAGCAGAATCGATAGTTTGTTGGTGCTCCAGAAATCTTTTTGCCTGTCAAAGACATGTACATATCACTATTGCTGAATTCACAGAAAAACTGCAGATGCCTTGGCTCCTAAAAAGAAGAGCAATGTAATACAGATAGATTATTTTTAGCTATCCTCTCCAGGTAAGAAACTCAGAAAAGTACAGTAGCTACCCTGTTCCAAAATACTGCACTTCTAACTGTGACATCATGAAATCCAGAAAGAGATAACTCAACATTAATTTTATAATGCAAAGAAAAAAACATCTCAAACTGGTCAAAGAGTTCATTCTTCCAGAGAGGGAGAAAAACCCAAGTATGAATGATTTAATTTCTAGGAAAACATCCACTAAATTCAAGCCACAATAATATTAGAGTAGGAATCAAGTTTTGAGAGCAGTATGCCTTTGAAACATCAAAATAAAATATACTTTCATAACCTGAAAAAACAACATACTGTAATAATTACTGCCCAGTACTATTTCTAACCATTATCTCCATCCTGTAAGGCTAATTAAGTCAAGGAAGCAAACAAAAGAAATCTGCTGAAGGAAACAAAAACAGCTCAATGAACACTCTGGCAATTACCACAGAAAATTCAGAACAAGAAAAAACATTGTCTTAAGTGGTTTAGGTAGATGTCTTAACTCCAGTGTATCCTGTTTAACATAATCTGGTTTAAAGTACTGCCATCACTAGTTGAAAGAAAAAACATTCAGTGACTAAATTTGAGAACTCTCAAAATCTTCCTGTAAAGTCCTTGTATACATAGGTTTTTGTTTATTTTAGATAATGAAGTATTATGTCCACCTTTCAGAGCATCTCCTTATACTTCAGAATTTTAAAAACTATTTGAAAATTCATTTTAAAAGGGTACTCTGTTAACTGCTTGGAAAAATATTAGCCAGAATGAAGCAAAGTTATCAGGCAAAAAAAAAATCTATTATTTCTAAGACAACATATTCCCAATTTTATATCTCAATATCTGTCTAGATTTTATTTGTAATGAAGTGTGGGGTTTTTTTTTTTTCCTTTTTACCACTGTAAGTTGAAATTCAAATTTTGGTTGTTATTACAACAAATTATAAATACATTCACACTTGCTCTAACATAGCTCTCTTTCTTTTTTTTTTCTTCCCATACCTTAGATGTACCTTTAGTGGAAAAATAAAGGCCAGATCTTCTCAAAATAAAGTACGATTTTTTCCACGATTTTTTCCCCTGTTCCTTTGCATACAAATAACCATGAATCTCAGGATACGTGCTGGAGCTTAGGAACATCTGAAAGAAAACATCAGATATGTAGCTTTCTGTTTCTTTAACATACTCAGACAGGATCAAAAGGATTAACCCTCTAAATGCACTATCACACCACACTAATTCAGTTATGAGTGCATCTAATCCCATTAAGAGTACCTCTGCTTTAAGGTGTGTAGAATGTTACACAACTCAAAGGTATGCTAAGCAAGCTACATATTTATTTGGGATATATGGTTTGAAATGAAAGCATTAGTTATGCAATATGTTGACTTCAGCAACAAAACCAGTATAAGAAGTTCTGATCCCATCCTTCAGACCATATTTAGATAAAACTGCAAATCAATGCTACTAAAAGAAAAGGAAAATAATGCAATGCCTCCTCCCCGACGTGTTACAAACCAGATAAGGGAATTGATCTGAGTCAAAATTAATTCAGCAAACAACTCACAAAATCTGAACCACAAAACCATGCAGGTCAGGCAGATATTACCATTTTCAAAAAAAGGGAATAAAGGTCTCAGAACCTGAACTGGTGCTTAAGTAGGAGCTTTATGAACTTTAGTTGAATTAAAGACAGGAGAGGCAGATACAGCTCCTGTCTGTGCTCAGGGTCATGAGGCATAGAGTACTGAACAAAGCTGCATCACAAGGGAAGAGGATGTAAAAGTTGGAGAGATCAGCTATTTTGGTTCCAGAACTGCAAGAAAAAGGTGTGCACTCTCATAGGTCACAGAAAGGCAGAATGCCATGGACAGACAGAGAAGTTAACTAATGCCTGGAGAAGCTGCCTGTCGGGCTGCCTCTACTCAAGGCATTCACTCGCTTCTCTTCAGCCATTTCAGCCAAACAGTCAGAGTCCAAAGCAGCTGCGATCTTGCTAAGACCAAGTACACAGTTTCACTCAGTCTGCAAAAGTACTCACTAAAAGCTGGCAACCACGTTAACTTTATTCTAAGTCCACACGATGCATTCATTTTTATTACTCTTCTTCCAAAAAAAGTACTCAGAACTATTACTCATATCTAAACAGGCTCATTTAAACTTCTTCCATTTCCATATATGCAAAGGAATCTATATTGTTACTGATCTTTTCAATGAACCTTGCCCCAGAAAAATACTACCAAAATACTATCAAAGCTTATATATAGGTAGGGAACGAGGGATTTTCTGGTTGATATCTGCAGCTTTCATTGCTGCATTTTCTTCTTGTCCACTGCCACGTCCAGAAAATCTGATCTGAGGACAGGAAGAAACAGATTCCCAGGCAAGAGACAGACTGGCCAGTGCCAGACTGCTGCAAAATGATGAAGTAAACTTAATTTTGGAAGCACACAAAGTTCTTGGGCTACTAAATAATGCAGTCCAATCAAGATACACCAGGATTCTTTCACTATTATTGTGTTCCTACCTTGCAGTCAGGTGCATTACTGTACAACCTGTAGACCATCCTGAGCTAATTAAATTCAGCTGGCACAAATGCAGTAACTCTGGGAGGCTTCAATTGACGGGGTAGGGCCCTATCCCACAACCAGGAATGCATTATGAATAGCTTCACTGCTCTTCACTTGAATAGTTAAATTACAATAAGACCAGGTTCATCCATCTACATGTGCTGCTGGCACACAGCTGTGTGCCAATGCAGTTTAAGCTATTGCAGCCACATTGAAGCAGACAGGTAGGTCCTGGCAGGTGTTCCAGCCTGTTAATCTTCCCATTTGCCACATATTAACAGGCTTGCTGGTGGTGAATATAAAGGCTAAATTAAAAAAAGTATTTTACCTCCATAAGCAAAGTCAAACGGAAGTTTTAGGAAAATCTAAACCGGTCAATGTATGTAAAAACAAGAACATCTTTTTAGGCTTTAGTATCTCTGCTGAAGATGAAAGGAGTGGTTGGCTCCCAGCCTGCACAAGTGTCTGCCCCAGGATTTCTGCCGTAAGAGCTTCAAACCAGAAGCGCTGTCATGAAAATCTTTTTTCTTACTCAGCAGACCAAAGTGGAGGAGCAATAGAAAGCTCAGCTTCAACAGTCACTGTTGTATGCCTGCTATCAATTAAAATAAAGTAGCAATAATGCTAGGAAAAAGGCAATCCTAAATCCATCTTTTTCTTTCTAAGACAGCTGAGGACTGTGTGAGAAAATATAACATGAACGAGCTGTAGTCAAAACCATTAACTGTCAGAAGAAATAAGCAGTAAAAATATTTCACAGTGAGAACTGAATGTCTGTAATAAACAGCTAAAACTAAAGATAGTAAAAAGATAACTTCCTTGGGGTTTTTGGTTGCGGGTTGGTTTTGATTGGGTTTTTGTTGTTGTTTTAGTTGAGATGTGGGGGTTTTTGGTGTTCTTTCTGTTTGTTCATTTGAATGGAGGCACATGCAAGTCTATTATAGGGCAGAATGGATCCCTGTTTGTGCAGATAAGAGGTAACCAAAATAGGATAAAAATAAGAAAAATAAGAAAAGTCCTTAAAATATGAAGAAGTGGGAGAGTTAAATGATGGTATGCTGCAGATAGGGATTACTGGTCACATAATATGCAGAAATAAGCTTTCACTCTCTCCCCCATGCAGTGAAATACTTTATATGATATGCAGAGTGCTGTCAAATGTCACCATGGCTTTCAGATACTACTATATGACCAAGAACTCGATTACAATTTGATTAGCTGTAAAACCAACCAATTTAAAATGAATCTGAACAAAAAACAAAGCAAGTAAATGTCTTTTGTCGGGGTGAAAAAAACAAAAAAAAACCAACAAGTGAAAAAACAATAGAACAGGAAAAACACCGCACCATTTCAGATGAATATAATAATAAAAAATGCAGAAATACTAGATATCACAGAATGCAATAAAGATTGAGAGCTGCACTCCTAACTATACAACTTATTTGTCTGCATCTGCAACATTTTCAATGAAAGGATGGTTGCAGTAGCAGAGACATTTGCTAAGGTAGATGCTTCTTGAGTACTCGCATGATTTTAGAGAGTTAAAGGACCCATCGTTTTCCTGAGACTCTCTGAATGAAGTTTGAATCTGATGACTGATTTCTTCAAAGATGTGATCACAGCCAGCTATGACCCAGCCTAGTGCTACTGGGAATGAACAGGACTTTCCCCAGAATCTGCTGATAAATTTTAAAGGCACCAATTAACTCCAGTGAAGAACTGATAGTGATCCTCTGTATTGTCTCCTATAGCCTTCAGTCAATCTGAGGGGTTTAGACTGGGAGAAAGGCCAACAAAACCTGGAGTGGAAGATGGGGAAAGACAACAGGCAGACTAGGACATGTTTAGGAGATTGACAAGAGACTGAATTTCAGTGTGTGGCTATTCCAGCCTGAAGACTGGAACGGAGTCAGATGAGAAACTGAACAGGGACAGAGGGACTTGCTGTGGCAGAGAGATTAAAGAAATGAAAGCTTAAATCTTTAATCCATGAAAGCAGAGAATGGGAACAACTAAGAACATGGTGGCAGTGGGGATGGGACAAAAGGAAAAGACACTATCAGTAATTCCGCCTTTCACCAAATTATGAGTGCTTATGTTGGTAATCCTGTTTCACCTTTAATTTTTGCATCTAGAATCATAGAATATATAACATTCGTTTTTTAATGTTTGTTTAGGAAAGACATATGCTCCCACCTTTAATAAATTCTACATCAGGTGCAAGTGTTTTTTCATTGCTCTGGAAGATGGCTTGGACATGTGCTACCTAAAATAGCTTTTTTTAATGTAGTCACATTATACGTAAAAAGCTATTAGAAAGAAATAGCCAAACTGGTCATTACAACACTTGAACTCTGAACTTCAAGTCTACCTACAGAACCTGAATATCAATTGCCTCTATTAAAACATGACAAAGAGGGGAGGAAAATAGGTCTATTCTTCAAGCAAAATCAGAAAAAAGTGTAATTACTCAAGTTAATTTCAACTTTCTATTTTGAAGATGTCACTGTTACATTTAAAACACTGATTGACATAGTGCATAGTGAAAAAAATATGCTATAAATACAATTAAAGATCAAAAAAACAGAATGACAAAACTGTAGAAATGTTATTCAAAGAAAAAAAAGAAAAGAAAAGAAACCTAGGATAAAATTCTGACCCTTCAAAGTAATTTTAAAAAAAAGTATTGACTTCAGTGAGACTAGGATTTCACCTGCTAACTCAGGAAGACTCAATTCTGGCAACACTACCCATGCTGTGCAGTCTATTAATTGCAAATTCTGTAATGAATAAGAATACAAAAGGGTCTAGTATGTACGTGAATTCATCTAAAATAAGAGTTGCTCCAATAAACAGCCCATGTTTTAAACAAGTCAAAAGCCCCATTTAAAATTACATTCAACAATGGTTTCACATTTAATTAGACCAAGTGAATTAATTTGTTAACCACCTGTGAAAGTTGTGATTCTCAAAAAAACAACCAACCCACGCCAACTTCTGAAAATTATAATACAATGTTTCATTACTATGTGGAGAGGCCTCAGATGAAAATCTTCATACTACGTTCATTTTTGACATGTTTTAAAGCATCCAATTTGCAAAGCAAGTTCCAAGTGATCCATACTGTCTACCACCAGACACATACATACAGCGCTCAGTCTCAGAGCAGTCAAACTCTAAACAATATAGTGACACACTTATTTTTTTTTCTTTTTTTTTTTTTAATGCTAAAGATCTTCATGTCCGAGATTAAACCTCTCTGGTATACATAGACATTCTGTGTATGTCAGACCTAGTGATTTTACTTGGAACATGCTAAATGGATAGAAGACAGTCAAATGGTTTTTTGGTCTTGAGGCTATTTAGGTGCTCTGATTTAAAGTTATCAGCCAAAATACTCACTCCTTCACTATCAATGAAAGTCAAGAAAAACATCCTTGAAAACATTTTACTTCCTTACAGCTCAATCCACAAAAAACTATAAAAGTATCAAAAATTATTTTTTAATCACTTGTAAACACTTGGTTGTTAAAACGAATGTCTCTCTTGATACTTGACCAAGCACATCACAAATAATAACACAATTCCATTAACTTGTCTTAATGAAAGTTTCCAAAGAAATAGCGACACACTGTACACAATTTACCCAACAGCTTCTGCTGAAAGGTGCATAAGGGCTGCACCATCCACAAGGGTGTTCTCTACTTTGTGCCTAAGGTAAGCTTTATTCGACAAAATACAATTAAACAAGCAATGCAACATGAAATAGCAACAGAGGAGAGTTTGTAACATTTTTTTCAAGCTATCAAAATGGGATGTAACTATTTATGTTTAGAATGATTCTTAATCTTACCTAAAAGCTCTGCACACATTCTACATATCACAATATGTTCTATTTCTAGAGCTTAAGGAAGTTCTCTGCAAGAGTACAGGGCAAACAGGTCCATTATAAAAGTCTTTATTATTTTTTTCAAACTACCAAATCACATTTATGAGCAAAAAATACTAAGTTCTATTAACATTGGGGACAAGATTTTCTAAACTAAATGTTTATGTTAGACTGTAAAATCTATTTGCTATTTCGGCAGCAAAAGTGAACCAATTTTCATTAGATATGCAGCATCTTTTGAAATTACAAAATTTTTAGTTAGGTCTGTAAAAATGATCTACAGAGTCTAGCATGTATCAATTAAATTTAATTTGAAACATTTTTACTATATTTGAGATAATCTTAACCTCCTGACTAACACTAGCTTCTATAAGTATATAACTATTTAAAACAGAAGAATGCTTTGAGAATTGGTTCTTTCATGTTTTTCATTTACTCATGGATGCTAAGGTAGAATTTATTATATAGATGCAACAGAAAATTTCTAATTTCTATATTTCTTTTACTTCTACCTTAAAAATCTTGTGTAATTATGTTGCTTTTCCAATCATTCTTTATCCCCAAAACTCACACATAGGACTGTTGTCTTAAGACCAGTGAAAGTTTGTCTATTAATTATTTTTTCTAGTGACAAGCAAACAAGAGTGATGTGTATGTTTCCACCTTTATTACTCATTTTTCCCCTCTTTGAGAAGTAAGATGATGATCCCTGATATGGTCATTCTGTGAAATTATTCCCACTGTAAATTAAAATCTTTTGTCTGCTTAAAAGATGACTAACACTAAGTGACCCACCATATATTTTTTTCCCGAAGGCTACCGTAGCCTTCAAGCTAACAAATCATACTAGTCAGTCTAAATATTCTACTCACTGAGTTTGACCATTTAACTCTTTTTTATATCCATTCGTATCGCATTAGCAGTTCTTCATTATTCCACCAAGGCCTGCTGTTAAGTATGTGCTGAGTACTGCAGCACCCCACCTTTTTTAGGAAATGGGGTCTTTCAACTGAAATACCCAACAAATGTAATAACCATTTTTACTGCATTTTGTCTGGTTTGGCACTCCTTGATCCTGAAAGAATGTGCAAGTTGCCAGGTGTGGTCATATAATAACTGTCTGGAAGGGACACATCATATCTTGTAAGGAAGAAAAGTTATTAACCATGTTTTGAGGTATTCGAAACCTAGCAACAGATCCAACAGTGACAATGAGCTGTGCTCACACAACGCACGGGAAACTCTGAGCTATGGTGGCTCATCTTCAGTTAAAGATTACATACCTGTAATATCCCAGAGTGGCTTATAGCTGCACTGGTCTCACTTGGAAAAGATATCATATGATCTGGAAAAAAAACCTGTAACAATAACAATTTGTATCAAAGTTCTGTAAAAATAAATATAAAGTTTCCTATCGTTTTTGGACATAAAATTAAAGTTCTCGATGCAGTGCAGGACACTGCAGATTATCTGATCCAATAATTTAAGTTTACCTTAACATCATTCCTAAATTTGTGACATTCTATATATTATCTGCTGAAAAACTTGGAATTTTGAGAAAACATCGATGGTCCCTGGAAGCAAGAGGGTTTCAAAAACCCTGTATGTCATATTGCAGTACTTGGCCC
The DNA here is from genome assembly GCF_036013445.1 of Caloenas nicobarica. Lineage (NCBI taxonomy): Eukaryota > Metazoa > Chordata > Aves > Columbiformes > Columbidae > Caloenas > Caloenas nicobarica. Next base: position 22,991,515 of record NC_088250.1, on the reverse strand, counting down.
TTAGTGCTATTTTTCTAGTAGTAATTTCAGTTGCTGTTGATATATAAGACTTGCCTGGGGCTTCAATATGTTACAAAGTAGGAGGATATACACCAACATGCTGAAAAATACATTGTTTTCTCTTGTTTTCATTACACTAGAAAACTAGCAAATATTCTGGAATAACTTCCATTAATAGAGAACCAGTCCTCTCAGCTTGCTTTTTTTTAATTGTCCATTTTGTATGATATGAATATGAATTAACACCAAAATTTGCATACATCAATACAGTGTGGTTACAAATTCTGCATGTAAAGTGCCAATTTCATTAACAAGGAAAGCTCATGGTATAATTTAGGGACAGACCTGTAGCTGGAGAGTTCAACAGGCTGATAGGAACCAGCCAAGAGTTTGACCATTACAAATAATGTCTTCTCAAGGCTTTGAGAAGTTCTAAGCTAATGTGCCCTTGGCAATCTAGTGACCACTGACTTTAAGTTTTAATAAAAATGAACTACTGGTAGGGTTAATTCATATCAGCATACTTCTGATAGAGCATTCTTGCTGGACCACAGTACCCAGAAGAATGACTCAACAGGAACAGGAAGGACTCCGATTAGCCATGTCTGCTGATGCTGGTCATAGCAGCACATCAGCCACACTCCACACCTGGTTCCACTCACTGGTTAACCAATACACAAACAGATTCATTCTTTAAAAGCTGCTCTAGTAACTGTAGACCATCTCAAGCTCAGAATTTTTCACTAGTGCAGTGATACCTCCATGGTAGAAGAGTGCATAATTTACCCAGAGAAACACAGGTGGAGCAAGAAAAACCCCCTCAGATCTCTTCTATCTTTCGGTATCTTAATATTTATCTTTTCACAGGTAGATAATTTGAGTTCCCTTGCACCTTTCAAGTCCTCATATATTTCTGTTGCTTCTCCCTTTGACATCTGAAACAAGCTGGCTTTACAAGAGACAGCATTAGGAGCGATCCAAACACACCATGCATTTGAGCAACCAGGTGGCGAGTTTCTCCTGCTGAGCCAGAACTGCTTCCATGGCCTTTGCCATCAGCCAAGGTCCAAATCAGCAGCATTAACCTTTGGCAACATCCTTGAGCTAAGAGTTGCCTCTGCTCTCTTTCTATTCCTTACATACACTAACTTCGGCTTCACCTTCACTTACTTCTAATAGGTTATGGCTGCTCATGCCCTTTTGTGTCAGCTGTCATTTAGCTGCAGCTGTGGGAAGCTGCCATTGGGCAGCACTGGGCCTTAACATTCGATTTTCACTTCAACAATAAAATCATCTTTGCTACAGATGCCCCTTCTCACACTGCTTCATTTTGTATTTTATTGTCACTTGATGGAAACTTCATTCAATTTCGTAAATTTTATTTTGTTGTAGATCCATGTGTAAACTTCAATAAAATTAAACCCATGTCTGCCCCCCTCATCCAAAACCAAAGTATAAACATGAATGTTTTACAATTGCAAAAAAAAGACTAGCCAACAGTTACAAACACTGCAACGTATTCCTATATCCCTCATATTCCCTTCTAATTATTGCTTTTGACTCACGTTACACTAACAGCTCTAAACTCTGCCTATCTGTGTGTTAACAGAAAAGACTATTTTGCAGCAACAGCAATTGCATCACTTCAGAGATATGTTAGAACTTACCAGTGGATTTTTAAAAAACTCATACTTGGCATAATTTTTTCTAAAATACAGTTTGTTTTCGTCTTCCATTATCCAGTTTGACTGGACTTCCATCACTAATTCATGATCCTCTATAGCTCTTCCTGTAAAAAAAAATCAAACAAATTTTTAAAAAGCAACACAAAACCTGCACCTAAGAGCCTAGGAGTAGAACAGGTCAGATAATAAAAATACTATTAAATCAATTTAAAAGAATACAAAACATGAAACGAGCAATCTGAACACAGTCCATTAGTCAGGCCCACGTTACACCAAGTTACTGTTCCACCTGAGTACAGCCCTAGTTCTGAGGTACGTCACACAAAGGGTTTTTTGTTCATGTTTTGTTGTTTTCTTTTACAGGGGCAGCTGAGGGCTTTATTCCATTTCATGACCATCCATGTTGTCTTGCAGAGGCCAAGCAGTGACACATGGGCCAGCAGACAGTAAACCACCTCGGCCATTCACTCAGCCAGTGTGGGGTGTCAGGAATGTCTTTCTAACATGCCTTTCTCTAAGGCATCATTTGTAAAGTGTAAGTTATTAGCAGTACAGAAAAGCATTAATTTATCTTCTTCTCCCCAGGTCCCCTATGTCCTGAAGCATTTCTAAAACTGCAAATGAACTTCGGACGTTTCAGTGTTATGTTTTAGCACAAACCAGGAATACCAAAAAATCAAGCAGCTATGGAACCAGCATACGCAAAAGGAATGATGAAAGTAAGCCATTAAAAAAATAAAAAAGAAAACAAAACAAAACAAAAATTTACAAAGTGAATGCTAATGTGTAGTTTGGCTTTGCAGTGGGGCGAGAGTATGAAAAGGCAAAGAATTCAGTTATTTATCCCACAGCACTGGCATTCAGAATCGGTATTCTCAGTGCTTCAGACTGCTTCTGCTGCTCAGAGTCTTGAGTGAATTTTTCAATTTTAGAGCAACATGAAATGCACTTACAGGAAAGATACAGAATTTAAGAACTTTCCTGTAGATGTGCTGTGCATGTTTACATGTTACATACTCCAAGTAATATAATGGGACTTCCCATAGTGCACGAAATTAAGCATAGAACCTGAAAGACCATGGATAATTTCTGTGCAATATTATTTATACTGCTTTTTTAAAAAATAAATTTCAGCAACTTCTGAAATCATGTTACCAAAAAAAAAGTATGAACACACTTCCAAATGAATATACAGTTTTTGTGGCCACTTGTACATCGTTGTGGACTCTAATGAAAATGAGACGGAACTGAACAAACTTGTAAATTTCATTTAATTTGTCATTGGCATCTCCAAATTTAAATTACACTCCAACAATGAGTTACACGGTAAGAATAGTTTTGAGATCTAAACTTATGTCTCCCTGACAATTACAGGGTTTTAACACCCAATTCTGACCATGGTTTCAAAGGCAAAAGGCAATTAAAAATATATTATAAAAATCATGTAACTCACAATTTTCTGATCACATTTTCTGTACTTCACTGCATTATCATAAGGGACTTTATTATATACTTTAAATGAATGTTGATGCTCTCACATAACTGCCCATTGTTAAAACCTTTTGAAAAATCTTAGATAAAAGACTAGTATCGATTTTTTAAAAAATCATAAATTCTTGCAAGTCCTGGCTAAACAAAGAGCCTACCTTTCATAAAGTGTAGCATGCACAACCTTCTAAGAGATAAAAATCAAACTTCAAATTTGAAATCATTAAAACCTCTTTAGAACTACAGCATATTTTATTGATCTTCTCTTGCCACCTCTTTCACCAGTCACTGCTTCATGCTTCCACACTGTCCAATCTGGTGGGCAACAGCCTCACTGTAGCCCACAAATCTACAAGCTTCTTGAGGAAGTTTCCAGCTAGCAAATTTAGAGACAATACACTCATACAGCTAAATCTCACCTCAGTGGGAAAATATCAAACTCATAACTAGCAGAGACAAAGCACTCTCATGATCTACAGATCTAGCAGGGAAAAGGTAAACTTCCATTGAATTTAATTCATTCTTCACTGCATTTAACTAATTCTTGAGCCTATAAAGACAGAAAGTAAGGATGCTGCATGAAACTCACACTTTGTAACCAGATCAAATGAAGCAAATAAATCATAGAATCATAGAATACTAGGTTGGAAGGGACCTCAAGGATCATCTGTTCCAACCTTTCTTAGCAAAAGTAGAGTCTAGACAAAGTGGCCCAGCACCCTGCCCAGCTGAATCTTAAGAGTGCTCAATATTGGGGAATCCACCACTTCCCTAAGGAGATTATTCCAATGGCTGATCATTCTCATTGTGAAAAATTTCCCTTTTTTGTCCAATCTGAATCTCTCCAGGAGTAACTTGTACAAACTACCGCTTGTCTTTCCACGTGACTCCTTGTAAAAAAGGAGTCTCCATCTCCTTTGTAGCCACCCACTAAATGTTGGAACACAGTGATAAGGTCTCTCTTGAGCTTTCTTTTCTCAAGGTTGAACAAACCCAGTTCTCTCAGACTTTCCTCCTATGGCAGCTTCCCAGTCCTTTCACCATCTTTGTGGCCATTCTCTGGACTCTATCCAGCCTGTCCACATCTTTTTTGCCTAGTGGGGACCAAAACTCAACACAGTATTCCAGGTGTGGCTTGACAAGCGCTGAGCAGAACGGGATAATGACTTCTTTGTCTCTGCTGGTGATACTCTTCTTGATGCAGCCCAGCATCCTATGGGATTTCTTTGCCACAGGAGCACACTGTTCACTCATATATACCTCATACCAGGACCCTTTCCACAGAGCTGCTCCCCAGTCTGGTAGATCCCAGCCTGTGCTGCACACCTGGATAATGTTTTCCTAGGTGCAAGACCTTATGCTTGTTCTTGTTGAACTTCATAACGTTCTTGTTAGCCCACTCTTCTAGCCTGTGCAGGTCTTCCTGAAGGGTGGCTTTCCCTTCCAAAGTGTCCACTTCCCCATTCAGTTTGGTATCATCAGCAAACATCAACTCGATCCCATCATCCAGATCACTTGCGAAGATATTAAACAGCATTGGGCCCAGTATCTGTCCTGGGGAGACCCCACTCATGACAGGTTGCCAGTTTGAAAAGAAGCCATTTACCACCACCCTCTGCGTACACTCTGTCAGCCAGTTCACCATCCACCACGGAGACCACTTGTCTGGACTGTAACACACCAGTTTCTCTAAGAGAAGGCTGTGGGAAACCGTATCAAAAGCCTTGCAGAAATCCAGGTAAACAATGTCCACTGCTCATCCCACATCAACCAAGCAGGTTGTTTTGTCATAGAAGTTGATCAGGTTTGTTACGCACTATTTGCCCTTGGTGAATCCGTGCTGTCTTTTCCCAATCACACATTTCAACTGACTTTCGATAGCCCCCAGGAGGATCTGTTCCATAACTTTCCCAGGGACTGAAGTAAGACTGATGGGCCCATAGTTTCCTGGATCCTCCTTTAAGCCCTTCTTGTAGATGGAGGTGACCTTAGCCTTCTTCCAGTCTTCTGGGACATCGCTTTATCTCCACAACTTCTCAACGATTACAGAAACCAGCCTTGCAACAACATCAGCAAGTTCTCTTAAAATCTTTGGGTGGATAGCTTTGGGGCCCACAGATTCATAGGGGTCAAGCTCCTGTTACAGTTCACATACCAACTATTCAATCTGCTGATGGTGGGTCTGTCTCTGCTTGCATCAACCTGGATTTCTGTTCCCAAGGCCTGGGGCCCAACGGTGCTGGTAAAGACAGAGGAGAAGAAATTGTTGTGAACCTCGGTCTTTACAGCATTGTTGGTGACCAATTCACCCTTCCTGTTCAACAGAGGGCCAATATTTTCCTTCTCTTTCTGCTTGTTCTTTACATACCTGAAGAAGCCTTTCTTGCAGTTTTTGACAACTCTGGCTAATTTCAACTCGAGCTGAGCTTTTCCTTTTCTAACTGCATCTCTGCACATCCTGGCAATGCCCTAGTAGTTCTCAAGGGGTATTAATATGCTTGTCGATCTATTGTACACTTCTCCTTTGGTTTTGAGTAAATAAAAACACAAAGCAATTGAGAAAACAAAAAATACCCCCAAAAATAGTGAAAGAAAAGTGAGAATCTTGAAATATTGTACAGGCTGCTCTACTCCAAAACATGTTTTTCAGATGCAGGGGTAAAGAGACACTAAAGAACTGAAGCTGTTACCCAAAACCAGCACTTTTTTTCCTTTCAGTTTTACAGAAAGAAAGTGCTCCTCTGGGATGACATTTAAAACTCTTAAATGGTTGGCATTGTGACATTTAAGAAAATACCATTTCCTCAAGACTTACTCCTTGGTAAAAAAATAAGACATTCTGCATCACCCCAATGGATGGGTAAGGGTGCTGGTATTTCTTTAATTTTTAGGTGTCACATCACAGAATATTTTACCATTGCTTCAACTTACTGAAACACTGAGTTAGTGCCCTCCAAACCACAGCCCTGTAATCAAATCTCTAAATGTTGCCACGAAAAAGCTATACTTTGGTTTAGTTAGATCCTTTTTGCTCTTCCAGCTAGACTAGAGAGCTTCTACTTTACTCGCCACCACCTCTTTATTACTATCTCTAGCATGAGGAGCACCTGCTACAGCCCAAAACAACATCTCCTTAACTATGCAAAGTAACTAAAGCACATGGAAGAAGATTCAATATTGATGTGCATGACAGAACACATTTCAAAAAGCTTCCTCTCCAGCACCTGCCGCTGGACGGCTGTAAAGTCTTTCGTCCCCTTGGCAATAGCCAAGATATCTGTGACTTCTTCATTCTTTTAATACCAAATCTCAAACACTGGAAAGCTAGTGGAAGAAAATATTAACTCTGTTCCAGGGTACTATCTCATTATTCTCAAACTAAATCCAAACCAAAATACTATGCATGAAGAAGACTTGATTTCAGTCAAACCATCACAGCCACCCAGTGGGAGAAGAAAATTTAAATGAAATAAAAACAGAGAAGCCATTGCCCAGTACTATCACACAGATAATGCTTTGTGAGCCTTCCCACAAGCTACCTAAAAGAATGTGGATAGTGAAATCAAAATGAGAGACTGAAACACAACAATGATATATCTGGCCAAGGCACTACTGCCTACTCAAAGAGGAACCCTAGAACATCTCTGCTGAGCTGCAGAAGCAAATGGAAAATTGTTTACTGTCAACACAAAAATTTCCCACTAGAAAAGAAAAGATACAGTTCCACACTAAAGAGCATATAGGTTTGTGAAAACAGGAGTATACAGACTATGGTTTTGTGTTTCCTTTTGGGTGGGAAGTTTTTGGTTTTGTTTTTTTTTCTTTTTTAATTTTCACATGCACATACCTCCACACAGCAATGAAGGCACACTTCAGTGTTGTAATTAATGTCTGTCTTGATTAAAAGCAGAACACTGTTCTCAGCTCACTAAGATTCACGCAATCATATCTAATTCAGGAGTACTCAGACAGCTGTTAGGTATTAAGGAAAATGTTCACTAATTGATGAATGAATTATTAATCCCCATCATACTGGAATTCACACAGACACATATGCTCACACTTCTCATCCAGTGCTTAAGAATTTACTTAATGGAAGTGAAGATCAGTATGTTAAACCTTTCAAACAAAACCAGATCTAACAGTATCATAAAAATAAATCCATTATTATTCAGTATTATTAAAAAACAAACAAAAAGATATCTCAAGTTGTTCCTAGTAATGTTGAATCACGATCGTCATCATCTAGGAAATAATTTTATTTTAAAAATGAACAATTCACCTTTTTCTAAAATGATGCCTCAAGCAGCTGGAGCGATCAGAAGACTGTATGGTGAATGCAGGTCTTCAGACCTGCATGCCAGCAATTTTGAGAATTTCAGACTCTTAGGAAAACCAACTTTACTAATTATTTGATATTGAAATCTTCCAATAAATCCTTCCAATTGAAGCTAACACACTATTTGACAAAAGGTGTATTGTGCAAATAAATAAACCTGGAGAAACAATGCCACTGTTGTTCTCGAATGGTTTGTCAAAAGTGTGTTCTTCTATAGTTACTACACTACTTAAACACCACTGACACTATAAAATACAGAAAACACTTCTACTATTGATATAGTAGTGTTGTCTAAAGCCATTTTTATGCCTCTTCTTCTGTAGCAGTCAGTCATTTACAGCCTCAACCCAGATTTAACTCTGACCTTACTCTGAGCTGGAAGCATCTTACAACTGATACATTCAGTGCAAAAGATAAATATCTTTGAAATGTTACAAAGTAAGAAAAAAACTTGAAAAACGTTTGAGGCTGCCTTCATAGGATAAAGGAGCAGAAAAGGGCAGAAAACAGTTTTAGCTTTTCTAGTTCATCTTTAAAATACATCTATTAAACATAATACAGTTGGAGATGCACAGTCAAGTTTATTTTACACAAATGCATGAGTCCAGATTCCCTAGATACATACACAGAAAGGGAGTTTAACAACAGCTTTGTGTGTGTGTTGGGCAGGTGTTCATTTTTCTTGTGGTGGTGCGTGCTTTTGTTGTTGTTCTTGTTTGTGTTTGGGGTTTTTTTTGTTTGGTTGTTTTTTTGTTTGTTTGTGGGTTTTGTTTGGGTTTTTGTTTGGTTGGTTTGGTTTTTGGTTTTGTCGTTTTTGTTTTGTTTGTTTGTTTGTTTAAATCAACAGTACTGGAGTTACCAGGTACCAGTGCACTTTCTTCTGAGAATTAAGGACTCCAAGGAGTTTTCTATGTATTTTAGAATGCAGGAAGGCCCCCAAAACATCTTCTTTCTCATGCCACACTTTGCACTAGCAACTGGAACTGCCCTTGAGGTTGCAGAAGTAGTACCTTTGGTAACTCCAATACAGTGCCAAAGTTCAAGAATAATATGAAAACTCTTGAGTGACATGAAATTAAAACCAGAATTTTTATGGCATTTGTCTTCTAGTAGATTTTTCTGATATAATTCCCTATCAAAACCAAACACAATACAGTACCAAATCATGCTTTAAAAGGAAGTAAGATTGTCTGACTAGAGGATCAGTTCAATACTACAGCCCAATAGTGGGCTTGTAAAATCATCTTCCGCTAAGTAAAGTCTTTCCTGTCTTCTGCATTTTCTACATCTCTGCAAACTTCTCCTTACTCCCTACATTTAATTTGTCTTAATGTGTTTCTATACTGCAAAATTACATCTACACACTGCAAAAAGGAACAGAGATCAGAAGTTAAAAATACAGATGTTAGTACAGTTAATCTGAAATCACAGATTACTCCTTTTAAACTGTATAATAGAAGAAGAGTTTTTTTACCACACTAGAGGAACACTGATGATGTGGAAGGAGTTCAGAGCATTTCTTTTCAGCAACTTAAAATACTAAGCATAAAGTCGCTTCAACACAGTTCATTGGTCCATAACTGGAAATTTAGAAGAATGGCTTTGTTCTGCTTTTTAAGTAGGCCTGTCCCAGAGTTCACAATAAATCTGGCCAAACTGATTGTATTGAAGGAAAATACTGACAGCCTACTCTGATGTTGTTTCTGAAGACTGAGCCCTATTGTCCAGATAGAATAGCACTGGGTAACTGCTTTCTGTCCTTGATGTCAGAGATTTCGCTCAGGTGTGTTGGGAACAACGAAGATTTTATTTGCAATGAAAATAACCCATGTCTTGTTAGAGATAAGCAGGAAATACCAGTAGAAGAGGAAGAACTGCCAAAGAAAATCAAGGAAAAGTCAGAAAAAATTTGCAGTGAGAGCCTCAATGGTCAGTGTCTTCCAAATCAAGTCTTACAGATGTAGAACAGATCAAACAGTGTGAGGCAAATGTACTGTGCCAAAAAAAGATAAACAGAAGCAACAAACCCTCAAAAGAACAAATTCACACAAGCCCTTCCATCATTTTACTTGTAATCCCTTCTATTACAATTGTACTTTTATGTGAAAATGAACACCAAACACCTTATGCACTGCCACACCATTGTATACTGTTAGTCTTACCTAAACCTGTGCGGGTAAGTTGTTCAAATAGAGTCCAGCTGTGGTCATCGATATAGTGGTTCTTCAGTATCAAGAGCTGACATACATCCCTGGCTGTTACATCGCGTGGTACTTCCAAAGCTCTGCTAGTATCGTCTTCACTATATACTTTAATTACCTGGAATAAATAAAAAAGCTAAAATATCCAGAAGTTTAATATTTGGTTCAGTTAGTCCAAATATGTTCATCTCTCACCTACATGACTGGGACAAGAACTTATACACACAGAATGCAATACTAAAACCAGCCACTTCCCTGTAGTGCAATGGTGCAACTGAGCACAAAACAGCTGAGCGAAGCACATCCCACTTCTAACTTTGGCTACTGGACACCCCTTGCCACAGGACACCGGACAGATCGGTGCATTCGCTTTAAAAAAAATTGTAATGGAGGGGTAAATAAACCTGGTGAAACTGTACTTTCTTATATAAGCTGAAGAAGCAGCCATGGATGATACACAGTGAAACTCATGAACTCTGTGACTGCAAAACTGTAGAAAGATTGGATGGAGTTAGTTCAGAGAACAACAATCAGATTCAAGATGCTCACATATCTATAGACGATAAAAACAGGAGATTCTACAGAGCTGCTTCCAATTTTGACAAGCAAGAACTGGAACTATGAGTAAAAAAAGTCATACATACATACATTCAGAATCAAAAATGGAAAATAATTACCATCATGTGAGGACCAGGAAAGTAAAGGTCTAGAAGATACACATGCAAAAAACTTATCAGAAAGTAGACAATTTTTAGTATGTTTTATCTCAGTAGTTTTTCCAAGCTTCTTTATTCGATTCAGTATGTTGCGAGGGGCGAGGGCAGGAAGGGAAGTCTCATGACTTATCCTTGTCATTTTTACTTTTAAATTTCAGTAAAAAAAATTATTTTTCAACCTCAGTATACATTTTAGAGTCCTGAAGAATGAGTGTCCATTAAGTTCTTGAGGAGGTGAAGCTAAACCTGCTTATGCTTAGTTTCAAATGAAGAGGCTGAAGAAGTCCTATTGTATACTGACTGTTTGAAAGAAGGCATGACAATTTAGGTATTTTTTTCTGTATTTTCTCTCTCTGAAGGACAGTGAATCAAATGAATCAGATGAATCAGTGAACTAGATGGAATTGATGCAGATCACTAGTGGTCTGTCTTCATAAGGTCTGCACAGTGACTAATCCCATTAAAGTCAACACAAAAGGGTTTTTTTGTATAAAAGTAGAAAGTAATTTCATATTCTTCACAGTAGTCAAGATACTCTGTTACATTTCCCTTTTTTCTCATTTTTTAAAAGTAGACAGAACACAAAAAGTGAAAAATATTGAGGCTCCTGACACAAGGATCAACTCTTATCTGTGGTACTGTATGTTAGTATAGTAACATTGTTCCTAAAATAAAGCATGTTTGAGATTTTTATTATGAACACAAACAGGCAGGTAAACATGAGCAGTATGTGTAGAAGATATGATGCAACATTAAACATGCTACAAAAGTCTTCCAGGTACCCAGAAACATACTAAGTGATCAAATCTGGAATGCATCTTTTTTACTCTTTGTATTGTCAAACAAGCACTTTCACCCAAAAGCCACTCAATGTCATGAGACGGGGAAGTGACGATATTAATTCATCTTTAAGAATGAGATTTATTCTCCAATATTTACATTTTCCAGTAGCGTGGAGTAACACTGAGCAACATTATTCGCTCTCTACCAAACCCGTAAGAGCCTGCGTGTCCATGCCCAGCGCAGAGCCTGTGCCGAGCCGTGCCAGAGGAGACGCTGAGCAGCCCCCTTGCCAGTGACAGTCTGGCCACAGCAGCCAGGAGCTCAGCACACGTCAAACCACCTGGCCTACCCTGTCTGTGCCAAAGCACAACATCCTCAAGACAAAGGGCATCCAAGACATTTTAATTTATCTCAAAAATCCTCCTCTCACTTTATTCAGTTTATCCATATTCATCAGAATACATGACACACCTCACCTGAACTTTATGCACAAAACCGAAATACCGTTGTAAACCCTTCATTAAACATCGAGACACAAGTTCTTACTTTAAAGACAAACAAGCATATTACCGTCAGTCAGTCCTTAATTGCTGCCTTACTAAACACATGCTCATTTCAAGCATCTAATGAACAATCAGCAATGTATCCTTGCCTTGTTACAGCAGCTCCTTCCCTGGTTTGTGCGGAAGTTGGTAGGAAAGTGAGCAAGGAGATGCAACTGTATCTCCTGCCACCTCCTTCTCTCCCACTAACGGAAAAGATCAAAAAATTTTTAAAAATAAATTAAAACAAAAATATATAAAAAATCAGGTCAGCTCACCCATTCTTTCCAAACATCAGAACAAGGAAAAAGGACTCCATTTGAAAACCACATAGAGATTAAAGTACACGGACATTCTTACTCCTCTCCAAAATCTCCTTTTCTCTATGGAACTACATATACAGCAGTTCTGTTACGAACTTTGGCCCTGCATTAAATAAGCATGAAGTCCATGATGATTTGCTTTAACGTTTCAGCTAATAAATGGTAACAGCTCCAGAGTTCCACACAAGGTTCAGCCACCCTTGCCACAACACCAGCCTTCAGGATACAGCAAACATTAAAATCACACCTCTAAAGTGGTGAAAATCTGTCTCTACTCATGAATCAACCACCTCAAAGCAGAGTCTTCCAGGGAAAATAGACAGGGAAAGTCAAGCCAAAGTTTCCACAGGACTAAGCTACAGCCCAGTACTTAACATTTAATACAAAAGGCAAAATGACCACATCAATATTGCATTCAGTGACTGATACTGCCAAAGCAGCCCTGGTTGATGGCTATAGTTGGTTTTACAAGATGTCTGTGCTTTGGCAGTGTTCCCACTGCCAAGCGAGACCAGCAGCAATGCAGCTGCTTGCAGTAGGGTCTCATTCCACACACTCAACTTACTGAAACTGCTGCTCCAGTCACACAGAAATGATCTTCTGCTGTTCAGGATAAATCAGTATGAACGATTTAAACTCCTGCCATATTTACCAGACGAAATTAAAAGAGGTGTCTGGCAGGATGCACTGTGAATGGGATGCAGGGCTGTACAGGTGAGGAGACAAAACAGCATCCCATCACCTTAAAACATGTCCTACCCCAGGCAGCACTGAAGGTCAGGGACAGCTTCATTAGCCCCTCCTGTAAGTCTGTGTCAGGCTGAATCTAACACATTTTACAGGCTGAAGTGTCAGAAGGGAGACAGACAGTATAGAAGGGAAAAGGAAGGGAGAGAATTAAAGCGACTTTCCTAGTATTGGACTAGTTAATCGTTGTAGATCGCTTCCAACTGAAATATTCTGTTCTGTTTCTCAATATTCTTGCAATAAAGCCCAGGTGAGAATCCATGCCAGTGCCTTGGCTAGGGACCCTGCCAGCACGTAGTAGTGACCACAGTTTTCTCCAGGTACTCATTGAGTTAGGTGGTGAGCTTGTTTTACAGCAAGAGCACGTACAGCCCATGCTGAGGCCCTTGACGGACAATTTTTACAGAAATTCTTTTTAAAGGGGTTAAGAGGCGCAGTGCAGATGACTACACTCTTATTGCTGAAGAAATAGAAAAAGACTTTTTAAAATGCTGAAGACAGCAACACAAGTCACGATAATTAGCTGCCTGCGGCCATTCAGCTCGGGGAGTGGGAAGCCTTGGAGGTGGCCTTGGACTACAGGAGCACAGCTAAAACAAAACAACACAACATAACAAAGAAAAAACAATGGGAAAAAACACCCCGAGTTTATATTCTCTGGGAGTATTCTCGCTTGGCTTTCTCAGTATAGGGAAATAAATCCTGCTCAAGCCTAGGACACTGGATCCCCCCCAGCTCACAACTATGCCATGTGTTAACTTATAAAGCACAAATGCTGTGCCCTTTTTCCTCTTCCTTGCAAGGGATTCAAACACAGCAGGAGACAACAGACAGGCAGTCACCTAACAGACCCTCCTGAATTTGTGTTACAGTTTTAGTTTAATGAATTGAATCTGATGGTGTAAATCTCATCAGTTAGAGTGACCTTTGAGGGGTTTTTTAATTAGAAAAAGCTGCTCAGTCTGCGTTTTCTGCTGTGTTTGAAGTGAAGTCTCTTGTAAGATTTGCTAGGAACGTATTTGTTCCAAGAAGAGTGGATCACATGAAAAAGGATAAATTCAAAATCTCATTTTTCCTTGGAAATACGCTGCAATAAATACTGCTCTTCCCAAAAGTAGAGGATGGTCCAAGAATTAAAGGGTGGTAGGATTATACTAAAGATGCAGTTGTGCTGACCTCCTATAGCGATGAGGAAGCTTGAGTGACCATTTCTTTATTTTTATGAGCTATTATTATTATGCATTAGGCTGGCCAGTCATCCCCACTCTCTTCCATTTTTTCCCCTGAAAACTTGTCTGAGAAGTAGCACACAAGAAACAAGCTGCTAATTGAGAACAAGCTGCCATTACAGTTTTCATTACCATACACTCAAGCTTTGCTGTAAAGCAAGCTATTTAACCTCCCTTGACTATACCTATTAGTAGGAAGTCAGAAAAAATTGGCTCAGTAGTGCTCAGATCATCTTCTTTCCTGTCTAGTTTATAAATACAAGGAGATTTTAGTTCTTCTTGAGGTCAGAAAAAGAAACATCTCAATAGCTTCCACTTAAGCCACTGGAAGTAAGAAATTAGCAGCTCCAAGACCTGGAGGAAAACACCAAGCTGAGCATGACAAGCATTCATCATTTTCATTGCCTATGGGAGCAGACAAGGAGGTACAGCTTTGCTGCACGTCATCTTTCAGTTTTTCAATACATTAAAATTCAGCCAAGATCCCAGAAGTACGTGCAACGCATCTTTATCCCTCAAAACCCCTATTTTGACAAGAAATGTTGCTTCGAATTAAAATAAAATATATTATTGATTGTATTTCACTAATCATCTGAACTCAGAATGTAAAATCAATGCTGACAAATATAATCTAGTATTTAATACAGAAAGGGAAAAAGGAGACTCTATCTTTCATACTAAAAACTAACCAGAAGGAGCAAAAAAACCCCAGAAACTGTTTAAAAGAATAAGTAAAAGAGCACATAAGGTAATCAGTGTGGGAGGAGGGAGGAGCAAGACAAGGCTGGACTCTACTCCCCCGAGTCTTCTTCCACACTCAACTGTCATCTCCACTACAATAACTAAATAAAATGTTTCATAGACTTTTGAGAGAGAGCATCCAAGCCTGATTCTTCAGAATCTTCAAGCCATCTGTTTTGAAAGTTCCAATCTGCAGAAACAGCACAAACATATGGAAAGACCATACCACACACCGAGGAATTTCAAATTTCAAACTGAGTCCTGACGTGTGAAAAAAGCCAGGTAGATCCAACAGAAAAAGAATCACTCAGCACATGGAGTCCATATTTAGGTGCCTACATCAAAATGACCCGACATTTACATGATTCTTAATGCTCCTGTACAGCCATTAAGACAGTGGATGATCAGCACCTTTAAAAGAAAAATCAGGCCACTTTTATTTATAAAGATACAAGCACCTAACTTCGGCTTATCGTTTCTACAATTGCTTTCCTCCATGAATAAAACATCACACTTTTTGTACTTATAATTTCAGTCACATTTATGTTAGAGTTATTGTATGCAAAAACAGACCTTAAAAAGTCTTACACTCCAGGGTGCCGCACTTCCACCCCGAGATCCTGCCTGATACTGTGCTAACCTCTGTCTTTAGTGTTAACTAACAGGCTATTTGCCTCAAGCATTTGTTCTCCAACTTCCAACCTTGCCCCCCACTAGACAAAGTTTTTTCTTATTGAGACTGGTGGAGGTTATGGGAATCCGGAGAGTATTCGAACTACAATGGAAGCACTTAGAAATTTCTGGCATTTTAAACTTTTTTATGATTCTGGCAATAGTCTGTCTTGGTTGTGGAGGGAATCAGCAAAATTTCACATTCATAAAAATATTTAAGGGCAGCTTAACTCACTAGTTTAAAAAAAAAGTGTGTTAGTAAAGTTTACTGTTTTCATTATCAGGTGTGAAGGCAAGAATTTCCGACTAAATATCGCAGTCTGCAGTTAAAAGGCCAGCTTCCAATATTTCCTCCAAAGGGAAGACGAGTTCCAGGCCAAAACAATTCTTACAGTTTGCAGATATGAATAAACAGTAGCTGCTCGTTGTAAGGCAACTACTTTCTCAATCACCACAACAGGAGCTTGCAAAACTTTGTCCTGTACATGTCCCTTCAAGGAATGAACACAGAGAACTGAAGCACAGACACAAACCAACAGAAGATCTGTTAATATTTTAGGCGCCCAAATCCAAAATGGTGGTCATTAAGCCTGTGAACTTCTCCTCTGAAGGAGGGTTCACAAGGCACCACATGATTTCTGCACAGACTTGTCAACGCATAATTGGGCAGGTCGAAACTATCACCCAGTAATTAGGGACAATCACCTGTAAGGCTGACCATGGGGGAAGAGGCCAAACCCGAGTTCCAACATGCAATCCAAAAAAACAAACTTATGTAAAATACAGGTCCTAGTGAATCTGTACTTATTTGGAACACAGCATGGCTTCAAGAGACAGAAGGAACACTGCTTCCGTGCAAAAAAAATATACAGGATAGATACACAGTAACTTAGGTGACATGAGCATTAGACTTGAAATCTCTGTCATGCACAGGCTCCCTGTACACCGATCAACTTCAGGAAGGGAAATTTTAAGATCCTGTTGCCAGCAACATTTTCTATTCTATGGCCACAATTTTCTGAAATACCTTGCTTTCTTCTCAAGGTACAGACTAGAACATTTTAAAAATCATCCATAATAGGCAGACTGGATACTTCAGAAGTGACACAAAATGAAATGAACTGTCATCTTCTTCAATAGGACCATCAAGGCTATTAAGACAAAATTAAGTACCTTGTACAGCTTGTGAAGCCATATAATGAAGACTTGAGAGAACTATTTAAAGAAATTGAAGGTAAATCAAGTCACTGATTACAAGGACAGCAAACATCGAAGAACGAAGTAGTTGCCCAAAGAAGGAGGAGCTGTTCTTCCAAGTGACCAAAAGTGAGCTTTGCATACACTTACCTATTACTGATGGATTAAGGTATGGTCCCACAAGCACTAATAATCAATTATGTCTGTCTTGCAACGAAACCAAAGTGCCAAGAAAAGAAGAGCAAAGTCTAGGAAAATTGCCTGCCCTTCCTACCATGACCTAGAAAAACCTCATATTGTTTCCAGAATCTAACCATTTTCAAAATGACATTTCAAAGACCAAAAATAATGTCAATTTCCAGCCTTTATTCAAATATGAGACCACTGACAAGCTCAATTTCTCTTGCAATTAATAAATTTGTTGCTTAAAAATACAAAGAACTTTTTTAGACCTGAATATTGTCAGTAGGTATTAAAAAATGTTCCATTTCATGGCAGAAGTAGACGCGCATTATCAACTGAAAAAATTGCTATTTATTTTCTGTAGTAGTCTTCTGATAGTTTACCACGTCACTATGTCAACTGTCTATATTACATAGCCCATACAGTCACTCCCCTCCCCCAGACTCTTAGTACAGACTTTGTGTCCTACTTCATCCAGCACAAGATCGACCAACCCATAAATGAAAAAATCACACACAAAAAAGTAACTAAATAGCAATGTGAAGAAGTAACAAAAAATATCGGAGATTACCTGTAGGCAACAGAGGTCCAATTCATAATTTTAAAACACATATTTGCCATCTGACTTTGGGCGAGTCAGTATTAGTCCCTCAGTTTCCTTTTGGTAAAACGGGGCAGGAGAACTGAAATCTGTTTCTCTACAGCAGGGTAACAGATTGAACTCATTAAGGTTTGTAAAGCACTTAGACTTCCTCATATGACTACTGCTTTAGATGTGTAAATATGTTGTATTATAAAAAGGAAGGTTAAGTTATGCAGATCTCCAAATTATAATAACCTATGTGCAAAAATATACCAGCAAATTTATTTGAAACGAAGGTTATGACAATCACATAATGATGTTAGAAAAAATGGCAGAATGAGGACAATGCTGACGTGCCATCAACTCAAAGACAATTTAGTAAAACTGAAGTGAAACAAGGTTGGAAAGACAACAGGAACGTTAAAATATAAATATAATTATTTAATCCTGAATTTGATACATTCACTTTTTCAATATTGGTCAACAGAAGCAAAATATAAATAGTAATAAAATAGTTATAGAAGATTTCACTTCTCTGCATAAAACTGAACAAAAGGCTAGGTCTAGAGAAAGCAACTTCCACGCTTTTGACAATTAACTCATAGTACAATTACTTTTAGAGCAGAAAGTGAAATTATTGTTAACTATACAGTAACTATAATTATGTTGCTCAAAAAGTTAGTATAATGGCAGAATTAAATAACAGCTACATTATGAAGTTCAACATAGTGTAAGAATTGCAGTAATAAATAACATGTAGATTAAACATAGAAGGTGAAAGGTTTATCACCACCAACAACCATTACCACAACAAAGGACCAAATCAGGACTAAGAAATGCAAAGGAATCTATAGAAGACCACAATAAAGACCTTAAAAAGAATGCACATCATTTATAAGGAAAGGTAGGGTGGACGGGATGATTTATTTAAATAGAGAGTGTCAAATTATTCTGCCTTACTAGAGATTTTTTTCAGACTATGGAGATTCCTAACAAAAGTAGCTAAAGAGGAATTTCAAGTACAACTGATAAGATGTGTATGAATAACTAGAAAGCTTTGAGGAAATTTAAACATCATTAGCAAGAATTTCAAATAATACAATTCTAAGGAATAGCAGAAATGAAAGAAAATTAGTGGGTTTGCTAGATTATTAAGCAGTCAAAGGACACTTATACAAGATAAACACACTGCAGAGCAGCTAAATGATTTATTTGCATTAATTATTCACAATGGATATGGAAGAATATGTCCCCAGATCTACTCTTTACAGGTGAAATAAAATTGCTGGTCTAAAAAAAAGAGACACTGAAAATGAAAAGGCAAAAACCCAAATAGTTAACAGAAGATTATACAGTCTAAAATTTAAAGAAACTTAAATGGCAAACCTCAGTCTATCCTAACATCGAGTGAAATGGAGGCTTAAGCTCCATCTATTACTTCATCTGATGTGCATAGGGTATAAACTTCTGTTCAGTCCGAGAAAGAGGAAAAGCCCAAGGGCTACTGCGGCAGATTAGTTCTGGGGTTTAGCATTGTGAATTTGTGAGCCACTGTTGCCAGACAGATAGGTAAGAATCTACTAACATTACTTGAACCTGTCTCTAGAAGAAAATCCACTCTCAAATTCACAAAAATTCTTCCCCATCTTGTTCATAGCAGTTACTAGAACAGTTTAGAGTAATCAACATACTTCTGAAAAATTTCAGTGGGGTAATGCAGTTCACAGTGATTGGAATCAACAACTTTGCCCAGGTCCTTCAAAAGATGAGCTGTTATCAACATTAAGCAGTCATGGAGTGAGAGACTGCAAAATAAACTTGGAATGAACAGTTCATTTTTAGGACAGCTGGCTAGAGTAAAATAATTTCAGACCTTTAAATCAGAGTGGAGAACCAAAGCCTTACAAGCCATGATAAAAATAAGTCTTAGTTATTTTTCATTACATTATTGAGCAATGCTAAGTGTGTACACTAACATCTGACACAATTGTATTTGAAAAACCTCTTGGCCCTGGGAAAGGTAAAAGGTTCCCTATTCCTCTCTTGTATGTACCACTTACTTAAAGATAGCTAAAACGAGCTAGGCCGCTTCTCAGCCTCAGTGCACAGTGCACGTGGCTCCCCATTTAATCTAAACCCAGTGCATACACATGGAGATCTCAATTACGAAGAGAGTTTTACATCTTCCTATCTAGTAAAAACAAACAAATTATGACAACAATCCAGTGAGACTTGGGTAAAATTTCTTAACCAAGGGCAAGTAATTGCAAAAGCCAGTGGAGAACACAATATAATCCAGCTTCCGAACAACGACATTTGCACGCCAGCCATTCTGCCTTTTGGCCGTGCATTACCACCTCTTAGTGTCAGAATCACCATGCTCTTTCATACAGTTCAGTACGTCCAACCAATATAGCTCATAGTGCGACGCTTAAATTCTTTAGGCCAAATGCACATGCTTTATGACCCATTACCTTCATTCGGAGCTAACAATACCTTAATATCTCTCACAAAATCCATAGGAAATTGCTAAGATAACTAGTAAGGCACAAAACTCAATCATTTTGGTAGTGGCTAAGAGCTTCATATTTTGGTCCCAAATCAAGTCCTTTATGATAAAAGTTCAAAAGCCTTATTGTTTGATTTAAAGAGATCAATATTCGGACCTGACTTGATTATTGCATTAAGGTTAATAGGACTGTACTTTCACGTGGACTTTTCTTCATGAAAAAAAAGGTGAATGGCTTATTAGCCCTATTAAGTAACTTAAGTTACTTAGTATCTTCAGTCCTTTGCTTCCACACTACCTGCTAAGTCTTAACTTCATACAGCTTTTATATATTAAATGGTAATACACAGCTGTACATTTTACTATATACAAAAGCAACACTCAGAATGCACTTACCATATACTGATGGAAAAATATCCAGTTAGACTAACTGGACTTAGAAAGAGAGATGGGATGGGAAATCATACTGTAGGATTCAAAGAATCTGACTTAAAGGAACTTCAGTATTTCATTTAAAAAAAAAAAACCTGTGAAATAGAAAATGAACAGGAAACGAAAAAAGCTCCCAGTGCACCAGTGTTCTTCATCCTCCTAATTAGAAATATGGTAGAAATTATCCACGTACTACTCTACTTTCCAAAGAAGTCTTGTATGAAGATCGGGCGAGAAAGAAATGTAAATATAAAGCCACTAAAAGACACTTCTGTTTTTTGTTTTCTGTGTACAAAAAAGTTAAGGGCAGAATGTTATCAGTCTCATGTTTGAATAGCTTGTCCCTATTTATGTCAAAGAGCTAACATTATTTAAATGAGGCTTTCTGTATTTAATAGTTCAGTTTGTCCAACATCTCCTTCGCTTGTCAGAGATAAATAGAATGCTGTGTTCCAGTACAAGAGAAAGCAAATCTGTTACTGCCACGTTCTGGCTGCACTCTATGTTTCTGAAGAGATACCAGCTATAAAAAGAAGAATCTATTGTTTCTACCAGGTTTTTCACACTGTGTTGCTGGTTTCTCAGTAGAGCAGATCTCTCGCTGAAGCTGAGAAAGACCACATCACTGAACAACACCATTAAGAGACCAGTTAGTTTCCCATTTCCTTTGCAGCAGTTCAAAATAATTTTTAAATAATAATAAAAAAATACTAATTAAAAACAATATTTTTTTCTCAAAATGTTCTTTTACTTTTACAATTTAATACAGAAGCTGCGGTTTGAACTGCAAGACAGATTGAAAGCGAAGAATGCCTTTGTGATCACCTTTATCACCTAAGTATTCCCACAGAGGTCACTAGAGGAAAAATGAATGTACACTCCACAAGACTAAGTAAAGTTTAGATTTTTAGCTAAAGAAGATAGAGGTTGGAAATTTTCTCGGAATTTCTGGACAAGGAATGTCCAGAGCAAATAAGAAAAAGGCTATGTAGGTTAACTCACCATAATAAATAGTTGTTTTAGAACGATGAAGTACTTCGCCATTTGCAGTACGACCAAAAAACCTGCTTTGCTGGGTCAGACTACAGCATCCTTCCAGCCCAGCACTGTCTCTGGGTGCCTGTTTCTAGTCACTGGTTTAACCAGCAAGGTTTAACTGCTGTAGAATAGTTATTCTGATAGAACATTTTAACCTTCAGCACTTTTCAACTTGTCTTTCATTTTATTCACATAGCATGTTCCCTCTGGCCAAAGCATAAAATTCAAATAAAGAGCAGATCTTGCAATCAAGCTAGTAAGTCTACTCAAACTATATAAAACCTTCAACTATATACTGTTGCGTTACTATAGATTTGTCAGAAATTTTTGCCAGCAAATCCAAACCACTACAGGAACAGAAAAGAAAAAAAAAAAGAAAAAAAAAATAAGACCAGGAGTACAAGGGCATGGAAAATGGGCCCTATAGCTGTCAGCAAAAATCTAATAGTCACCTAATGCAGGAGATGCTCACTAAAACAAATGAACAAAGTGGAACAAAACCATGATGTTAAGTGGATGATGTAGTAATAAGGAGAAACTAATCATTTCAGAAATTCAGTGTATTTTGATAATATGTACCTCTAATCACTTGTTCTAAAACAAAAATGAGGTATGTAAACTGAACATCCTTCAGCCATACAGGAAAACTAAGAAGACTGAAAGGCTGAGGGAGCTGGGGCTCTTTAGCTTGGAGAAGAGGAGACTGAGGGGTGACCTCATTAATGTTTATAAATATATAAAGGGTGGGTGTCACGAGGACGGAGCCAGGCTCTTCTCGGTGACAACCAATGATAGGACAAGGGGTAATGGGTTCAAGCTGCAACACAAGATGTTCCACTTAAATTTGAGAAGAAACTTCTTCTCAGTCAGTGTGACGGAACACTGGAACAGGCTGCCCAGGGAGGTTGTGGAGTCTCCTTCTCTGGAGACATTCAAAACCCACCTGGACACCTTCCTGTGTAACCTCATCTGGGTGTTCCTGCTCTAGCAGGGGGATTGGACTAGATGATCTTTTGAGGTCCCTTCCAATCCCTAACATTCTGTGATTCTGTGAAGACAGTAGCACATTTCTCATCCCTGCACATGCTGTGACACCCTGCATTCAGAGGTCTTCTGGGTTGTCTGGCTGCTGCTCCTCTTCCCCACATACAAGCCATGTTCATATAATCATAAATGTATGTATTTTATTCGTGTTACGATCATCCTAAAAGTCTTGTCAAACAGGGCACTCAAAAAGATGGAGACAGACACCAATGCAACAAGTTAGAGCCACCGGGACCAAAGGACAAATGACATCACTGGGAGCTTGCCTGCACAGCTGGTGGATAATCTGATGCACCAGCTAAATCTGGCTGCCAAGCCAACACACAATAAGCAAAGGGCTCCAACTGCTATTCAGTCGAGATACCATTTAATTGCCAACCTCTTGCAGAAGGGAATTAACTGGTTCAGAGAAGCAGTCTAAGTGGTCTAAGAAAAAAGTACAATGTTATGTTAGGGCAGAGGTTGGAGGTGGAAATGATACAACATGCAACAAGAGCGATGAAAACGACTGTGAAGAAAGCAGTATGCTGAGGAATAGTGGATAAAAAGAGGATTCTAGTAGGAAATAAAGGACAAACATTACGGGTGTCAACTGAAGACATCCTCCCAGGTCTCAGTTCTTCCTAAGAATTTTAGTGGTGCCAAAGACACAAACAGTAGAAAGTTGTAACCTCAGGGATCTGTAAGGCACAGGAAAGAAAGGAGCCAAAGATGTCTCTCCAAGTTAACATTTTTGATGCCCGAGCATGTGTATTGGAAGAGATACAGGTCAGCAGTCCAAGACAGCCATTAGGATCTGCCAGAGAGAAGAAATTAAATATGTTATGTGAAATATGATGAAAAATGAGAAATATGATGAGCACCTATCAACTCTGACTCAAGAAACCGAAGTATTCCTGGGAAGTGTGACTCGGGAAGTTTGACGTGCCTTGCTCTGTACTGTTCCCTGGGCACCCACTATGTGCTAAACTGTGCCAGCATAAATCTGTTCTCATATAACTACTTCAAAATACCAAAAAAAGTTTGCCTTGAAATAATGTAATAAAAAATGGAGAGCTGAAAGCAACGGAATAAGGGCAACTTCAAAAAAAAAGACATTTTACCACTAGTGTAAGAGACTAAGATGGACTAGAACCAGGGTAAAACTTCCAGTGCTACAATATAATTAAATTGGTTCAGAAGTTTTGATCATACAGTCATAACTTCTTTTATAGGTCATTAAGGCAGTTGGCATTTTGTTGAGTTGGTCCTGCTTCTATTCCTGACCCACAGGCAGAAAAACAAGATGTGGGAGAGCACAGGGCATGGCCAGTACCCATAGCAACAGCATGAAAATGAGGAAGAACGTGAACTTAAATATGTATAATTCCTTGGTGTCCAGTGATGAATTTTCTTTGTGTACATTAGTATATCTTCAATTTAACAAAAGTAAATAAAATATTCTAATTTTTCAGGTACTTATGTATTGTGTGTTGAAAGTAACACACATAAGACATATAAGCAAGGGAAATTTGATTTTTCACATAGGACTGATGCCAACACCTTGTGTGCAGTTTGTTGAGTTTCTGCCTTCATATACAGCAATGCAGCACAATCGGTACAGGGTTTTCTACCAGCAGAAATAACTATTCAGCAATAGCTCTTGATATACTTCAAGGCCAGATAACACAGTCTGAAGGTCAAGTTTTGACTTCTTGAAGCCTAATTTATTCGAGAGGAGACTAAAGTACAAGAGCTAGAAAATGGCCAAGTACTTTCTTCAATTGATGAAAAAGCTGTTTTTTTCCAAAGGATTTCTGCCAACAGAAAAGGATTATGAGCAGAGTGGAGCACTAAATACTGCCAATTTCCTTGGTTACTGTATGAAGAATGTTAGATGTTCAAAGAGGACAAGAAGAAACTGAAAAACATATCAAAGATTTGTTCAAGAACTGAAGACAGAGAGGAGACAGAGTGCAACGTTAATTGTGCCACTAAACCTTGTCAAACTATACAAGGGACAAGTAATGACCAAGTGTATTAAACCATTGAGCTTTTTAAAAGACTTTTTAAAAAGCTCTGTGCACTTATTACTCACCCTCTCATACACACACATCTCTATCTACCTTTCATAGCAACTATGCAGCATAGTGCTGTACATTTTAAACTCCAAGATCGTTAATGATTTTGTGCACAAAATATTCTGTAGAGTTTGATTGCTTGTAGAGACTGGAATGTCATGGGATCGAAAAAAAGTTCTCTCTCCACCTCAGCAGCTGAACCATAGGGACTGCTAAAGTTAGTCCCATTTTGATTTCATCTATATATGTGGGATCATCTTTATATACAATAAAAACAGTAGGAAGCTTTACCAGTTTCATATTATTCAAAGCAGGAATTATGGCTGACCAAGCAGTACAAGACTGCTATAGCAGAATCCATTTTTAGATGCCTGCTAATATTCAAAGCAAAAACTAGTCCCAGAACCATTCTCAGGTACAGTATTAGATCTAGATTTATTTCACCAACATCACCAGGCACGGGAAAAGTCCTACAATACCTTCCCCTGAGGAGGCCCTGTCAGTAGCTCTCTCCTGAACAGCCTCTGGACCTAACTAGATCTTCCACAACGACAGAAAATTATAGTCTGCCACCCTCCTTCTTCCCTACCATCCACAAACCAAATCTCCAGCATCATGGCAGCCTCTATCCTGAGTAGGTAACTTAGCATCTGCAATTACAGTGTGACAGATGACCTAATTCTAGGCAGTCCATTAATCCTTTCACAGCTAGGATGAAAGCTGTACACTCCCTCAAACAAGGATCTGAGGTAGATACTTGCAAAACTAGTTTCACAAAGTTTTTATGTATGATCAAGAGGAAGCAAGAATTCCAAATCTCCTCAAACAAAATGCAGCTACTTTAGCACATGTTAAATACATAAAGATGGCAAGACTTTTCCTTGAGCCTACATACTAGCTTGGTCTTCTAGCAATTTTAAACATAAACTTCTTTCAAAAAACACACTACCAGTCTCTTGAATTCAGTTTGGGTCTCTGCTCATTCCCATACATATTGCTCTTCCTCAACCTTCCTCAACTCTTATTCTGGCTCAAAACCTTTACTGTTTGTATCAAATTCTGCAGATCAAGTAGCAACTTATCCTGATGCTTTATCCTGGTAATTTATCTCTAAGATCTAATTCTATACTGAATTTCCAGTCCGGCCTATTTTACTGCTTTACCTGTGGTTATCTCCATTATCTTCTCTCAGACTCCTCAGTAAGTCACGAAAACAAACATTCCATTAAGAATAAGACCTTACAGTGATTCAAATACTTCACCTCAACCACAATAGGTTTTCTGACCACTGCTCCTAAAGTCTTTAAGGCACACTGAAGTCTATCTCCCACTTAAGCCTTTCATCTGTCTTCAAAACTTTGCAGGATGTTACCTTTTATTTTATTATTGTATTATATTATTTATGATTGCATGTCTTTTTTTCCTGTACAAAAGACAAAAAGGGCACGGGTGTTATTTATGCATCTTTAAATGCCTATTTTTCAAACTGTTCTTAAGAAGAGATGTTTCATACATGAATGCTTTGTCTGCCTCCAGTTATTTTCTAAAAGGTATCCATTTAATGACACCATTATCATGTCACTTAAAGTGCCTTATGTAAAAATCCTGGATTAGCACATTGGCCTTTCATCTCAGGGAAGCAAATGCAAAACCGAAAAATTACTTTCATGCCCTTAGCCTTCAGACAGACATTACTAATTCTCAGTACAATTTGGTTTAAGTGACCACTTTTCCTTGGGGGAGGGGTGAGTGCTGATTAAAGCAGCACGTGATTTCAGGCCAGAAAAATACATGGAATAAAGATGCAAGAGAATCTTGAAATTTGCGTGCTTATACCAGTCCTAGATTTGAGCAATCTAAATCACATGCTCATTTTCTAATCAATATTTCTTCCATTTAAAAGACACTATGCAGTCTCTTCAAGTATCACTGGAAATTATTCAGCTGCAATACATACCATCTATGTACAAAAGGCTTTTTAACACTGTCTGACCTAGGATGCTATGAAGTTTCCAGCTGCTGTGGAAAAACCTACAACTGTCACAGTTCATTCGCCTTGCATCCAACATCAGGTGCATAAGTACTCTTCTACTTACCACATGACAAGTCTAGTAGACGTGGGTGTTTATCTTAAATAAATGATTCATCTTTGACTGAAAAACAATGTTTTGAATGCATTATGACCTTTTAAATCTAATTTATTAAAAATATTTTTAGAGGAGTACAAAGTTATTCATACAAAAGATAAAGAAGACATTTATTCTGTGTTGGATTAATTATATGTCTAGTCTATATACACATTATAAATCTGGTTTTAATAGTACTCAATATGCATAATTCCCCATGCTTATTAAGCAAGTCATTTTTCTGCCTGTGCTAAAAGACCCCTTGGAATCTAAATGAGGCCCTGTAGCTTTAGTTTAAAATATATTACTTAAGAATAAAACATGTCAACCGTGATAAGTACTTGATATCAGATTATAAAACAGAAAGAAGTATGAAATAATTTTGGACAAAGCATATTAGATAGTTCGAATGAAAATGAGAAAAACCCATGTATTCAAGAAACTCACAGAACAGCCAGATTAGCACATTGATAATGCAAAATTTACCTTCTGTGAGGGAGGGAAAAAAAAAAGAAAGACTTGCAATTTTTGCAGTATCATATTTAAACTAGACTTCTTACCCAATTACCCATTCCATGAATTTAAGAAATAACAATGGGGGGTGATAGATAGTCTAAAATAATACTTTATGAACTAACACTTAAGTTTCTCTTGACTATGCTAATGTAATATTTTCACATTTCCAGATCCCTCAAAAAATAGAAGCTGCAGAAGGTGATATCTAAGGTTCTAATGTCCATGAGAAACAAAAACAAATTTACACATGCATTCACAAATGTTACCCCTTACAAGCAAGGCTCTTTCTTGCCAGCCTTCCTGCCCTCTCCCCCTGCAGTATTTCAGTTTCAGAAATTGGGGTACTGCTACAGAAATATCAAAAGCACCTTCTGAATAGAGAGAAGAGATACTTTCAGGAGGAATTCTGCATATGTAGATACAAACATCACAAGCATAAACAGGACTATTAAATTTGGTGTACAGTGAGCCCTCAGTGAGGACACATGCCTTTGAGAATTTTTGCAACTATGTGTAACCCAATATCTACCTACATACCGAAGGCAACATCCTGTGCTGCTTCCTCCTCCTACTCCCATTATTTTTATTTTGGGCTTACAAAGTCCAAAGATAAAGAGAAGTAAAGCAAATAACTGTTGACAGCTAATTTGATAGTAGTGCGAAAATATTTATGTTTTAATATAGGAGAGAATGCACAGAAAATGATCTTACTTGCCACGCATTTGTCAAAAAAGAAAAACCCGTAAGTTTCCTTGGAGAATGATGCTCACTACTCAACAGAAAAAAAAAAAAAAAAGAAAAGCAATCCATTAAAATATACAGTACAATTAAAACTGCATTTCCTAGCCTTCTGAAAGCTAGATTCAGCAAAGTTACACATCTGTCCCCTCCCACACAGCACCAAGTACTGCTGCATGCATACCAGAGGAGTCCAACACAAAGATACACTGCAATAACAAAGACCTTCATTTGCTAACACACAAGTAACCAAAGAACAGCCAAAAATAAAATAACTATGACAACTAAAGATTTGAGACCGGGGAGGTGTGGGGAGGAGGGAGAGCGGAAGACGGGGGAACCAGAGGATTGAGAGGATAAAAGCTGAGAAGTTAAACGACAATTTTTAAAAGGGTATTTTTGAGGAGTGTAACAGACATATACCAAATTGTTAGCATAAAACTGTGTAAGAGTACTTCTTGCACACATCTAAATCTGAAAGAGAAGTTACTATACCAGAAAAGTAGTATATGATCATGTTATTAGGACAGTAGCATAATCTGTACCAAAGAATCACAGTAAAATTGTATGTTCACAGGCTTCCCTTCCAGCCCAATGAAGTAATCGGAAAGAATACCATACATCCCACATCAATAAGAGCTATGTGTTCATATACTACTTCAGACACATTGGACTTACACCATAGTAAGTATATGCTGTGTCCCATGTAAATTGCTCATGAGAACCATTTAACATTGTATCAATATCTCAGTGAAATTTCATTTTTCACAATGCTGGTATATTAAAAGCCTCTGAGTAACAAAAGCGTCCATTATCAGTGATTCAGGGACATTACACAGCAATGAATTTTTGAAAAATATCCACACATTTACAAAATAAATCAAACTAATGAATTACTTACAGTTTGTTTGAACTAACTTCTTAGAAGTTAATATAGCTGCCTTAGCAGAGAGTCATATTTCCATACTTCACTTCTGCGTGTATTTTTAACTTCATAGATATCCCCAATGCATAGAGTTACACTGGGCAATCCTAGTGCACACAAAGCATAATGATTTTGCACTGCTTCCACTTTTTAATGAGAGAACAAAAAAAGGCAATTACAGTGGTTACAGGGAAACTTTGTAGAGTGTTAGCCTGATTCCCAAAATACATGATGGAACATCTACTCTTGAGGTGTCAGCCAGAGAGTGGGGCAAATGTACGTTGTCTTTAAGGCTGATCCAAAGCCTGTGGAAGCAGACTCCAATAATCCTCTATTAGGAACAGTACCATAGCCTTCTACAGATACATCTTTTAATATTCTCAGATGCAATTATGACACTTTATATTTAAAAAAATAAACTAGTCTGTAAGCAAAATCAATTTGTAGCACAAGGTACAGAATTATAATAACAGAGAAAAAACCATAGTAACAAACACACTTGTGTACACACATTTATGTTATGTAAACATATATTTCACATAATAAAATTTTTAAACCTAAATTTATCAGAAAAATTCTTATTACACTAGAGAAATTTAAAAATTAAGTGAAAAATTAAGTATAGCTTTGTTTATTTTAAACATTGTTTATTTATACTAAGCAAATGTATTACCAACCCGTAGTACAGCCGGAATTACAAGACTGCTTTAAAATGCCATACCCATTTCTGCAGAGTTATTGGCATAACTGCAGGCAATGTCACTCTTCTTGAAGACAAATTCATGTCTGCTTTTCACAGAAGTCGCCAACCTTCACCCAGGTGATAACATGAAGCAGAACAAAGTAATTGCAATAGTCCTTGAAGCCCAACTTCCCAGAAAAGGAGCAGGAGAGAGTCAGTGCAAAGAGAAGACTAAGGAGGTAGTGAATGTCACTGTGTTTATGTGAATCCAATCCTATCCAAAGCTAATTACAGAAGATACTGGGGTAGGACTAACTAGAAATCAACCAATCAAAGAGCTTGAAAACTCATATTCTGTCCTTGGAAAGGCCCACACTGATATCTTTGGCTATAAAAATAAGCAAAATAACAAGCATTTCTATCACTTGGAACCCTGTCTTCACTGTTGAAACAAAACCCAAATCATTAAAGAATGTGTTTAGCACATTACACTGAGTGGTTACAATGGTGTTGGGGTTTTTTTCCTGGCTTTTTCGAACAAATAAAATATTTTTCATTGCTTCTGATCTTAGGATTTCAGAAAAGTAACTGAGCATAAGAAGAGATGCACTGAATCCATGAAGTTTAATTCTATGATTCTTAACTACCTTTATTCAAAGAAGCAGAAAAACTCCCCTTTTACTTAAAGCAATGCAATTTCTGCCTTTGCAGTGCAACAAAAGCCTGAAAAAGTGGCACATAAAATGTTAAAAGTGAGTGAAATTTAAGATTCTTTTATGAACTCAAGTTGCTGATCAGCCCCACTCATATATGTACTTTATGTATCAAACACCTGCATACCAAGGCTGGTTTCATTAATGCGTTTCTACTTAAAAAGTCAGGGTTTTTTCTTTCCTTCTTTGTCAAAAAAGTCAAATTTTTGCATTGCTTTTATGATAAGGCATGCTATAATCTTTTTTTAAGGGCTCGTAACATGATAAATAGCAGAAAAAAGCTTTCTGTTTTTATGCAGCATGAATAAGTAACGATCCTTTTGTAAACGAATTATTAAACAGATGTTAGAACTGTGGCATTGGATATTTCTTTTATAACTCTTAAACAAGCAGTTCGCATCAGAAACATTGCTCACCACAGGAGAAGACCGAAGACATTCTGCAAAAATTAATTGTATAAAGTATTAATGACATCTCAAACAATAATGTATCAGATATGCGGACTACTGCAGTGTCACAGAGAGTTACTGCAGGTATATTATTTAGCACACATTTGATATATGTGTCCTAGAAGCATTCAGAACTGACTTGGCAAATATTATGATAATCCATGCTAAAATTCACTAGATCATATTGATTGTGGTTTTTCCCTCAGTAATTGGAGATGAGCACACTCTGTAGTAATTTCAAAATGTCTAGAAGGAAATCTCATCTCCAGGACATAAGAAACTATACACTGATACACTGGCAAGTTAAACAATGTGATTTCATGTAATTTTCTGGTTTGAGAGTTTTTGTAAGTGGCAAAAACTACGTAACATGTCACAGGCACCAGTAAGATACTTCAGAATCCATGGATTCAAAGCATCTGTTTTCATGCTAGATTACTTTCTTGAAATCCTAAAATCTGTAGGGCTTTGTTAAATTCTGTTGATGAACGAGAAGAACAAACATCATAAATACAAAATAATACAGCTCTCTCAAAAATGAAAACCCACAATGCACTGGGATTTTACCTGCAGCTCTCAAATATTAATAAAATACTGCCAAGGAATAGGAAGACAAATATTTCCTAAACTTTCAAAAACTGTTGTCCTTGATTGAGACATACAGGGTGGAAAAAACCTGATAAGCAACTGATGCCAAGTCACAAAAACAGTTTGGAGACACACATTCGATCCTTGTTCAGTTAGCTTTAAAACAAGAGCTTTTAATTAAACCATAAAACCAGTTAAAATACAGCAGATATTAGCCATTTCCTTGGCTCAGTAATAAAGGCTCAGTTTTAACTTGACTCATTCTACATTGGGTCTATAGCAGCAACAGATGCATAGCAACTGATCTTCAAGGTTTAAGGTATTATATTTATTTACTTTTATTTTTCTCTCTTAAGCTCCAGTCCAAAATCCTTACGAATGTTTTCAGAAATCAGAAGGATAAAAAACTATTCTAGAGATCAGGTTTAAAGTGTTAATTCTGTAGTATTTGGAATGAACATACTTTTATACTAGAGATAGCTATGATAAATGTCAAGTGTTCGCAATTAGGTTTTTACCTTTCAGGCACAAAGTTTTTATTTCCTATGGGAACATGTTCTCAAAATTCCATTATACAGCTTCAAAATTTTGGTGCAAGATTCAGAAAACAACTTGTAGTACCAGAGCCTGATCCTGTAGGCATTTTACTCCCAGGAATATTAGATATGCTTATGTTTGCAGCAACACAAAAAACTCCCTCTACAACCTTTTTTTCTTGAATCTAATGGAAAAATGTTTGGGAAACAGTAACTGTAAATCTTGGTGCATTGCATTAGTGCAAAGAAACAAAAGTAACCTGAGCCATTTTTCCTTGCCCCTGGGTACTGAAGGTCTTGGCTCTTCAAAAGCACATGCAGATTTTTGTTCTATGAATAATATTGACCTATTTGTCTGCAAGGTGCAGCAGAGGATTATTTTCCTCAGTGAGACTATCTGTATTCTATCTACTCCAGTCAGATATAAAAACCAAATCTATTTAGAAAGTAAGCAAACACTTAAGTGTTGTGTTAGACTTTGTAATAAAAATCCAATATTCAGATCTGACTGATTTTAAGCAAAAATACTATAGTAATTTGCTTATACTAATGAAAGTACACATCAGTTTCACCCGAGTACTAACAATGACATTGATGAATACATTCATCTCTTAAATTTCACAAACACCAAAAATAAAATAAAATAAAATAAAATAAAATAAAATAAAATATAAAAACAATACATCTTAACTTCTAAGTGCAAACCTTGGATAATCACTTCACCACCTGAAAGCCAAGAGGAGTTCTATTGATAAATGTGAGATACAGAAAGGCTTTGAAAGCCAATTATGCCTTCGGGGAAACATATAATCACCTTTGTCATACAGCTGGAAGACTTGACTTGTCCATGGCAGGTTTGCAAAGAATTTTGCTGGTGCTATTGGACAGGAAGGAAATCAGATCCAGCTCACTTGCTTGAGAGCTCTGTAAAATGAATATGTTCATGCAGCTTTTCACTCCTATTTTTGTCACTAAGCTACCAGATACAGTTCTGAAAACATTGTGCGGATAGTTTTTAGATACTTCAAAATATAAACCACTTCTACTTCTTGCCACTGCCACTAAAGAAAGCGTTACTAAATTGAGTGGGCAACAATTGAAAAGCTCTTACTAAGAGTTAGTAGCAACAAGTATGGATTTTATAACAACATATGGAATAGAGATATCTTGTTAGTAGAGGAAGGTCAGTGATGTACTTAAGGCACTCGATATGGAGTCACAACAGCTCATCTATTCCTGGCTCTGCCAGACATAACTCAGGAACGTGGGCATTTATAGGTAACAAGAGCAAATCGGACTCAGCTTTTGCTTCTGAAAATGAAAAAAAAAAGTCTAGAGATTATATGTATTCATTAAGGTATATAAAAAACTTTCATGCTGGTTTTTGTATTTTTTTTCTTTAAGCTGAGGCAGAAGATTATTACACAAGACCAACATAAAGTCAGGTAAGTTATTTATGGTACTATATGCCCTTCCTTGACAAAGTGCTCCTATCTGCTTGGCACAGACTGTCACTGTCTCTTTACTAGAAGAAGAGTCAGTTAATACCATCAACATGACTGTGGAAACACGTACAGGGTATTTTCTACATAGGTACATTTGCATATGTTTGGCAAATAACAATTTTCTCTAAAACCATCTCACAATAGAAAGGCTTCAAAGTGATTGAGGAGTTGTCTTTCTACTCCTATAGTCCCTTATAAAAAGGAAGGTAACAAGGTCTTATTCCTCAAGCAGAACACCCTCTTTGAGGGTTGATAATGATTGATTCCTCTGCAGAAACAGTTGCACTAGAACAGACTATATTACCTGTAAAGCAACATACACATTATACCTAGGAACTTCACAATGAAGTTTGAGCCATCATGATGTCTCTTCTTCTGTCTCTTCATACAATTATCCACCTATTAAATGCTATTTTAAGAGGCCCATGTACCACAAAAACCAAAAACAAAACCAGCACAATTCATAGTTTCAGCTCTTTCTCTTCTAGCCTTCCCATGGGTGAGCCAGGCACAACGAACAACACACCATGCCCAAGCAGTTCAAGGGAAAAGCAAGATAACCCTAGATCCCAAACCCTGCACTGAAAAGCCATCTCCAAATACATCAGAGTTCTCAGCAGATCGCTGTCCTTCTGCTGGCCAAGAAACATGCACCACATGAACTCTGAACCCCTTTTTAATGCTATCCTTGATTTACTAACCCATGTGCCAGTTGCCGCCTTCTCTCTGGTTATAGCTAGAATTGACTTAAGTTGACCCTTAAACATACTTAAAACAAGACTCTTGGATAAAAATTCCCAGCTACTATACTTTCTGGCAGTCAAGACTACAGGTTGGTTGCATTAGAAAATATTTTTTTATCAAGTGTTAGTTTCCCACAGGAAAATGTGTTTAATAACAGACATAGAACCAAAGCAAAGAGAAACACGGGTTGCAGGAAGAAAGTGAGTGGACAAAGACACATCAGGCAGCTTCTTGGTGCCACGGCTGAATCACTGGCTTCCGTTTTACTGTCTCCATATGTCTGTCTTCTGAAGGAGCTGGTTTCATTTCAGAAAGAGAAGCCTTTCTCATGTTAGTTCTGTTACACAGAAATCGACCAACAACAGCAGTCAGCCAAGCAAGTACGAGAGCTCCACAAACCATGTATGTTCCTCACTGTACCTTGAGACCACTTGGACTGAATTGGTCTTGTGTTTTATCTCGGAGTCACAAAAGTAAATATCCTCTTCAATCTTAGAGTGTATACCAATAATTTCCCAGAACATGAATTTTGTATGTGGTAAGTACAATCCCTACTTCAAAAATGTAACGCTCCTGGAATAGTTTAGAAAGATATAAATGAGATTCATGTAAAGTTAGCATCAAAGTATAAGCCACAAGTACAAAGATTGGGAGTATTTTTTCATCATTTCTCTACAATACCTCTATAGAAGCCTAGACCTACTCAGTCCTTTCCTCTCCACTAACTTACACGCTGCTTCTTTGCAGTTACCCTAAAAATGCCCCCTCCTTCGGGCCTGAAAAGCTGAGTAGTTTCTGTTTTATAAACTCATTGGGGATTTGGGAAGTCTCCATCTCAGAAGAAAAACAACGCCCAACCGTGATGAGTTCATCATTCAGCTGTTCCAAGGACCTCTTACTTTAGAATATCATGTCTTCTACATGGCTTGGTTGGCACAGCAGTTACACGTTCCAATTTTCCATAAAGTCTATTCCTTACATAAGCTTTCGCCAGCTACTGCCAAGGTGTTAACAGGAACACTACATGACTGATCTTATATTTCATACCTGTGAGTCTTCTATCTGTTTGCGCAATGCCTGCTAAAAAGGAACAAAGTTACAAAAGTCCTGCTGGATACTTAACTTACTTCAAAAATGTACTAATGCTTAATCTTCAATGTTATTAAATAAGGTCATTGTCTTATGGTCAGAAGTACAAGGCTTTCTATGAACTAACTTAAGAGGAACCCTCTTCCAAAAGCTTTTAAACTCACTTCTGATCTTCTGTTAACAAAAAAGAAAAAAAAAAGAATAAAAAACACACACCACCTCACAGCATATCCTTTTCATAGTTACTCCTCATTTCCCTGAATGAGAAGGATATTACCCTATGATCACACTAATGAGGAAAGGATTTAAACCTTCTTCTTCAGCATCACAAACAAGACCCTTAATATTCGACTGTGTAAATCACTTCTTTTCCCTATTTGAGAAGTCTAGACAACCTTGTTCTCTCCCAGGTGTATCCTAAGTGAATAATTCATATTTAACACAACACTACTGCAGAAGTAAAACAGCCTTCCAGAACAATCTGAACTTATACAGCTGTTACCTCCTGAACAAGTGAGTCACACACACACCTCCCCCCACACCCTCATACTTCGAGAAAATTTCGAAGAAGAAAATCCTTTAAAATATAACTTAATGAGAACAATCAGTTATAAATATTAAGTGCAGCCAGTCAAAAATTACAGATATGGGGACTAAGTTAAAGTATGAAAACCAAGATGTGGACACTTCTCCTTCAGCCCTAAGGAGTAATTATCGTGTTAGACAGAAACCAGGCAGATTCTGTCTGTTTACCAAAATGGAAGAGACTACTCCTGCATCCCAATGCTACAACGCACTAATCAGAGAGGGGTTGATGTTCGAGAAAAGCCTAATAATAAAAATCACATCAGCCTGAAAAAAATCTCCTCTTACCAGATTATTCATCTCTCCTTGAATGATTATGGAAGGGCTCACATTGCAAGAACAATACCAAAAAAAAAAAAAAAAAAAAAAAGCTCCCTGACAGCTCTCCTCACAAACTTGTAGGATGTTAAAGCCTTGTTATGCACACTCCTTGCAACGCTTTTCAGCTACCTATTTTCGCAATCAACAGCTTCAAGCCTGATTAAAAAGCTCTGTCAACTGAGTTACAAGAAAACCCTCATATTGCACAGGCTTCCCTCTCACTACATAGGAGTATATTGTAGTGACTAGGAGAAAAAATTCTTGGAAACTTCCAGCCTGTTTCTCAACAGTTGATACCATTTCTGTGACATTATCAAGTGCTTGCAGCTGTTCATAAACTCTAGGTCTTAATGTAATCAGTAACAGGAGTTATCATAACATAACTAACGTAAAAAGGCTATTTATAGCCTAAGAATGCACTCACTGAAAAATCCAATTCTGATCACAAGGCAAGCTACTGTATCTTGTTTTTCTGTGGATACAATATCAAGTCAAGAAGCAAACAGACAGACATATTGGTATGCAGCATATGCATACATACTAGAAATAGGCAGGAACAATCCATCACTACCCTAATTAGAAGCACGGGCACACCTCTAAGATAACCAAAATGTATCTCCCTCTTGAGACTTAAGTATTAAATATAATGTACACTATTGGGCTAAAATGTGAGCTGATTAGCTGCAAATGAATTTTCTGTGACTGAAACAGGAGAAAAGAAAGTTCACACTGTTAGTAGAGCAGAGAGGTCTAATTTCTTCTCCCTCTTAATTCCTCCTCCCACAACTGTCCTTCTTGAAAAATTTTCTTTGGCCTGATTAGCAGTTTTTTTTAATCTTCCCATTTGAGGCGACTCCCATCAGGACACTAACATGAGAGACACACTTAAGTATTCTGTCTTGAAGGTTTCCCTTTGTCTTCATTCCCAAATTAAAGCCCATCATAAAGGCCTGAATTCTCTCAGATGTAACAGCTTTAAACATGCTGAAGACAAACAAAGAGAATATGGCCAGTGGTTTACTGTCATCTGTCCCTTACCATCACAGCATTTCACCATTGCTAGAGATATATCCCAGCTTGTCCATAGAAATAATCAGCTGCTAGAGAAGTTTGGAATCCCTGAGCCCCGAAATCACCAACTGGCAGCTCTATCAGTTCTTGCCTCTGCACACACACACACACACACACACACACACACACACACAAGATCAACATCAACTGTCAGTAACAGGATTCTGCTGCCCTTTCACTGCCCAGCCATCACGACTCCAGCTATGGAAGTACCAAACAGAAGACTACTCTTATCCTAAAGATACTCATCTAAGTAACCCACAGATATCAAGACGTGGATATCAGTTGTCCACTACTATAATGTATGAAACAGGATGGTGAGAAGGGTGAGACATCTCAGGTTTATTGTCAGTTTCTATACTTTTTCTTACACAAGTGAAACTTGGTCCTGAAAGCAAAGGCAAGTAAAGCATGGGAGAGATGTAGGGAGCCATATCCATATCCGGTTGGTCCAATTTCCATTAAAATTCTAGCTAGACCTCTTAAATACATTGGTACAGCATGAGGCTTACCACTGCAAAGAGCTAAAAAGATCATGAAGGAAGAATTGGGGGAAAAAACCCACAATACTGTATTAGTGGCTCTGGAATTATCATGTGAAAGAACAAGTAAGTCCTCAGCTATCTATTGTAAATAACTTACAAGAAGATACATATGTATAATGAATATAAAACTGTTTTACCAATCACAAATATTTAAGATTATTCTATATGCATGGTCAAGTTAATTCCACCTGGTGAAAACTAACCAGGTTTAATGTTGATGTTTATGCAGAAGTATGTTTTGTTTATATAAAATTTAAATTATTGTTATTGTGGCAACATTTACACACAGAAGTAGGATGGGGATATTCCTCTGCTTGTTTCCATAGTTCTCAAGTTCTGATATGAACAGATAATAACCCTCAACATCAGAAATTAAACAATCTAATGATACACGAAGAACTGAACCAAAACTCCTAACAGAAACTGATCCAAGTTTGAGCTCCATTCTTCAGTTAATGCCCAACAGTAGGATACTAAAGTTATACTATGGTAAAATAATAAAATTTCTGATCATCTTACGTTAGTTTAAGTACTGAAAATGTACGGTAAACTACTTGGTATTTTCTCTGTTGCACAGCTTTTACTTCAAAGGAGGTGAAAGTTGTAAACCTTCAATAAGAAACATCTAAGTTTTCAGCTTTACCAAACCCATAGCATTTCAGGTAAGTTAACCATTCATCATTGACTACTCTCATCTCATTCAATACTATGCAACTATTAAACCGATTATGTTACAAAAACAGCGGAACATGAAATAAAGCAGGTGTTTAAAATACTGGTAAATGAGATGACAAAAGTAGACTAGAACAGGAACACAGATTCTTTATAAAACCAGAAAAGAAAGTTAAGGAAAACCTAAATGGAGAAAAAACACAAGAAATACAAAAAATACATTAGGCTTGGTCTCATTTTTATGTGCTGTGGCAATGAAAAAAAACCACAGAAAATGATCTGTGGAGCTCTCACAGACATGCAGACATGAACTTTAATTCTAAATGTACATGCTTAAAAACACTGTCATTTAAATCTTTTAAGATTGTAACAAATCAATCCCCTAAGAAACAGAGAAGCTCTCAATACTTTGGGAGGAGTACTGCTTCAAAAAGCAACAAAATTCAGGTCTTCTAGTTTAATGTTGCCTTTGAACAGCAATGCACATAAATTCTTCAATACAAATCATAATGTTAATCTAGAATAAATGATACAAATTATGTATGTTACTAAACACTATTCTGATTAAAGTGGAAGTGAGATGGGAATGTTTATCTGTTTTGATCAAAAGACCATCCAGACAACGGTCCATAAAGGGAAGATGTCAATAGTGTTCTCTTGTTACAACACTGACGTCTTGCATCCCCCACTTACCACTGGATCACCTACTGATGATGCCGCCAATGAGAAGCCACCTAGAAAAAGACCCGTCCATAGAATATTTATTTATTAATAATTATGGATCTACCTATGGCAGATACGGAGCTGCTACAAAATGACCTAAACTTCCCAGTTCTCCAGTCTAACCCTAAACAAATGCACCCATCCCTGGGAACAATTATGAATAAGAACAGTGTTAGTATCTATCACATCTCATTCCATTCTGAAAATTATGGGGATTTAAGCTCCATTCATCAAAGTTTAATCTTTTAAAGCCAAATTCAATAAAACTGAGTTATCAAAAGTGATTCAGCAACATTAGAGCAGAAGTTCCCTGCGGTTTCAGGTGGCTTTAACTGTCAAGTCTCTTGTATATTCAAATAAATTGAGACTCTTTTTATCATTGTCTGCTCTAGCCACCAAAACACCAGGTAGTCAACTCAAAATTCAAAAGTTTAATATTAAAGAATCGCTTTTTGGAGAACCAAGGTTTCCATATTTACAGAGAAGGTTTTCTACACAAAGAATTAGATCTACTGCAATGTACTAGAAGTTTCTTGTTCCAAATATAACTTCCCAAACAGCTAAGAAAAGGCAGTTTCTTGTACTGAGAAAACAGTCCAAACAGAAAAGATAAGAAACTTCAGTTTTGACTTCCAGCCTGATGAAGCCCAAAACAATTAAAATCAAAAGGATGATTAAAGTCATTCAAATTTGAAAAACATTGGCAAAATGCATACCAGAATCTTTAACAGTACTGATGATTATTTTATTTTATACAGCTACAAATAGTAAAAATTTAAGCCTAACGTTTGCCTGATGTAAGTGAATTAAGCAACAAGTTTGCAGAGGCAATATCTTAGTAACCAGAAAATTAGAGTGGCCTTGTTTTCTTGCTCATTAGAAATGAAAAAAAAAAAAAAAGGCATACTATTTTTGTGAAGTTAGAATGTTTAGAGTCTTTGTTTGGGTTGGTTTTGGACAGTTACAAAGTACAAGGTTAATCTGCAATAACATTGAGAGCTGATGTGAAGTTTGACAGAGAGCAATTTATTTTCTCTGTAAGAAAAATACACCAATGAATGAACCAACATTAAGAAAATACAAAAAGAAAAAGACAAAAACAGTGATTATTCTGAAGTTTCTTCAGGCTGTATCAGACAGCTTGTGCTAGGCCACCTCAAGATAAACCAGGTGATATTCCATATTGCTAAAATAAGAAATAGTTCAAATCTGCCTCCTGATTTTTACCTATATAGACCTGTGACTTTCTGCCACAATGTTAAGGTGACTGGTTAAAGCACAAAAATCCGTGCCTTAAAGTAGCAATTTTTAATAGAGCTCTAAATAATTTTAATATAATGTAATAACAATAAATCTTTCCTTGGTGGGAGGGTACGGCCATTTAAATGAACAACAGAGCACAGAAACTGGAATAGAATACTGCCAGATGAGACATCACAAAAAACCTTGAGCTCTTTATGTTGGTTCTGTATAGGATGTTTTTTCTGTTAATCTGTAAACTGGTTGGAAAGAGTTTTTCTCTTCCCTCTGCCTCTCAAACTCTAAGTCCTTTTTTGTGTAATTTAAGGAGAAGACATGGGAAAACCAGATATATGTTTATGAGCTGGAAGGAAAAAAGATTGAGAACTGATAAAGGAGGATATGGTGCAAATTTCTTCAACCTGGGGAGAAATCTAGCAAGAAACAGACAGACTGGAATTACAGAGTAAGTTTAACTAATGCATCTTTTGGTTGGAAAAGATATTTCAGCCCTTGGAAATTGCTTGCAAATTCATGAATTATTACGTTTCAATAAAAAATCCTTTCATTTTGGCATTGTTTAGAAGTCAAGAGAAAACAGGTATTTCAGTCAAAAAAATCAGTCATGAAAAAAATCTAAGTACCAGATACT
Organism: Caloenas nicobarica; assembly: GCF_036013445.1. Classification (NCBI taxonomy): domain Eukaryota; kingdom Metazoa; phylum Chordata; class Aves; order Columbiformes; family Columbidae; genus Caloenas; species Caloenas nicobarica. Next base: position 22,950,584 of record NC_088250.1, on the reverse strand, counting down.
CAGCCATTTATGTCTGCTAATTGAATTATATGCAAAATTTTGAAGAATGGGGTTTCAAACGAGTAAACTAGAAGACCTTGAACTACAGCTGTAAAAAATTAAATGGAACTCCAATTACAACAGTCAATGCTCCATATTATTACTAAACTTGGAATACAACACATTTAAAGAAATACTTGCTCTTTGTCGTAAAGTTCTTCCCAGTTCTTCTTTGCCAAAGAGCTTTACATTAAAATCTTTGTTAATGCAAAAAGAGAAGTGATGATCCACTACAATCAAATGTGCATTTGAGGTCTCTTTATACAATTGATTTCCTGGAAAGAACACTGTGGGAGTATATTTGGATTCTAAATGATAAAAATATCTACATGTTTAGAACATCAAGAAAGACAAAAGAGGCAAGATAAAATTCCAAAGATTTGAGTGTTCTTCACCTTGAGATTTACTTGAGTTTTATTTTTGCACTTCTAATTTAATTTAAAGAAACAAGGCACTAATTACCTTGAACTACTTTTATGATGAAACACTTTTTGGCTTATCCTTGAGCAGGGCAAGAACTGTCACTCCAGTGCAAATTATTCAGGTTTTGTTTTCAGAAAGACTTTAAAACTATGCTTTCATAAAACTACAGTAACCTCTTTTTAGTTCATTTGACCAAAGAAAACCAAAATTACACTAAAGAACAGAGCATGTTTTCTTACAGTTATCTTTTTGCTCTACTAATATCCATTTTGAGCATAATTACAGACAAAAGTACAGAGTGTTTTATATTTTCAGTTCCTTGTCACTTCTTAAAGAACACAGACTCTTGAGACACAATTAGATTTTCCACACAAGTTCACACGCTCCACCTAATAACAGCAAATGATCAATTCTTCATAGGAAGGCAACATTTCCCACCATGAACCTAGTTGACCATGCTGTGTTGGACATGAGTGGAAAGCTGGGGTTTTTTTGGCCTTTCAGATAAAAGTCTTCCACCCTCAAGCACAAAATTCAGTTTATCTGAACATATATAATATTATTCATGCCAAAAGCATCCAACTGCCTCCTACATTTCTTGCAAGGATACCATACTTGGTGATTTCTTACAGAAGGGATTACGCAATCCACGAAGCGGTCTTCCCATCCAGATGTTCAGCAGTTGGTTTCATCTCCACATTATTCCCTTCAGGATGAGGATGTTAAATACATAATCCCACCCGCCTTGAGAAACAGCTCAAAGTTCCACCTTCCCAAACACAAGTGTGATACTGTAATATCAGCTCCACAGGGTCACCTCCAAGAAATGCTCCCCTGAGAACAGGTCATCTGAGGCACAAGTCTGCATGTCCTCAGCAGCTCAACGGAGACCTGTTCTTTCCATTCTCCCAGGTGCCAGTCCTCCCTCTAGGATAATAAAATTTGTCACTATACTGACTCTGTACTTTTACTCCTTATTTTGATCTTCATCATTCCTCCTCCCTTCATTTTTTTAAATTAAAAAAAGAAAATAATAGCAAAGGTTACCTCTTAAAAGAAAGTTTGCTCTAATTACTGTTAACATATCATGATTATCTGCAAAGATATAACAAAAACTCTTCCAAATTGCAGTGGGGAAAAGGAGGTGGACAGCTGTGTTGATGAGGCAGACCAAATAATGTTCAGACACATAGATGCCCTACTTTCCAAGCACAGAGGCAACTCACTATTCTGCTACGTGGCTTTTACCAATTTGCTTTTATAAACTTATTCCCAGTAAGTCAACTCCACAAACAGACATGCTGTTCAAGAAGCATGCTCAATATTTTGAGAGGCTTATGATAAAAGATCATCAGAAGACAGTAAAAACTTCGGCTTAGAAAAACAAGAATTCAAAATAATGTTAATAATCTGTTCATAAGAGGAAAGATTTTAGATGTCACAGGTTCTATGAATAAGAGAGTAGACGTTTGTGACAAATTCTTTTTTCACTGAAAGAAGAAGAAAATAATTTCTGGAGAGAAAAACCAGACATGAGAGGCATAACTACTTCTTTTCTTCTAGAAACACCTATTTTGATAATAGTTACCTACTAGACATAAGTAGAAACTCACTCTGTATTTTTCCTTTATTATGCCTGCAGTTAAAAACACAGCTGAAAAAGGAACTAAATCAGAAATAAAGCAATATAAAAGAAGAACCGCTGAAAACATATGTAGATCATCAGAGAGGCAAGAGAAAAAATTCTGGCAGCTGCCAACACTATTAAAAAAAGAAAAAAGTGCTTAATTGTAGCTGGTTTCTCTGAAGAGTTAGGAAACCATCAAACTGTAGCAGTAATATGCATGACCTATGGGGCTATATTCAATGGAATCTTTGTATATGGATAAGGCATTTGCAGACAGAACTGTTATGAAGTTGGCAAAATAAGAGCACAGGGTGGAAACACAACATTTCCAAGCACAGTCTCCACAGCCAACTGTGCGAAGTCAAAGTCACAGCCAGTTCACTTCTCTCTGTGCACCTGCTTATCATTCCCTCCCTCTCCTTTTTAAACCTAATCAATTTTATAAACATCTGAGAAGACTTCAACCTGAATGTCAAAGATGGAAGTTTAACTGAACAGTTGCCATTTGGCCTTAACTTTTAATAACTTTAGACGAAGAACTTCACAACAGTCATGCTGAGTCTGACGAAGGGTCTATGTAGCCCAGTACCATTTCTCCCGCACTGGCCATGAAGGAACACCCAGGTGAAGGGCTGACAGAAACCACGGCCTCGTTAAAGTGACTTCAGAAAACAACAGGAAGACTCCTCTCAGTTTTGCTGGTAACTGGAAAATGGATTGGGCCCTCCACAGACACCACAGACACCATTATTATTTTAGCTCACCTGTCAGCAAACCAGTTGCTCTTGATCCTCCTTTTACCATAGAGAGCACTGCCTTTTTAAATGGAAAACCAGTAGAAATGGAAGGACTGTGTGCAGTAATGGTCACAAATGTAGGACAAGAGCCTTTATGAAGAAACAGAAATGAAATCAGTGAAGCTATGAACTTCAGCTTCTGAGAGGTTGAAGCTAACGCTTAGCTGGCTTAACTGATCAAGCCAGTCAGTAATTTTAAACATGACGGGCCACAAAAGCAGATTGTTGACCTCTGTGTGTTAAATCATGCTTGGGAAACCTACTTTCCAGTTGCAAGAACAAAGATTACCACAATAAGTGCAATTTAAGCCAGTAACATGAGTAATTTAAACTAATTTTTCAAATGTGACTTCTAGTCTTTATGTCCTGAAAGATAATGTTACCAATTCAGTGTTTTTCCTCCCTCTGCAGAGATGGCCAATGCTTCCACCTTCCCAAGGACAAAACTAGCATAATTTTACCCCGCTGCATTTGCAATGTTTAGATACACACTGGCCAGGAATGCTTCAGATTAGTATTGCTGTTGTAGGAAAGAACTAAAAGTAATAAAAGTAGTCTAGAAAGGCACCATAGCTATTTTCAGAGAACATGCAAAACATGGCAAGATAGATTCAGTGCAGTTTCCCAGACATATAAAAGTTTTTCACTGGAGAAGAGGGGAGAAGATTCCTCCTTAAGGTGCCAAAAAAAGAAGACTTTGCTAGTCAAGTTGTCTGGCAGGTGCAGAGAAACAGACAAGGCTGGTCACCTTCAGAAAAATTAACACAACCACAAGAAACTTTAACTTCCAGTCAATTTCTTAATGCAAATCTAAAAACTGAATAAGCAGCAGCAGTGTAAGTTCTTATACCTCCAATATTGCCCCTAAAATTGCTAAGCCAGGGATCTCAGAGACCACCAAAATAGATAATGTGAAGGAGGTAGAACCCTTCATCCCAGAGGTGTTCCTTGTCAGAACGCTTTCCACTCTCAAGACAAGAGAAATAAGACAAGTAAGCTTTCAGAGTGAAACAGATCTTCAGCCCAGTAATCTCCATCAATTGAAAACTTTTCCTCTTTAACCTCTACCCCTGCTCGGGATAATAAATACGCTGTGTGTGAACAGTACTAAGAGCACTGCCAGGCCTGTCTGCCCACTAAGAACTTCCCTTGGTTTATAGTTTAAGGTAGTTATGGAAATATAGTAACATCAGCCATACACACATAAAAACACATGCATATAAAATATAGCCATGTACATAGCAATTGCTCCTTCCCCATCAATTTTGGTTTTATTCAATTATCCTGGCAAAATTAGACCTTCAGACAAAAGAAGCCACCCTGCGACTGTTAAAACTCTCCAAGCTATAGCACTGATGACAGTAATTGGAGGTGGGGAAGAAGAGAAGAAAGAAATTAACTTCTCATTTAAGGACATAAAGTACTGCCTGCCTGCCCCCTGGTTCTGCTTTACCCGAAAATTTTGCAGAGTCACATGTAGACTGTGAAAGAACAGCCACGCCTCAAGCCACAGATTCTGAAACCTCATTTTCTACAATCATCGATGACCTACAGAGAAAATTTCACCAAATTAGAGAAATATGGAACACCTCTATTAGAAAAATAACTTAATAGGTAACTGGGCTTTTCCTCAAGCTTTCATGAAACCAATTTAGAATTTGTCAAATAATAACTTATAAATCTTACCTGTTTTTTTCTTGAAGTTGCCTTGGGCAACAGACTGGTTGACAAAACTGATGCAAATGGAGAACAACACAGCTCAGGAAAAGGATTTGGAATTGATGGGATCTCCAAAATATTGTCATCTTTCTTTTTTCTCCTAATTCAACAAAATACAAAATATATCAAGCGGCAATTGTAACAGCTGCTGTTAAAATTGCAATATCCAACCACAATGCCTGAAATACTAAAGCACTAATAACACAATACTTCCTGGTTGCAGCAATTAGCTGTTTTGTGCAGTTATTTTTTTAAATCAGTAGGCTGAATCTATTAACATACAGTGCTTAACACTACTTGAAAGCAATCCAAGTATTCAGCTCCAAATATAAAGTTGTCTGAATATGTGTAAGTCTTTGCAGAGTAAGAGCACAGATATATTTATATTGGCTCCTAAGGACAACAGTAAATATTTTGTTGTCCCTGTGTTCATGGCATTCCTTATGTACACATATTACAACAGTGGATGCATGTAACTTCTCAAGTAGCACTTCCTGAGTACATCGCAACTGTATTTTAAACAGTTTAAATGGAAACTTTTTTCCCTAGAATCAGGAATGAAAGTGACAGACAAGACAAAATAGTGCAAAGCAATACGCTCATTTCTGGTTTCAGTTGCTTTTGTATTTGAATCTCCGTAGCTCCATAGTAAAAAAAAAAAATGTCTCAGTAGTTGCTGGCCACTTAAATCTGACTGCATCCTTATACTTAATACTTGATACTTAATCACCAAGCAGTATTTGTAATAGTGAAGATAACCGCTGCTGTACTTGCTGAAGAGCTTAGTTATGTGCTGGTTTAAAGTATCACATCAATAATGTGGTTGTTTAGACTGCTGGGTACATTACAGTGCGTGGTTTTCTCATGTAAAATATCGAGTAGCACTTTGTCTACCTGATTTCATTTGGAGAGCAGTACCCAAAATACCCCAAGTATGTGAGTCTGCCAACATAAAATCAGATTTTTCTACAAGTGTGAGTTGATGGCTCCAAGCTTAATATTTAACTTCATTACCTTCACTGTCATCATTCCAGGTTTCACATACTAATTGGTACAAAGCAGGGAAAACCATCATAGTAAGATAACGATGCAGAATGAAGATGCTTTACTTTCTGGAAATCCTCACCAAACATTCATTTAAAGTGATACTTAGCATTAAGGAGGAGTGAAAAATCCTGTGTACAGTATTTTGAGATTTTCTAAACTTCAGTCCACCAAAACTGATCAGATGCTTCATGAACAACCTAGCTCAGAGTTTCCTTTACTAAGAAGAAACCAATGGCTTTAAGAACAGCCTGAAAGGCTACGAATACAGGGTGCACATCACTGACAGCAACCACAGCGGCATCGCTAACGGGGAAGCCGCTTACCTCACGAACACTACGAGACACTGCACTGAGAGAGCAGCGGCTCGGTTCGGTCACCTCAAACTGGGAAACCTCAAAAAAAAAAAAAAGGAGGAGGGGGGAGACGCATCCGCGGCGGAGCGAAGTGTCTGCACGGCCGGGAAAAAACTTTTTGAGTCCCAGGCTGGAGCGGGCCAGTCCCGCACCGGGCCGCCCCCGCCCGCCGCTCCGTCCCCTCCCCAGCCGCCGCTGCCGCACCCGCCGGCCCCGCGCTCCCGCCCGCAGGACGCCCGCCCGCCCCTAGACGGCAGCAGGCGGCCCCTCGAGGGAGCGAGCAGGGCTGGCAGCGCCCGCCTGGGCTCCGGCCTTACCTGTCGGGGGGCGAGGGCGGCGGGTCCCCCTCAGGGGGCCGGGGAGGCGGGCAGGGGGAGCGCGCCGCGCCGCGGGGGCCGCCACCCGCGGGCTCCGCCGCCCGCCCCGCACCGCGCGGCACACCGGGCAGCGGGGCAGCCATCGGCCGCGGCGACGTCCTGGCTGGGCGGCCGCCCGCGCGGGAGGCACGTCGGCGAGCGGCCCCGGCGCTGTCGGGCGGAGGCTGCTCTCCGCTCCGCTGCGGAGGAGGGGGGGGAGGCGCCGCCCGGGCGGCGAGCGGCACCGAGCGTCTTCCCCGGCACACGTGCGCGGGCGGCGGCGGGGGCGGGCGGCCGGCGGCTCCGTGCTGCGACGGGGAGGCAGCGCTGGGCGGGCGGGGGCCGAGCTGTGCCCTGCCGGCTGCCTCCGCCACAGCGGGGCGGGGAAGCCCTCCGCTCCCCGGCGGCAGGGCGGGGCGGGCCCTGGCAGGTGTGCGGCCCCGGGACCTGAGGCCGCGGTGTCACCCGGCCGCGCCTGACGGGTCGGGGCGGCTGAGGGGAGGTGGCGGCCCGGGGCTGCCCCGCCGAGCCGCCCAGCTGCCCAGCGCTCCCGGGCGCTGCTCGCCGCGCCTCTCGGCCCCTTCGCCTGAGCGGGGCGGTGACGCGGCCCTGCCCGGGGGTGGCCGGTAACCTCCTCCCGGGCAGCACCGGCCCGTCGCTCAGCGATGCGCAACGGGCCCCAGCCGCGCTCCCGCGGGCGGGCCTGGCAAATAATTAACGGAGCTGTCCTATTGCTCTGCGACATGGGGAATTTTGGGCTGCGCTTTGGAGAAATGAGGGCTGAACGAGGCCGGGGGTCAGACCCCGTTACCTGTGTGCCAACCAGCAGCAGCTCGGCCCAGGACTCAGCGTCAGCCACAGCTCCGACGAGCAGAAAGCGGAAAGGCCTGGGCCTTGGGCTCCTCCACAGGAGGCCGGGCCACTGAGGAAGGCACGTCCTGCTCTGCCTTATGTACACAAAATCCGATGTGGCAATGCTGTAGCTGTCCTTGCCAGCGTTCAGGCTATTGCAAAATCAAAAATACCCCTTCCCTGTATGAAGAACGGTTTGGTGGCACCGAGCAGAGCGGGTGAAATCATCTAAGTCAGTCAGCTTGGTAAAATGTCGAATAATTAGAGCCCAGCCCTTTGTAGAACCAACTCTGTAGAAACCTGGTTGTACTTGGGGGCAGTAACTGTGATGGCAGACTGGTAAAAATGCATATTGTTTTGGGATGTGTGCTTTGCTGTTTTCTTGAACCTGCTGAAGAATTCACACACAAGCCAAAAATTGCAATTCTGAAGAAAGATTGTTCAGACACACAAGCAATACTCACAGTTTTCATTTTGGCTGAGTCATAGAAGATTTTGCAGGACATTTATTTTCAATGAAATGAAGGATTCCTTGTCCTTTGAACAGCTCGTTCTCTGTTTTGCTGACAGCAGACATGCAAGTTGATTAACAATTTTATATACAAAGACTGGCAAACATATCTGGAATTTTACAGTGTCAGATGATTGACTGGGTTTGCTCGTCGCCGGCGAACAGCTATCTTTTTACGCAATTGCACAGGCCACACCACTGGTTTTTTTGCCTAATCGATTCACTGGCATAAGCGTGGCACATTAAACCTCACTATCTTGAAAAGACTAGAAGGAAGAAGAGCTGGTGTAGGTGCTCTAGGTAGAAAACCGAGCGATTGTATGCTGATATTAATCAACGTTTAAAAAGTTAGGCCACAAAACAAAAACATGGTTTTGACTTTTCACCCAGTCTGTGCAACTTGTGCTGCCACCTGACATACATGGTATGTTTTTTGTGTCTTTGGCTTAGTCATGTAATTGTTTTAAAATGGCAGGCAAATAAAAACCAGAAGGAATATTAGCAAATAAATTGAATACTTGTATGTTTCAAAATAACTTTGCTAGGATTCTAATGAGTCATGACAGCAAAAATGCCATTTGTTGGAAAGATCAATAAAAAATGTAATGCTATTATAATTTCATTTTAAGGTAGTAATTTAAGAAACAAAATTACTTTAAAAAATGTATTTTTGACATCTCATAGTGTGTCCTGATGATTGACTGCTTTCTGTGGGAATAGCGTTTTATGAGAAAAATACGGTCATTGGAAAACTGAGGCACAATGATTGTTCCAGTGTGGCATTGGAAGCATTGCGTAGGTGCAAGGGAATGTGAAACTAAAGTTTCTGCTGATTTACTGTCTCTCCTTGCAAACAACTGTATGGATAAAATGATTGCCTGAGCTTGGCTAGAGATATCTGAGAGCATTTGACCTCGACTCTGTTCAAGTGTAACCTTTTTAACTCTTTCTTCGAACAAGTAAAAACCCAGTAATCACTGGACAATGAATGGTGTTGGTATTAAAAGGCTATCAGATTTCTGCAAAGTCCTGACACCAAAATATTTGTTGAGATGTGTGTCTTGCCTTCCTATTTTATTATAAATATAACTAAGCTGCCTGTTTTTTGATACTTGCTCTGCTTCTGCAGCACGGTGCTCCTTGTTCTAAGACTTAACATTTCCCTAAAACTAAATTTCTGGACATTATTCAGTCCTTAACTTGGCAGTTTTGTTTTCTCTTTTAATTTGATTTTTGTTGGCCCTAATCAGGCCCAGGTATTTATCAAGTAAAATTAAAAGTATATATTGAGAAAAAGCCTAACAGATTCAAGCTATTCAGTATGCACCCCACTTCCAGAAAAACAAGCTTTTCAGTTCTCAAAAGCCTGTGCGCTATTTAGAACCACAGCACTTGATTAATGTGACAAAATTAAGCATTTAATTAGAGTAAACTTTCACAGTTATTACTGACAAAGTGAAGGTTTAAAAAATCCAAGCTATCTGTGATTATCTCTGAAAACTGTATAGGGTTTTTGTTGGATTTTTTTATTTCACCCTTCCACACATCTCTCCTTGCTTTTATCAAGATATTTTTAATGTGGTTTTATATGTATAATGGTTTCACCATTAAAAGCTTCCCTGTAATTTCTTAAAGATGGTTACACTAAGAGAACTAATATCATACCTTTACACCGTCTTCTGTCATAGCTGCAGTAGCAAAGGAAAGAATTATCTCTGCTGAAGTACTAGATTGAAGCCACAGGAAGAGCTAGTTTTTCCAGTGCAAGGCTATAACCAGGCCTAAGTCTTGTCTCCCAATACAATGTTTTCTCTACAATCACCCCAAAATTAATTGCATCAAATGTAATGATACAGAGGGTCACCTTAAAAAAAAGAAAAAAAAATGACACGCCTCAAGATATAAACCTGAATTTGTAATTTATATGTATTTATTATCTCAATGTATTTACAATATGTAGAACGCATATTATGGTCCTTATACAACAAGCTCTACATCCTTGCACCTTATTGAGCATTTCAAAAGCCCATTTTTAACTTCAAAAACTGGCCCATCTGTTTGGGCAGTACTTCAAGAGAGCCAAATTTCTGCAATGAGCACAAGTAGAGGTATCACTAGCTAACTTCTTGGCAGTAGTGCATAACTCTTATTATCTGTGGTTGAATGTTTTGTGAGGCAGCTCACACTGAATATTAAGTTTAGAATTACTGTTAAAATGTGTATCTTTTATTGCAGATGGGAAAAGGTTCCAAGGGAATAAATCAGTACCGCCAGTCTCAGTCGTTTCCAGAAGCTGCTTTTCAACCTGATCTAAAACTCTCTCTGCATTCATGTTCACAAACCACAGCACGGTAATACTCTGGCATTCAGTTTTCCTCTTCTGCACTCGCTATCAAGAAGCAGATTTGCACTGTGTTTTCTGGTTTTTTTTGGTTTGGGCTTGGGATTTTTTACCTATTGAAAAGCATGAATACTTTCACATGAGATTCGAGTAGAGGGATGGATTTTATTGCTAGCTTTGACAACAGTGTTTGCTGTTTCAATAGCAAGTTCTGTGATTCCCTGTAGCAGCTTTGTCCTCAGCCCAGAACATCCCCCGGCTGGAATTTTGCCTTAAACTGCAACACAAGAACAGAATTAAATTCTGTGCAGGATTTTGAGAATGATACCCTTCAGATCAATTAAATCAAATACAGAGTTTATGATTTCTGAAAAGTAGTTGTAACTAAAAACAAATAATTAGGTTCAGCACAGGGTTGACTGGGTGTCATGTAGGGCTTGTGAGATGCAGGTCAGACAATGTGACACGCTGACTTCTGCTCCCTTACACTAAGGCTGTATGAAATCAATCATTCAGCTGCATCTATAGTGAACTGTGTATTAGGTGTTGCGATCTGTACGGGCCAACCTTGAACTTCTATAAGGCATGGAAGTTTCTCCTAGAGGGACCTGTAATAGTCTAGAGTGAATATCACAGGAGATAGGTCTTCATCTAATGGGTCTAAATCTACTGGACGAGATGTAGTGGATGAATGAACTGCATAATATACTGCTGCAGGTATTTGTAGAACCAAATTGATGAGTCTCAGAGAATTGATTTAACAGTGCCAAACATTTGTAACAATAGCATTTTAATGGAAAGAGCATTTCTAATACATTTATCTGCTCTTATTAATCCCATGTAAATATTTGTAATATTTAATGCTGTATTAGTTCCTCTGAAATAGCTACTGGTAAATTTTAAACATCACAGAAGAGATAAAATATTTAGATAAACGTGATGTTTCACAACAACAGAGTACTGTTGATAGTTTTTCTAGCCGTTTTTCTAGAACTTCACCTTACACAAAGAACATAACTTCAGACCTCATATACCTTCAAAATATTGCACCCAAACTTCTAACTATTAGGGAGGGAAGGGTGCAGGTAACTATGCTATCTGGTACTCTTTGTGATTAGCCAGCACATAGAAGTTCCGTTTCCGTAATGTGAGTTGTTGGAAAAACAGAGTCAAGATCTTGTAACACGAGTCATTTTCTGGAGTGGGAAACAAAATACAAGCTTTAAGGGGGAAGGGGACGAAGAGAAAAAAAAAAAGAAAAAACACAAAACACCACACCACCAAGAAATGTAGAGCTAAAATGACTTTTCACAAACAGCCACATCACTCATAAGTCTCAGCCATTTCTGAGCTGCTGCCAAGGACACTGAAGCAATAGTACCTTTTCTGTATAAAGCACAGTAAGAGCCTCCAGGTATATGGGAAGAGGAAGGGAGATGTAGAGTTATTTTGGGCAAAAAGAAACAACATACCTGGTCAGACTCAAGGCAGGCAGCATTCCGCTTCTGTTATCAGAGTACAACACTGATAGATGAAATTTAAAGACAAAATGAATTATGTATTTTGAAAAATTGATGTATAGAGATTTGTTTACCTAAATGCAAGCATCTAATACCAATTTAGATACCTGTTCTACTATGCCCTAAGAAGGCATGTGTTATCTGTTCATCCTGTGTCACATGTTACAGCCCAGTGTGGATGTTTCAGATATACTTGGATGTTAAATATGGCACCAGACACTTGTATTTAGGTATGTGAATTTCACTCATATTGTTTATTTTCTGTTTCTCTAACATGCAGCTCACAATCCACTGTCCCCAACTTTAGAAAACAAAATGAAAGTCTATTAACTTCAGACATACTGCATTGCACAATTGGATTTTGGAAGCTTTCATTGGATCTAAGGAAATTTTTCTCTAATTCTGGGAATAGTAAGAAATTTACAACATGATTGTATGCATATCTGCACATGTGTGAGAGGAGGAAGAATATCTATATTCCAAAATCACTAGAATACTTTAGCCCAAATTTGCACCCCCAAATTCTCACCAGCTCTGATTGAGCAAAGCAATTTCCAGATCACTCTACCTGTGCATATGCAATTTAGAATGCCTTGAAAATGGGCTCTGAAATGGAAAGAGCACTGTTGAACCTTAATGATGGAGTCACTACGTTCCTCCCGAATGACAGAAATAAAAAGAATAAATAATTAAATAAATAAGTAAACATAAAAACAAACAAACAACAACAACAAAAACCACAAACTTATCCGACCAGCTGGAATTCCTGAGGTAGTGCCACTGCACAGTAACATATCTGCCATCATTTTAATACATCACCTGGTAGGACATTTAGTACTCTGTACTCTTTGGAATTAATTAATCCCACAGAGTTTACACAGAGAAGGAGCATTTGCACTGTCTCAAGAGTTTTTCTAAGAAATCTATATTCAGGGAATGAGTTATTCAATAAACCCTTGAAAAACCAACCTACTGTTCATGGTTTTTTAAAACATGGTTTTTTTAAACATTGTGCTGACTACTTGGAAGTTATTATATTAAAAGATTATTAATGCAAATGTCTGTAATTCAGGAACTCTATCTAACAACGACAATCTCGGCACTCATTATGAACCTAATTATCACATCAGTGCACCTAACATTTTAATGTATTTATTCCCTTCATACGGATGAGTAACCGTTTGCTTCTGTGTGTGCCTGAATATGTTTAAAAATTAACCCTAAGCGGGTGTTCAGAGTACCTGATTTTAGACACGATACCAAGTTAGGTTGGCTATTTAACACAGAGGCATAGAAATTCCATGGAGAGAAACAGAAGACTACAGAAGTCAGGTGAAAAACGCATAAGAGTTTTAGTGCTGACAGCCATCCCAGAATAACTTTTTGTTTTGTCTGACTACATGGGAAACCTGTCTTCTGACGTAAGCATCTCAGCTGTTGAAAATTAGACAATGCAATTAATTTGCTAAGTGATTTTCTCAAGATTTAATGGAATTTGTGGCTGAGTAAGGAATGCAAACTCTGAGTCCAGAATTTAACAATGAGGTTGTCCTTCTTTGTAACTATAATGAAGGTTTCTTTTTTCTAAAAATAAAAACCATAAAATGTATTAACACTTCAGTACTCCTGACAATAAGTCAGCTTTAAATCGGGTCAAAAAGGTGATTTTCCTTCGAGCTGGAGGAAAAATTACCTTTTCCTTTGGTTCATGTTTACTGAAGCTGTGCTCTCGAGTTGTTTAGTAGTGATTTTTTTCTAATAGTCCTAATTTTATCGTGACAAATAGAACAATTTCATTACACTGAATATAAGCAACCTTCTAGTTCACTTCTGAGTGTTTATGAAGGGGATATTACACAATACACAAATAATAACATACAAGATAATTCCAGACAATTGTGTTATGCACCTGTAAATTCTACTTAATACTCAAAAAGTCTTACAAAATTTTCCCTTGGGGTGGGAGGGGAAATCAGAAAAATACCAGCTACTGAACAAGTTCATAAATAGTTTGCAGCAGACTTGAAAGAAATTTAACACCTGATGTATCTGAAGCAGGAGTACAAAGTGAGATCATCTAAAATGAGGAAAATTGTTATAGCAAGTCAACCCTTTTAAATTCGACCTTCAGTGTTCTCCATCAGTTCCATAAATTTAGCTCGATCAATTTAATTGTCCAAGAATTCAAATATGAGGAAGCAATACATGGGTTTTTTACATTCTTTGAACTTGTTTTGTAAAACAATAGCAATGCAGTTTTCAGACTTCTAACCCACTTGAACTTCTACCATCTAAGAAGAACTACTGGACTAATATGTTCCTTTTTCATAAAGTCCACGTTTCTATAAATCCACACAAGACACAAAGTTGGTATTCTTTCTCAAAACTGGATTTCTGTGCTACTGGATCACTCAAGATGACATACCCATTCCACAGAAGGAAAAGCACACAGTCACATTTCTGTGAAATTAGCCACAGCATGTGATAAAGCATCTGTAGCAGCTTTATGTTTCTGTGCTGACTTTATGCAGGCTGTGGGAGGACAGACAATGTCTGATCTGGCAAAAAGCCTACTGGTAAAAATTCAACCCATTGAAAAATCTCTTAAATTTGAACTAACAGAGTGAGTTTGAGGATTCTCCTTCCTGTGGCAATTCTTCAAGGCCTCAAGCCCATTTTAGTATGTTGTCAATCCATGGCCTCAGAGCCAATACCAAGCCTCTGATTGAGAAAACATACTAAAGCCAGAATGTGGAGCTGAAGGTGATACATGAAACCTCCTAACTGATAAATAGTACTTTGTGCAAGTGTTAGATGATGCCTTAACTAAATTCCAATTTGCATTCCACCAGCCTGCATGGTTTAGTTGGAAAACTTACTTTTCACTGTAGCTGGAGGTAGCCTGTTGAATATTGCATTCAGTTCAAATGTAATTGCAGTTCAGCAATGGGTGAAGAGAGTTAAGTGTTGTGTGGGCTAAGTTTTGCTTCATTGCAACTTGGATTCAAGTGAAAATGGATGTACAGTTTTAACACTGTTTTCAGTTTCTGTGGGGAGTTAAGAGGCCACCATCTAAATAGAATACAAGGGTTCCAAACATTCTAATTTCAAAGTGGCTTTGAAAGAAAGGTATATTCCAATCTCTTTTATTAGCACGGTCCCTTCAGAACATTTCTCCTTTTGTTTATTTGAAGGGAAAAATCTACCATTAAACGATTTGTTAAGACATTAAAAACCCATTCTATTTTCTACAGATACTTTGGCTGGCTCTCAAGCAAGAACGTAGGCTTCTATTATAACATATTGGGAGCTTTTAGAACCAAAGCAATTCATAATAAATTTATTCAAATTGACACATTTCTGGTTACAATGTCTTCATTATTTCTTCAGAGTTATGAAACATGAATTATATCACTGTAACCACAACACTAGTCAAGGAAATCTAATTTGCCGTGAAGTCTGTTTGTACAGTCATCACGTAGCTCAAGGCATACATTCGATTAGTTTCTTGTACTGTTTCTTATATTGGTGATATTCCCAAAGGCTGTAGTAATATTATAACCTCATTATCTCTAATTTTAAAAAATAGTCTTACATGGGGACTCTAAAAATATATAGCTACATAACAAATTAGAAAGAATTTACTTCACTAAAATCTATTAGGCATACATTGAAGAGAAGTGTATTTCAGATTATTTTATATATTTCAAACACTTTGTTTAAGCAGTACACGCATTTTATCACCATAGCCAGCAAGCTAGCCAATATTATATTCAATTCAAATTAAAGCTGAATTAAATTAGCACAGCACAGAATTCTGGAATCATGAGAACAGAATCATTAAAATGATCAACATAAACCAAAAAAGGACTTTTTAAAGCAAAATGAAAAGGTTCTCCATAAGTATCTTTTTCTCTCTTTTACTTCTTTTACTAAATCCTTCTAATAAGAATGAAGTGAATTATAATTAAAAAAAAAAAAAAGCTGATAGCCTCTTTTACAGCTTCTTAGGATGGAAAGATTTTTTCCTCTCTCACTTTGCTGTCAGAAATGAAAGCCTGAGCTGCAATTATTAAAGGTCTGAATTTGCATTTTTCAGCAATCCAGAGAAATGAGAGCAGCTATTGTTATGATCATTATCATTATGAAGTTCTTTGTCTGTAGATCTTCTAACAAAGTTGCTGGTCAGCTATTTGTTACATACCTTGCTAGTTATCAGATAATCTCATAGTAGATCAAAAAGAGCAGCAAATTAAAATGATAACTTTGTATACTCACAGATGGTAAATCCACTATAAACTAAAGCAACTGGATGCAGAGGCTAGTTGTAGAAGCTAACACAGGATATTTGCAGAAGCTGAAAGTATATTGTTGGATTTTTTTCTAAGTAACTGATAAGATTTTGTTTCCAAACCTGGTTCTCTTTCCCCCCAGTCCTTCTTGTTGAGACAGCTGGACTAGACAACCTCTCAGAACTAAAAACTCCCCTAAGCCAAGACCTCTCAAGCTCACTGTGATTTGAACAGCCATTTGACAGTTAAACACAAAAAGACTCCTGATAAGACCTTGCTGGCCTGAACTACCAGGGAGAAGGACCAACTTGAGAGAACAGAAAGTGCAAGATTCCTTCTGGAGGAGTGGAAGAGGGTATCTTCTCTGCCAAAAGTCAGACAAGTTCAGATGGCTCTTCAGGTAACTGAGCTAATTGAGTGAAACAGGCAACCCCAGCCTTATTCTATGAATGAATCTTTACAGACCTACCTTGGAATGTCTCCAAAGCACCTCAAGCAGACACCCACTGAAACAGTGCTTCAGGAGCTTATCTGCTAGAAGTACCTGACAGGAAAAAACAGAAAGCCAAGCAGTTTACTATTCCTAGGGAGTTTTGAAGTATGCATATTTTATTTCAAATTTTCCCTTACAAAGTTTATCTACTTGTATGATTTTTCACTGTGATCAGATATGTCCATAGCTCTAGTCTTCATGTGAAGCCAGTCTGGAAAGATGAAGTCTCGCATAGCATCCTTTGATAAGTCTCTGCCCTGTTTCACTCCAAATTCTGTTTCTGCAGCAGTTACTGTGGAAGACTTCAGTGGAGGGCTGCAGCTACAGCCAGTCCTCTTGCCACTGGCAGCCTGTGACAGAGCCTTCCCTCCAGGGCCTGGGCAACCAACTGCCTGTGTTCAATGTGCTACAAGGTAGAGCAGGAGAGATGAAGTGAGGTAGTGGATCCTCAAGCTTTTGCTTTAGAAGTGAGGCAAGATTATATTCCTCTGCACAGGCTGTTAGGTAATCAACACCACGGGAATAAGTGTTCAGATCCTCATCCTGCACAGGATAGGAGAACAGCTGAAAGACAGTGTCTGCATTTGGTGGAGGTTCCCTCACCACCTCTTTGGCTACCTCTGCCACAGCAGTGGTGTGGTCACTCTCCAAAAGCTCTTGGTCCACCTTGCTGTGCTGTATATGCTCTGCAGGTGAGTCATGGATGTGCTGAAAGAGCCTCTCAAATACGTGAGAGGTGGTATGTCAGCACGGTGATGCAGGCATTGTGCAGAACTCTTCTGAGTCTGCTGCATAGATGCGGACAAGCTACTCTGACCTGAAAAGGTCTTCTGAACTGCTTGGCAGCAGTTATATAGAGCCGTGGAGGTATTGCCATTGTTTCCGGAGTTCAGGGAATTAATGCATTTCCAATGTCTGGCTGCTACAGAGCTAAGGGAACAGCAATAATTTAACAGGTACCACAATTGGTTTTCATACCAGGATTCCATTTTTCAGGGAGTAATAGTGAGAACGTATCAAATTGTTGACCTTCTGCAAGCAGCCTTCAACATAAATTAATTGTTGTGTAAAAAACTGAATTTAGTGTTTACAGTGCAATTTGTCACCGAAATGGAGACTCAATTAGAGTCTCAATGATTTACTAAAGACATTTTAAACATCATGTCCAAACAATGCTACATAAATTAAACATGATGTAATTGAGTGTAACACTAAGTGGCTCATCATTGTTGATTCATGTGGAAATCATAGAAATTTTACTGATCATTATGCATTCATTCAGTATTAATGCAGATACCATATGTGCTTCCATAGGGATTCTACTGTTACTCAGCATTCATGAAGTTTTAATGTACCATTAAAAAGGCATCAAATGACCCATCTAAAAATACTGCCACAAAGGTAGTTCATTTAAAGAGAGTTAAAGAAACATGTTTCACTTTAACATTGCAATACAAAGTAATGAATCAGCAGAAAAAGTTCAGGAGAGAACACTCTTGGATTGCAAGCCAGACTAGAAAGAATATTTGAATTTAAGGCAAAACATTCTCCGTGTTCTAGACTTCTGGACAGCTACCTGTAGTTGTAGGCAAATTGTGCATAATGCAAGCACGTTTAACTGATGCTTTACAGTAACCTTTGGCATAGTGATTGACTATTGTGAAAATATGATTTTTAAAAAAGGAGGGAGTATGAATTATGGCCGTATTGCCTCCTGCATTCAGTTTGGGGGATGGGGATCAAAAAGAAATGAGAAAACCACAGCAGTGTTAGTAACTTGCCCCCAGCTCCCTGCTTTTCCTGCTAGGCTTGGTGCGCATCCACTGACAAAATATTTTTCTCGCATACCTCGAGTATCACACTGCTGCAGCTCCTTCCACTCAGGGACATAGTTTCCATCAGAGCCAGGGATCGAGGCCCTGAGCACGTCCTCCCTGTCTCGTGGATTCGGCTGCCTGAGCTCACGGCCAGGCCCCTGCAGCAGGTGACCTTGGACGAGCTCTTCAGACAGCTGGGTGGGGAGGCTGCAGTCAGGGCTGTGCCCTTCCTGGGGAGCTGCTCTCAATCTGAGGCCCTAGTGCTTTGTCCCCACTTGAGCTGCAGTTCCTGCTGCATCCATGCTTGTGTCTGGCCATGGACATGCTGGTCTGCGCCCAGAGCCACAGACTTTTCCTCCTCACTATGGACTTGCCTGGTCGTCTGGACTCCTGGCTGACATCTCCAGGCCTAGCCTGCTCCCTCACTCGGGGATGGCGGGACAGGGCCCTGCCCAGCAGGGTCCCTGTGTTACCACGCTGGGTTCTGACTTGCCATCCCTTTGGGAGCAACAGCTCTTGGTGCTCAGGTGGGAGGTAGCATGAATATGAGCTTGGCAAGGGCTTTGTTGTTGTTAAGCTCTTCATGTCTCATCTCGCTGTTGGAAATCTTATTTATTTATGCCTCGATAATTTCCTGGGAAAATTGCTAATGGATAAATTGGAAGGATTGGATGAGCTATTCTCAACAAATATAGTATGTTGGTAGTGGATTTCAACAGAAATTCCTACCAGAAAAATGGCTTGAAATTTCACGTGTAAAGGTGGCACATTCTAGCTGCCAAAGGAATAACTTTTTAAGTTGAAACTGGTGAACAACTGTAACAGTAAACTGAGCAACCTATATATCATATCCTCAAGTTTTTAAACTTTTTTGTCGACTGACCAGAGAACTGAGAAGATCATCTGTGAATCAGATAATCACTTCTCTCAAATTCTTGTGCAGAAGATAGGTGTATCCTACAGGTGACTCACCATGGCAAATAGCCACAAAAGGCAACAGATTTGAAAAATAGAAGTTGTTAAGAGAAAACTATCCTCTTCCCAAGATACTGAGACAAGCGAATCATAAGACATGCTCAGACCTACAGCTTTGTTTTGACAAACCTGGATATCATCTAACAGATAAAATGGCAAAAGTGTACAAGACTCAAATGCCTATGGTACAGCCCCTTATGTTATGTAAAGACATGAGTGGCACAGACAGCATTAATGGGGACTGATGAGTTAATGTCTCTTTCAGAAAAAGGAGAGGATAAAATTAAATTAGCAAGTGGAAGTTCACAACAACAACAAAATGGTTCTTCAGACAGAGTGCCATTAAGTCAAGGAACTCCTTGTCACACCATACTGTCACTGCTCGAAGTTTACAGGAGTTGAAAGAATGAGTAGCTGAGTTCTTGAACAAGAAGACTATTAAATACATAGAAATCCATCTTCACTTAGGCATTCTCAGAGCTAAAAATTTTTGAAGGTTGAGCATACCTGGGGTATTACTTTGTTTTATAATCTTGTGTTTTTCCCTAGGCGTGAATTTTTGATCATTGTCAAAAGCCAGGTAACAGGCTAAATGAACCTTCAGTTTGACCCAGCACAACTGTTCTTTCATTATGCTCTAAAGCTGGAACAGACTATTGCTTGAAGATACAATGATTAATCACTTGTCTTAGTGTAGCAGCTATTTCGGTCGAAACATGGTTATGTCATCCTAATCAGTCTTTTTTTTTTTTTTTTTTTTTTTTTACACTAAACCAACTTCAATTCCTTTAATCTTTCTTGACATGTTTTCTAAAGGTCTTGTAACTCTTGGTTTATTCTCTCTCTTGCCCAAATTGCCTTCTACGTTTGAATTCTGACTCTTTAGGTTGATAATCTAATCTAAAATATTTGCTGCTTTTAACTGTCTCCCTCTCCTGCCACCCCACCCCGGCCACTTTCTGAGACGAAATCATTCCTGCTAGGTTGCAGCTTGATTTCTGATATGTTGCTTTCCCCACTGATGATCAGGCAACTTACATTTCACATCACCAAATTATGTTTTTAAATTAATGTAATGGTTACACAAGAAAAGACTCATCTACGTCCTTTTCCTGACAATATGGTCTAGCAGACTCTTCCTTTTCAGCCTTTGTCTTTAGCGGGCACCAAACAATATGCCTTTTACATCTCTTGAACTTCCAAACACACCTGATAGCATCGAATATTTCATTTTTTTAATTAGTTTTGAATTTTTTTAAAAGACGTTAATAGCAGACACAACTTGAGTAAAAAAAAAAAAAAAAAAGTAGACGCACCATTTCCAGATTGAGCCCTGAAGCCCACTTCCCCCAAACCTCCTTCTGTCAGGGTCCCTTGTCCTGATGGGCAGCCCAAGGTGAACTCTGTGCACGCAGCTCATACCTGTCTGTCACGATGGCTCCTGTTAGAGCTCTAACACAAGCTCACAGGGGTGCGCTGACAGAGCTCCTACACAGTCGTGTAAGAGATTTACCATAGAGTTACCAGCAGCTATGCAAATCAGAATGCTCTCCTCTTCTCATGCCTTGGTCAAGGGAGACTCAAGTAAACAGTGGTTCTATTAGAGAACTGTCTGTCCTCATCATTCTGGAGATGGTTCAAGCATGCCAGCTCCAAGAGCTGGGCCCACCAGCAGCTCCACTGCCTGTTGGCCATCTCCCAACAGACCTTCTGATCATTCAAAAATTAACTCCAGCAGAACTACAGCTTTTAATAAGGGTTAACAGTATGCTAATCCTTGACAGTGAGGCACCTAACTGTGCAGCTGCCTGGGTGCCCATCTTTCTCCCAGTCCTCTCCAATTTAAAAGGGAAGTAATCTGCAATCCACTTCCTCAGCCTTCGCTTCAGCTCCTTGTATCACTGAGGTGCTGGAGTTCAGAATTGCAGCAGCTTCACATATATACCATAGGGACTTACTTACTTGTTTCATGCGCTTTGTAGCTGCAGGTGTCTCCTGATGTGATCCACATTTGTGTGGCCAAATACACTTCAGCTTGCAGAAAACAAGTGTTTAATTAGCTTTTAGCATTTGAAGAAATGGAATAGTGTCTGCTGATGGGATCAATCATGTTGTTTAACCAAGGTGACCAATTGCAGCTCTCACCACATTCCTTTCTCCATCTCTCTGTTTAGTTCAAGTGTTTCATTTAGAAAATTGCAATCAGCTTAACTATTTTAAAGATGATTTGCACTGTATTTTTGATAAGTCAGAGCTATATAAAGCCTTAAGCAACTGTGAAATAAATTCATTTGTTCTTGCTTTACCACTTCAGATTAAGTGTGACTGTAGCCATCTCCTTCAGGATCATATAGTGGGGGAAGAAAAAAAGCAAACAGGCAGACACACATATAGCTCTGGGGAAATTATGAAATACTGAGTCTAACAATAGTTTATTAATTATTTTTTCAACTAGAAATATATTAACCATTAGTAAGTACACTAGTGGTTAATGTACACCAGCACCAGTACTCTAAGTACACTAGAACTGGCAAATAGCCACTGTTGGCCAGATTTATTCTTTAACAGCTGTTGCAGCTGCAGGTTCTGTGGACATAGTTCTCCCTCTGCCCTGGGCTGATTATATGCTTCAACTCCTTCTCCGGATGTTCACTATCACATATACAAGCCCATTCTTTAACATTCCCATTCACAGGAAAAAGTACAGTACTGTACTTTAGTGTTCTTGTTGCTCTGGCTGTGATGATATAAAGTATTACAGGCTAAGCAAGGTCAGTCCTGCTTAGTACTCCGAATCATAGAATGGTTTGGGTTGGAAGGGACCCTAAAGATCATCTAGTCCCAACTCCCCAGCCATGGGCAGGGACATCTTCCACTAGACCAGGTTGCTCAAAGCCCCAGCCAACCTGGCCTCAAACACTTCCAGGGATAGGGCATCCACAACTTCTCTGGGCAGCCTCTTTCAGTGCCTCACCACCCTCACAGTAAAGAATTTCTCCCTTATATGTAATGTAAATCTACCCTCTTTCAATTTAAAGCCATTACCCCTTGTCCTATCACTACATGCCTTTGTAAAAAGTCCCTCTCCAGCTTTTCTGCAGGCCCTCTTTAGGTACCAGAAGGCTGCTAGAAGATGTCCCTGGAGCCTTCTCTTCTCCAGCCTAAACAACCCCAGCTCTCTCAGCCTGTCTCCATAGGACAGGTGCTTCAGCCCTCTGATCACGTCATGGCCCTCCTCTGGACCCACTCTAACAGGTCCATGTCCTTATGTAGTGGGCTCCAGAGCTGGATGCGGTACTCCAGGTTGGGTCTCACAAGAGTGGAGCAGAGGGGGAGAATCACCTCCCTCAACCTGCTGGTGACGCTTCTTTTGATGCAGCCTGGGTTACAGTTGACTTTCTGGGCTGCAAGTGCACATTGCTGGGTCATGCTGAGCTTCTCATCAACCAACAGCCCCAAGTCCTTCACCTCAGGGCTGCTCTCAATCCATTCTCTACCCAGCCGGTTATTTGTGCTTTGGATTGCCCCAACCCACATGCAGGACCTTGCACTTAGCCTTGTTGAACTTCATAAGGTTTGTACAGGCCCACCTCTCAAGCCTGTCAGGGTCCCTCTGGATGGCATCCTATCCCTCCAGCGTGTTGACCACACTGCACAGCTTGGTGTTGTCGGCAAACTTGAGGGTGCACTCAATCCCGCTGTCCCACTGTGCTACAGATTGGTAAAAAGCACTAGAAAACCCTGCTGCATTCAAATTTGCTTATTTATAAAAAATAGGACACAAAAGGAGGACTAAGTGCTCTGTTCAGTCACTAGACATGACAGAGTCAGTTCTGTAGTTGAAAACATCAGCTCTCCAGCCATACTGTATTCTAAGTAACTATATTCTCTGTACCAAACTTTCCTTCGGCATTTAAAAAGGACTGTTCTGTAACGTTTCAATGCTACAGTTTACACATTACTAATAACTACAGAACTATTCTCCACAAACTTTAGTTTCAGTATTTCGAAATAACGCCAATCCTTATTTGAACAAAAAACCTGTCAGCTAGTAGACTTCTTTAAAATACATAATCTGATGTTCTGTCTTTCTAGTTAAACCTCACTGTTTATAATACATTACTATGTTCTATGTTTTCCCCTCCCTGCTTCTGTATCAGCTTATTTCAAAATTAACAGAATTATCTGATATGTATATTGATGGAGTACACTCTTTTTTCCCATTATTACCTGTAGGAATTCAGGTATCTGATACCCACATGAAAATAAGGTACCATCAGGACCATCTAGCCCTATACAGTGGTAATACTATATAAATTATACTATATTAGAAATAAATTATTATAATATCTATAATAAATAATTATAAATTATTATATATTATAACTAAATTATTATAAATAATTATAAATTATACTAGATAAACCTCATGCAGTAATCTCTGCATCAAGATTTGTGATCAAGTTAAATCTCAATTCACATACAGAATGTTAATAATGATTAAACCTAAGTTTCTGTGGGAAGTTGCTTTAATGGTTAATTAATTTCTTTCATATTAGTAATGTTGACTTCCTTATGCAAGTTACAGAGCAGCACTTACTGTCTCATTCGCATCAGCAGCACACAATATTCTCATTCATAAATCAAAAGAGGCTGGAATTCACCTCTTAAAAATGACCGAAGACAGTTGTAAAGGAGCCGTGACTACTAAAATAGGAACAACTTAATGCAGCAAGAATCAATGACACAGTGTAGACATCCTCAGGTGCTGCTCTAGTCCATTTAATAAGGGAATGCCTCTAATCAAAGCCACTGTGTACCTTAAGTGACAGTATTTCATTAATGAACAAAGTGATTAGGCCAACCTAATTATATACTGTTAAACATCTGGGGATCCTTCACACTTAAAGATGTTAAAACATTTTAACAATTGAACATTCAATATGAATTCGGATTAAAAAAATCCAAATAAAGACTTAAAACTATAAAAGGTGATGCCCCGTTGCTTTGACATTCTCTGAGCATGCCAACAGCAGAAGCAGAATACTCCATACTGACAATTGCTCTATTTTTAAAGTTTAACTTGAAACTTTGAAGACTGATAGAATATTTAATCAGCATTTCTTTGCACACTACAAATTCTTATCATCATGGTAAACTGAGATACAGAAGACTTTCACAGATTTACAGGTCACATAACCTGATGCAAGTAGGTACCACAGCTGCATAAAAACATGGAGAAATCACAAGATTAAATCTATGAGTGTTTGATAGCTATATAAATACTTTTGAATATTCCATATGGTGATCTATCTCCATTTTTTGCCACTACATAACTAAGGAAATATTATACTTAATTCATATGTGTTACATAGTTAGGTATACTATGAAGAATCATGCCAAACCAATGAAGTCAAAGATTAAGGCTTTGAATTTTAGGTATTTCAGTTTATTCTCTCTAATGGAAGGAACAAGGGAACGGTCCTTCAGCAAGTTCTGAGTTTTTTCTGGAAGAGTTCAACTACGTCGATCTTGAAGCTTCCCCTCCCTCAGCCGAACCTCCCCCTCACCTCTTGATGCCCACTTTTTACTGAGAGTTGGGTCACTATTAATACAAATAACAAAACAATGCCACCTTACATTTAACATAAGACAAGATTAGAGTGTATTCTTCAGAAATTTCTTCAGCCTCTTCATCTATTTTACCAGTTGCTCTGAGGAGTATTCAAATGAGTAAGCAGGAACCTAAGAATTCATTTCCCACCCTACTGCTAAACTCCTATTTTAGGCATTGTTTGGGAATGCCCATGCATTCATGGAAACAAATGATTTAGAAATAGCCAAGCAGATAATTTGTTGACACAGAGGACAGTTGTTCTTCACATGCAGCAGCTGATATCAACAAAACAGCTACTAAAAATACACTTATACAATCACAAACTGGTAACTAGTAAATGTCACTGGCATTTGTGATAAATCACATTGGCCGTAGTGCCAATAACATACAAGACTGTTCTCAAAGCTTGAGAAGTTCACAGATGGATTAGCAACTTACATCCAAATCCAACTCTTTTGGATTCTTTTTGGCACTGGAGTTTTATCTATTTCTGCTGGAGACGACACAGCCCTTGTTACTTCCAGGCCCTAAGTTATACATACCCAGTTACTCTGAAAGAACAGGTACCAATAGATGGAGTTAAAATTTCCTAATAGTTTTAGTGTCCTTTTCAGACACAATTGTTTCTCCCTTTCACAATGCTAAGAGATTTTCTTTCATTTCTGTATTAGCAAATGCTGAACAATGCCCGTCCTGCACAGGATTGCATTTTCATCATTGTACTGATTACATAAATGGGGATTGCAAGTTATCGGGCTTTCAGAGTTAAGCTTTTAGTTTCTGGCTTGAACCCACGTGTTCCAAAATGGTAAAATATTTGCAGAACCCTGAAGCCAAGACAGCAAACATAGAATATGAAAGGTCAGGGGAGAAGCAGCACTTCCTGTTCTAAGACACTGACGCAGAATACCAAATTCATTCAACATCTTCCACTAAGAAGCAAGTTAAGTCATTCCCTGTAGAAGATTACTCCTTCATGCATTAAATAGGGGCGAAGCAGAAATATCCTTCTGCCTGTCCTCGCAGAATAGGTGACTCTCCAGATCAAGAAAAGCAGAACTCCTTTTTCTCTACCTCATCCCCTCTTCTTCTCCCTTCCATTAATTTTGTTCTCTTAATTATCTTGAATAATTTAGGAATAACTAAGTCCAGTAACAGTTTTAGTGGTCTTTCCAGGGTGATGGAGGGAGGGGGGAAGGAAGCATTCATCTACTCCTCCTTCACTTAGAATACTAGCTGTTGTACCATTATGTGAATGTGATGTTTAATACAGCTAAAAAGATAAAACTATACATCTCTTCCAATTCTGCTCCTTGAAGTCATATAGGCACCAAAACTGTTAAGGTGTTAGGCGCTTGTGTTAATGAGCAGGAAGAGCTGACAAAAAATAGTGCAACTTTATGTACAACAAATTGCGATAAATTCTTGACACACAGTTTCTGTGTTAGTTACCGTGTCACATAGTTCTTGCAAGGAAGACAAAATGAAGTATTTTTTAAAAATGTAGTATCCTGTTACTTGCAAATTTCATGTCATTTTAACAAGGACACCTTCCCCCCTACAAAGCTACCTAATCAGAAATTTTTTAAAAAACCCCAAAACCCACAACACCTTACCTGTGATTTTCAATTGGATTGTATAAAATAATCCACATAGAAAGCACTTTTCAATTAAAAGCTATGAAGCATTTCCATTGATATTGCTACAGCTTGGCTTAATCATCAAAATAGACTTCATAAGAAATGCATCTGTAACGAGCAACATTTCAGAATCAGCTGCCCAGTCAGCAGCCAAGCTGAACAGAACATTGCAGCTCTGAACCTCAGACCATTCACAGCACCCAGTAACAGCCGGCGTGCCTGTGAAGATGGCAGCTCTGGTACAAACACACTATTTTGACTTCAGCCTCATATCGTGTTAACACAAATATAGACAATTATATTAAGACATATTTTCCCTTCTGCAAGGAGTTCTATTCGCTTGGCTACCAACCCATCAACTTAGTAATTTACGGTTACTCTTCAATCTAGTTGTAATTGTCCAACACCTGAAGGATGCACTCTGGCCAAGTATTACATTCAAGGATGCACACCCTACCGCTCACCAGCATCTTTTCTTTGTTTCTATTTAATAGAATTCTTTCAACCTTTTCTGTAATTGTGTACTAAAATAGAATTCTAAGCAGCTCCAACTGAAAATGTTTGCTTTGTTTGGTAACAGGTACCTGTACAAACTTAAAATTGAAAGCATTAGCTGCTCTCGTGTTATAATTTTATCCTTTACCCAGTTCGTGTGATCCCATGCCTCTTGGTCCATATCCATGTCATTTTAATGTCTTCCTTGCTCTTAGGGATCTTCATGTTGCATGCTACAATATGCTAGGGCACAAAACACAAGTAGCTGGGAAAAACTAGGGCACTGATTACTAAATATATTATACTTCCCAAAACTGGAGACATCCAGTGGTTTAACATCTTTGAGCTGCAAGTGTGAGAGCTCTTGCCTTGGCCTTGAAACCTCTAGTCACAACAATATTTCCTAATATTATCTGGCAATGCTCTCCCAGCAAAACTGCTCCCTCTCCAGGTACATCTGTAGTCTCGAATTTATTCTTCTGTAGAATAAATAAAATTTATATAATCTATAATAACTAACAAGATAGCTTTTACTCTCTCTGTTCTTTTTTCTACCCCTTTCCTGGGGTCTGAGATAGACAAAGATCCCACTGTGCTACATGATTATCTGCCTCTTCAAATAACTCATGACAGTAAGTCATAGCACACCTATATTGGGGTCTGCTATTTTGTCTGCACAATTACACTGACATTCATTTTCTGCAATATCCTGACTTCCTTCCCTAAACATTCTGACTGCCATTCAAAAACAGCAAGGCAGTTGTAAGTGGTATGGCATAAATAGTTGCCTTCTGTTGGAAGACATCTGTAATACGGGTTGCCCAATCTGTAAGTATTCTTGGGCCCAAAAAAGTTTGTTTTCCCTTATATATGGCATCAACAACAAAAATTTACTGCTGTCTAACTTGGGCTTGCAGTTGCTAGAAACACTCATTACTTGAACAGAAATGTTTTCTTGTTTGAATAATGAATAAACACATCAAGTTCATCAACAAGAGTTTTCTGGTAGAATTTAATACAAGAGTATATGAAAAAATGAATCTCTAGGTATACAATAGCAGGATTTAAAAATGTCTTATAAATATGTCAGAAGAAGCAGGAAAGAGAAATTTTTGCCAAACAATATTGCCAGCTAGTAACAGAAAATGTCATTGAAGAGTTTCACAGCACTATGGTGTATGTAGGCTTTTCGGTTAATTATCAAGCAAGTTCACTTACAAAGACAAGAAATCCTAAAATTCCAGCAAGGTTGTTTTAGTTTTAATCTGTTACGTAAGATCATATTTGCCTTTAGGAGTTCACATAAGAAGGCAACATACTTTTAGGATACGGGACTAAGGAACATACACTAGTATAGTTTTGCAGTCAAAACCATAGAAAACAACAACCAAGGAAGGATATTTGATTTTTTTTTTTCCCCCAAACCAGAATAATTGGACTCCACCGATTTGGTTGAAATAGTGAAATGTCATGTAAGCTTGTATTACTACTGGTGGAGATTAAATTAGTCCTGTGAAATAACTTCAGTCACCTTGGCAGAGAATACAAAGGTTTGAGAAAACATGTAACCCCGTCCTTTCCAAAGTACAAACAAGGTGATCTCTTTTGCAGCACAACCTCTCCTTGGTGGTTACAGATCAGCAAGTTATACACGAATGCTTAAACCACAGACTTCGAGTATCACCATGAACACAGACACTGGAATCCTGGGAGAGTTACAATTTTCAAGTCTGTCCCTCCAGACACAGCGAAATCTCAAATGTTAGGCCCGATTAGAAACTAGGAAAAAACTTTACCTCTTCTGTCTCAACGTTTGCAAGTGAAAGATGAAGCATTCTTTGCAATCAGACCCTGAAACAGATCTTTTGAAAAACTATGTGGGTTCCCCCACCCTTGGAATTAGCCCCTGACTGGAGGCGAGAACAAGGTGGAGAAGGAAGTGGGAAAACACATTGACAGGGGACTAAGATAAGAGAGAAAACAGGAGAGAACAGCACTGAACAAATGTTCATCAGCTCTCTTTATGAATTTTTATTTACTAAAACATTCCTTGAAGGGTTTCAGCATTAAGTTAACACTGTTACTTGTAATCAACAATTGACTCCATACTAGAAAAGCAATGAGACCTCTTTGAGATTATTGCACAAAAACCTGGCAGCAAACCATTAATAATCCTTTGAAATGAACATGTAGATCAGTTTCTGAAACTGAGTTACAGAATGTTTCTGAAGTACAAAATAAATATAGTTAAAGAATAGAAACTAAATACAATTATTTTTATTTAAATCAAGTCCAGCAAGAAAATATTTTAATATGGCAAATACCCCAGCACTTGCAGCATGCATCCATAATCTAGCTATTTCATCTTGAGTGCGATCGTATTTCTACCTCTCTCCCCAAAATGTATAATCTTGACAAGAAATGGAAAATAGATAAAATATAACATGAAGCATTTCCTTTTAATATATATCCCATTTTGGTATTTAATGCTTAATCTATAAATATATGCTCTCAGACACAAGAATGCTTTGTAAGTGTGTTATTGTGCTGTTTTAAGATTAAAATATTTTACATTAATAAGTCCAAAGCAGTTCATTCCTTAGTCATACTTCCAGTGAAAAAAAAATTTCTTCTGTTTCACTAAGTATCAAAACTGGAATTTGCATTTTATCAGTAAGTCACTTTATGCTGATGACTATTTTAAAATACATCTAGTTCACAAAAAGTATTGCTTATCTGAGTGCTAGGTAAATACTATATACAGGTAGTCAAAGAGTAGATGAGAAACATCATGTAGTGCTACTGTTAAGAAAAGTTTTTAAGTAGTACAAAAATTTCCAATAATTAATGTCCTGATTTTTTTGTGTGCTACCAGGAAAAAATTAAAGGAGATTTAAAAAGAATCAAAATATTTATCCTGACTACTCTCAGCTGAAGGAACAAATCATCCATTTTTTAAAGAGAAACAAAATATTGCATATAATTAAGGTTTTCTACTAATTACAAATTTAATTTAACAAAGTAATATGGAGGCAGCATGTGTTAGATTTGAATTCATATAATCTGTTAAAGTAATACACAATTGAAAATTAATTATCTAAAATCCTTGAGATTGCTTTAAATCTAATTTCAGCATAGGGCTACATATCGTTCAGTCTGGAAGGCTAAAATCAAAAATTTTGAATCTCATTCTAATATAAGCAAAGTTCATCTGAACCTTTTCTTAAACCTTTTTAGCAGCATAGTCAGCTTTATAAAGAGAAAAAGGCAAAATATTACCATAATTTATATATTCTAATAATCTTTCCAAGGCATCAAAGGACCCAGCTTGAAATACCTACAACAATTGACAAAAATATATTAACATATACTTGCATTTACACTTTCAAAAATTTGTAGTTAGTATTAAGTTGGCCTATGAAGCAGTAGTAAAGTGCAAAATATTTGGTATAATATCTAGTGATTGGCTTTTGCTTCTGTGGAATACAAATGAGGAAGCCTGGCTCTTCCATTGACAGATATGGTGTTTGATGGAGGACCAACCTGGAGGTGGGAGGGGAAAAAAAGAGGAAATAAGAAATATTAACCTAACATCTCAGATTCTTCTCTCTGTAGTATGTTACACAGTATTACTTCAAGGAAACAGAAATACTGTTACTTCAGTTAGCATTTTTCTCATCGCAATGAAAGACCTCCTATATGATTTCTGAACAAAGCACGTGCTACAGAAGTAGAAATTTAAGAAATTACATAAAACTACATTTTATCCTATCTAAACATTTCAAAACACACATAATTTTTAGTCCTTCTCCCAACCTTGTTGCAAACAAATACTTGAAAAAACATCACTAAGCCAAACATTTTTTATTAAGTATTGAACAGAGCTGATTTCTAACAAAATCTTCTAACATTCCTTCATACCATGGTAATGTTTCTTTTATCAGAACTGTAACTTGTAGGATAGACAGCAAATACCTGGGAGTTACTGGGAGCTGTGGATGCTCCACAGCCATGCGAACCTCATACCACAGCACACAGTTTACTAAACACAATGACAAGACTCTGAACAGAAAAATGGTTAAAAAGAAACCTCACTTGACCCATTTTAGGTTAGTAATTACTGAGGGCCCTATTGAACAGAGAAGACCAGCAACACAAAAGGCAACAGATCTTGGCATCGCACACTCACAATATATTAAGTAAAACAAGAAAAAAATTTTTAAAATTGGCTAGTGCTGCCAGCACTTTATTTTTTTAATGATTCTCTCACAGAGCTGCAAGAAGGGAGAGTACGGTTAGAGGTAAAAAGAGAAGCAAGCACCTGACAGCCCCTTTCACAATTCAAAGGGATCAGGTTATTACTCCCTTTACCGAGTGCAGCACAATAATGGATGCTATGAGCTGAATGCATTTAACAAGTCCCTTCAATACCGGAAAACACTTTGGGGTGCTAATAAGTTAATGGTACAAAATGCTTCATTTCTCTGTTTGTCCTGGTACTGTGAGTTCTCCCTGTTAAACATAAAATGAGACCATGTTTTTATTAAATTTGCCATAGGTCAAAAACCTGTCAGACATACCTGTACCACAGCATCTATGCTCTGGGTAAGAGTGAAAAAAACAGCACACGCAATTCTATGTTTGGCAAAATTTCTTCATTGCATTTTGTGTGTGTGTTTCAGGGAGGGAAGGTTTAGGCCTTTTCAGGTTTCTGTTTTGCAGAACACTTTTCTTTATGCTTACAGAGTCTTCATTATTATAATTTCTCCGTACAAAGTAAAGCTGTCTCCTTACCCCCCCGCATCAACAGACACCATACCAAAAAAGAACATCTCCTCCCAAAGATGACAAAAAGAGCA
Organism: Caloenas nicobarica; assembly: GCF_036013445.1. Classification (NCBI taxonomy): domain Eukaryota; kingdom Metazoa; phylum Chordata; class Aves; order Columbiformes; family Columbidae; genus Caloenas; species Caloenas nicobarica. The sequence goes on along the minus strand of NC_088250.1, from coordinate 22,918,811 downwards.
GAAAAAGGACGTCAGCCATCATCTCTCCTTCCCCACGCCATTCTTGTACCTAGACTGATAAAGACTATATGGGTCAAATCTACCCTAAGAACATTTCTATCAGAAAAGAATGAAGAACCACATAAAGAAGTTTTTCTTTGTTTTCTTTCTAGTAGAAATGGACTTGTTGAATTTCGAAAAGCACATTATGAACTTCATTTTTTAAACCAGTTATAAGCTACTGTGCAACAGCCATGCTTGTGCATATTTCCCATAGAATGATAAAACAAAGTTCACACACTATACAAAAAAAAGCTCAGTATTATTCAGAATGTAATTATACATTGGAGAAAAAAAAACCCTTCATAAAAATATATGAAAACAAAATCCAAACAATATTTCTGGTAGAACAGATAGACTTGACCTCTAAGTGACTCTGAACAATACAGCATTCACTTAATCTTGTCCTGCTTTTAATGTGGCTGTGGTTAGTGACATGAAGTTAGAAGTAATACTACAGTGTATCATGTACCACTTTTACTGACTAGAGGTCAAAACCTAGTTGAGCATGCTTGTAACGTTTCCAGGAATCTGGATCTTCTTATTCAGTGTAGAAATTATGGGAGGTCTACAAATCTCAGAGAGGCTGTTGCAGCGCTACCCTGAATCAAAACCTTACATATGGAATGGATTGTTCTAATACCTGACCATCCACTGAGAGATGTTGACCTTAGGGACTCAAAGGCTTCTGTAAATCAAAAAAAAAAACCCCTCACATCCACCCAGCACATATCATTCATTTCTTTCAAGTTTCAAGTGAGAAAGGGAAGAGAAAAAAAAAAAAAACAAACAACCACACTACTGAATTTCTTTAACCTTCTGCAATGAGAAATTATTCCCAAACACTGAACGCAAAATGCTAATGCTGGGTCAAGAAAGCTTTGTGTGAGACTATCATTAAATTGTCTAGTTACAAATTTAAAACAATACAGATTTTTAAAGTGTACAATGTTTTACACAGCCAGAGAAGTACAGGCGAATTTTAGGAGAAAGAAAAGAAAAATTAAGCCACAGTTTTAACCTGAGGGGGTGGGGGAAGATGGTCCTACCAGGACTGTTGACAAAACATTGAGAGGTATCTCACTAATGATACCAAACAGCAGCAGGAAGCTTGAAGTATATTTAAGAAGAATTAAGAACCTGATAGAGTCTAATAAATAGAAAAACACAATCTTCAGAACTTCTGTGTGTTATCTGCCTGCAAAATATTGCAGCTGCTTCAGGTCTAGCATGAAGCTGCTTAGCATGGGTCTAAAACCATACCACCTCAAACCATGGAAACACAAACAAATAACTGAACTTGTTCCTGATTTCATGAAAGAGATAATTGGTAACTTAGAGATTTCTAATTTATTTCAGGAATATTTCCAATTGGATTTGCACTGCTTGAAAATATGGACATGGGAAGCTTTGTGTGTACACTCACCAGTTTATTCTGCAAAATGGAACTCTCGTCCCCACCTCCATCCCACTGTTAAGAGACCTCCTGGCAGCACTTTGTGCCAAAGCCAACTTTTGAGTGCATTGATGAAAACTCACCCTTTTCAATTTGGCAGCAGCTTCTCCAGAGCGGATTGCAGCCAGCAAGCTCTGGTGGATCTGTTCCGGGTCAGAGCGCTGGAACATCATTGTGGTTTGTCTCTTAGTGGCAGGCGCTGGGTGGTCACTGGAAGCACCTGACTGTGCCTGACTCTTCTGCTCGCTATTCATATTGCTGGCTTTCTATAAAGGGAGGAAGCAGGAGGAACAACAAAACATTTTAATCTGAATTAGTCATACATTTAAAACCAAGTCAACCTGGCACAAGACTGCATATCATACTGCCACCCTTCTAGTGTTTGCTTCATTCCAGATTTCAGAGATTAGCTACATTTCCATGATAGCACATAGTTTCTCCCTCAGATAATTATGCCAGCAAAATTGTATACCCCCATTCAAGTGCTTGTGCCATGATCACTTGAAGCCAAACTGATCACATTATTCAGAATTAAATTTAAGAAATCAACATACAGAACAAAGAACAAACCATAAGCACTCCCAACATAAAAAAATAGGTATACACAGTATAAATAATTATCTTTAATTTACTGTTATTCAAAGTAGGGGATGCTAATTATGGCAAGAAATAATTATTTCCAATAATCTGAATGAGGTTGTTTTATTTTAACCTTCCCTGTTTTCCTGTATTTCATTATGATGCTGTGCAACTGCTGGACACCACAAGGTGTTTACATTGTATGAACACAGTGTGTTCCCATCAGGGAGCCATTCAGAGACCTGCCACGCTAGATGACAGTGGATAAACAGTCAGTCAATATTAGAAATAAAGTTTACCTTATCCATTTGACTATTCAGTGCCCCCCCTGTTATGGTCTGTAAGGAAGGATTTTTCACGTCAGGCACGGAGGTAGCTGAGGAGAATTCAGCTGCTGAAGCAGCTGAGGAGAGTTCAACAGGTAATTCCTCTCTCGGTGCCTGGCTAGAGATTGTACGCGTCTTATTGAATGACTGTGACCTTTTGACTGCAGATGAAACAGCAAGAGCAAAAGGGGATGGTCTTGAACTGGAATACGGCTTTGGAACTGCAAAAGTTCTTAGAGTTTTTAGGTTCAATGGTGCAGGTGGACAAGAGGGATAAATTGAAGGTTTATTGCTCTTAACAGGAGAAGTGGAGGATTCAATTTTTTTCCCATCATCAACTTTTTCTTCATCTGCTGGAGAGGAAGGACTTGTTTTAAGTAAAGAGAAAGAAGTTGGATCAGGTGATGAGATATTTTTTTCCATCTCTGGATTTTTTGCTTCATTTTGAATAGAATTAGGAGCACAAACGGTACTTCTAGCAATTGCAGACGTCACATAATGACCTGAAGCTCTTCGTTGCATCTGCAGATAAAAAGAACTAGGTTTCATTGTAGGACTTAATGCATTTGACTTGTCCAGAGTCTCAGAAGAAGCATTTGTATTATCCAAGCTTAGCATCAGTGGGACATGCTGCTTGGAAGACTCCATTTCTGCCCGATGGCTCTCAGCAGTCATCTCAGCTCTGGATGTCACAACACGTTCAGAAATGCTGTTTGCTCTGTGCAGCAGATCATTTGCCGCTGCAGGTTCATTTTGTGAACCGCCCTGTAAATGACCCACACTTTTTGGAAGATGAGGAATTTCAGCTTGCACTACAAATTCTTTGGGGTCTTCATGCTTCAGAGAGTTTCCCAAAGTAGCTACCTCTTGATCCTTATGATCTGATGGAATTTCTGACTCCCAGCTCTTCATTATTTCTAAGGACTTTGGCGGCACTATTTTATAAGTAGTCATTCCAATTTTTGGTATGTAATCTCTTGTAATTTCATTAGCGGGCTTGGGTTTAGGTTTGGTGTCCTGCCTATAAAGAGGATAATCTTTTACAGAAGAGCCATCTGGAGATTTTGCAGTTGCTTCTGGTGAAGCAGAAGTACTGCCATTTATACAAACGTGACTCTGATCTTTTATGGGAATTATTTTTTCATGGATACCTCCTTGTCGCTCAAGATTTTGTTCTGTTGAAGTATCTTTATTATCCTGTTGTATTCCCTGCATCACTTGAAGGAGGGGGTTGTTTGTATTCGTATTGTGTTGAGGGGCCAGTCCTCCGAATGTGGATGATTCACAACCTTGAGGAACAATAATTTCTTTCTGTGTAGTCCTTCCCAAATTGCTATCCGATGGACCTGTCTGGATTGCAACATCCTGAGTTTTTACTGTGTCCAGGCTGGTTTGATTTGTTTTGTGATCTTGCTTTTCTGGAAGCAGTTTAGTGTAATTCCAGTGATTTACAGTGATGTCATTTTTACATGCCTGGCAGTTTGATAGTCTGTCAACTTCAAGCTTGTCATTTTCTCTAAAATCTACTGTTTTAATTTCAGCTGTCTGAAGTTCTTTCCCTTCTTCTGTTGTTTGAAGGAGTTTTGTATCACTCTGATCTTTAAGAGAAATTCCAAAATTAATACAAATGCCAAAAAGATTCAACCTTCCTCCTTACATCAGGGAGCCTCGCATCCAATGTATTTAACCACAAGGATTGGCTCCTTACTGATATTAAATTTTCTTTAATGCTTACTTTTAAATGTTATTTAAAGATATACTTATCTGTGAGTAATATTGCCAAATAATAGTATTCTAATTCAGGTATTCTTCCTTAATTAATAGGCTACTGGTGTCATGCATCAACTTCATAGAAAAATCTGTTCTAGAATCATTTAAAAAGTGCTACTGAATTTCAGTTGATTATATAGGCATCAGAGACTCAAGAGCTCAAGGACTACTCAATATTAAGTTAGATATGATTTTTATTTGGTTCCACACTTTTATGGCTTCTGTTCTTTAGTTTTAAAATTACAAATGTTATTTGTCAGCTATACATTCTGTATTTGTGCAATGGAACAATTGGAAAATATATGGACAAAAGTAATTTTCCAACTCTCTTTTTCCAACTGTTTAGCAGGTCTGATAATTCAATTTTCTATCCTCAGATAAAACACAGATAGTCCTCTCCAAAACACAAGAATATTAGAGTCAGATTGTTTTAAATACAATATCGGAGAAAATTAACTTCTTTAGGAATAATAATTTGGCTCGGTATTTTGTGCAAAAAAGTCTCTCTTCATTTCAAGTATGTTATAAAATGGCAGCTAAAACTTATATCACATATAAACAGGACTCATGCAGTATGTTGTTGCGATTTATAAACAGAAGTGTACTGAATATAAAACACTATGGAAGGCCTAATATATAAATCTGAAAATCAGTGCCACACAAGAGAGTAAAATAAATCAGTCAGGTCACTAAATCAATGGAAAAATCCATGATCCATTAGATGCACAGGGTGTTGTCATTTCTTTTCAAATCGGCAGGTTACTTTTCTCTATTTGTGTTTAAAAATATTTATATTTTCACGCAGAAAACTCATGATAATTTTGTAAGCAAAGAACAACCTTCGGCCTCTCTCCTTCCCCGCTGTGGTGCGGTGCCCATGTCACACCACACAGCAGGACAACCTCTGTGTCCACCCTTATTAAAAAAAAAACACCCCGAAAAAACAAAACTACAATTCCTGACACCTCATCTCAAAAAGGAAACACCAGAGCTAGAGAAAATATAAAGAAAATAATCTGATTATAGCAATTTAAGAGTTGACTGTATTGTTGTTTTTTTCAAAGGAATAAAAAAGTTCTTTTCAACCTTGTTTTGAATTATTAAAAATGAGTGGGAACTACTCACCATTGGTTTTATTTTGATCCAGAATTCTAAGCTTCCTGTCCTTTTCAAATGCAGCTTGCTCACTGCTTATCTTAGTCTGTAGTCCTCTGCAAAGCACAACAGTACGTTAAATATGCCAGTATCATTCATTTCAGTAAACACAAGAAACAATGCAAGAGAACTGGCAATATTCTCCAAACACAGATGGATAAAATAGAATCACTCTGCGAAATACTGGAGTACTCAACAGAATAGGTTATTTATTAAAAAAAAAAAAAAAAAAAAACAAACAAACAAACAAACAAACAAAAACACCAAGAGGAAATGCTGCTGCGATATTTACTAAAATGACATGCAGCTTTGCTCTCTTCTGTCAAAGCAGATGATCAGTTTTCCTTTCCCTTCTTCTCCTTCTTTTCACTTGTGCAGTTTGAACAATACCCTTTCCAGTAATACCTTGGTTTCAGTGAAGCCTCAGAGGTGATAGTTTATCTTTCATATAACAGTGTTCTCAGTGTGAAGTGCTCTGACATCCCCAACATTTAAAACGTGTCCTTGATTTTGCCCCCAACATGACAGACCCGGAGCTGCATGAGATGCTGACTGCATATGAACACATGAACTGTGCAGTAAGGACTTCTCAAAATAGTAATGAAAAATTTTCTCTCACTTTCAAGAAATACCTCAAGAACAACAAAGAAACATGCAGTAAATATGTTACTTGCCTACTATACATTTTGCGAATGCATACAATGCCTGTCGTCAGATCACGGGGGAAAAGAGAACTGCACAAATGCCAAACAAAACCTTAATATTTTTGGGGAGAAATATTAAATTCTTTGCTTAAAAATGTAAATGAAAAAAATCCAAGAATATTAAAAATTTCTCTTAAAAAATATTAGAACTTAAAACTTGAATCTCTGTTTAAGATAATTTTGCTTTCTGTAGTTAAAAATACTGGTATTATGAAGATTCAAATTCATCTGCCATATCAAATCTATTAGTTGTCAGAAACCAGTGCCTTGAGCCGAAACATCTGCTTTGAATAATTTAAAATTATAAATTCCTCAATAACCATCCACCCTCTTGTTGCTTGTACAGTCCAAAATATACTGTAAATGTCCAATAAACCACTGAACAGGAGCATATGCTCTCAAAATTCTTACTAGAAGAAAGTTAAAGCATCCTGCACCCCATGCTCTTGCTTATCTCCATTCCCTTGAATATAGCTGAGGGACTGAACTACTAGTACTCACAACAGACTGAACTGTTTAAAGAAAAAACAAACAAACAAGCAAGAAAAAAAAAAAAAGCAAACACAAAGAACCCACAAAAAACCACAAACAACCCACACAACAACAACAAAAAACAAAAGCCACAGAACACCACAGAGTATCATGAGAAAAATCAGTCATTTTTGACTGGAATATTATACATATCTCTGGTTTGATTAAAAATCACTCCTTCAGAGTAACTAGATCTTACAGAAAAGATCTGAATTATCAAAAGGTTTCCAGAAATACAATGTCAGGGAAAGCCTAGTTCTCATTCTGGAATCCTTGTGATATTTCAGAAAAGAAAGGATTGCCAACTCTAAAGTCAGAGCGCAGATCCTGCCAAATGATACTCACCAGGATTATAGGCCACGATAGGCTATTGTAAGTTAGTGGGGCGAAAAAGAAACATCCCTCAGACAACTGGCCAAACTGGGCCAATACCACAGGTCTGATAATTTTCAAGTTCAAGACAACTTCAAAACAACATTTGGCTGATCCTTCTCCTTGTAGATCCCCATAAAGCAGATACACTCAAGCAACTTGAAAAATATTTGTCAGGACACAGCACCAAAAATTTTTGCAAAGCCCCATTTGGCCTTGGACTGACAAAAAAGACCCTTGAAACACAAGTCAAAGCTCTCCTTACTGCCTTGAAAGTTCTTGGCTACTAGAGCATTCCCACATTTTGTCTTCAGTACAATAATTGAAATAGTTCTTTCAATTTAAATTGGGAATAGTAGCCAGTTTAGTTGCCCCAGGGAACAGAGAAATAGTGAATTGCATTAGCACAATGGGACTTCTCTAGACAATCAACATTTGTTTCAAGCAGGCACTAACTCATGCTAGAAACCTGCTGAGTCAGGTAGTTTAGCAAACATGCTGAAGGGCAAAGGTACAGCATCACCAGAAGGGAAAAAAAGTGGTTAAGAAAACTAATGTGTTTATTCTTTAAACAGGCAGAATTAACTTGTTTTCCTAAGAGCAGATGGATCAAGACAGGTCAAGACAACTGGCTAATATATAAGAAAAAAAGAAAAGTTAAAACCAAAACAAATACGTAAGCAAGCAGATCAGAAATGGCTGATTTATCTGGTTTTCCCCAATTGTAAGAATGAATTTGTAAATTCTCACTTAACTAGTCAATCCAAATTTTTTTTGCAGCACACTGCTCTAGTAAATATGCTTGGTATTTCAGAGACAGGTTCAGCTTTCCTGGGGCCTGGCTGTTCGAGTAGTAAGAAAAGGGAGGTTTAAACAGAATAGCCTGCAGAACACTTTGTTGTTGGTTTTTTTTTTTCCAAAGCTTCATGAATTACTGTGCACCGAGGAGTGCCAGAATAAAAACTAAGCATATTAAGCTCATTCCTCTCTCACAATTCTCTGTTCTGTGCTCCAGAATGAAACAGCACTCTACATTTTATTTGCCTCCCCCATTCCCTCCCCAGTGCTCCTTTCTTTGTCACAAAACGTACTTACTTGCCATCTGTGCTCATATTTTCTTGTTTTTCTTCCTTGAAGCTTTGTGAGTTGTCTACAGAAACACTGCCAGGAACTGAAGCTGATGAAGCAGGATCATTTTCTTCAGTTTCCAGTGGCACTTCAGCAGAGCTGAAGGCTGCAGTAACCTCTCCTGTCCCAAAAGAGGTGTCTGTACTTGCACTGGCCTCTCTCTGTTGCACACTCATCTCTTCCCTTTCATCAATCTCTTCCAGGTTGTACTCAGAGCTCTTGACACCTACACTCACAGGAAAAAAAAGAAGGGAGAGGGAGAACCACAAACAAACAACACACCACAAATCTCAATTCAGGGTATAGATACAAATGGACTGTGAAGTCAGTCTAAGTAGTTCGAAGAAGGAAAACTGAGGAGACTTTTCTTCATAATTCAGGCCAATAAAAAAAAAAAAAAGACTCATTCGGAATTTTAGCTTACAGTATTTTCTAGTTCTTTTAAATTCTCTTTTTACAGAGGAGAATATGCTCATCACGCTGCTATGGTCCGTTTCTGCATCTGTAACCACTGTATAACATTTTCCTTATTTAACCCAAGTACTGCATTAGGATAGATCAAAATACATTTTACAGTATCATAATTCAAAATGTCATGGGGGCAGACAGTTTATTTTACCCAGATGTCTTAATGCTTCCATTAGCTCTCCGCTGAGGTTTAAAATATACAATTCCTTTATATCAGATATCCTTTATATCTCTAACATACCTGTATCACATGTAAGTACATTAGAGAGCTAATGAGCAAACCAAATATCAATTTTGCCTGTCATTCGAACAAGTTTGCTCACCACTATCAAACATTTCCATAATTATCCTAAGTGTATTAAAACACAGTTAGAAGCATCTTGTGCAATGCCCTGTGTTACAGTAGAAATGCCCAAAAATAAAATAAATAGGAAAGTGTAAATCCATAAAAATAAGGAAGTTGTCAGCTAGAGCATAGTTCAGCTAAAAGGTTTAGTTACTGGATTAGGACACAAATAATTCAGTGTACCTGAAGTTAAACTAATAAATCCACCTATTTTGATTTCCAGAGGGACTTACCATCTCCAGCTTCACCTCCCTGCCTGGCATCTTCCTACAACAAGATGATGATTCACATTTTTCAAATATTAGTAACTAGATAGTACAACTAACTTCTTGGCTCTGAAACCTGCATTCTATAACACAAAGAAAATAATAGTTCCATCTATATAGTGCAATATGGTGCCATAGAAAGCTACTGACAACAACTGAACCATAAGCAGGGCACTGCACCTGACCTGACCCGGGTACACGTGTCAGCTTTGTGCACACCAGTACCTGTAACACACAGGCCTTGCACTTCAGCAGGTCGGTCTCAGATTTTTCTAAGCTCTATCAGTAAATTTCCAAGTGTAAACCAAGGCTAATAATAAAAACAAAATACTGGCTTAAAGCAATGCTGGAAAGTAGCAGATCCCAGAGTCCAAAAAAACTTAGACTGACTTTTTTTGTACAGACTGGTATTCTACAATGCTCCCAGCGCTTCTAGAGAAGTACATTGTTACAGAAACATAATAGAGGACTGTATATATTGGAGAAAGTCTCAGTACAGAAACTTTGATTTTTCCAATAGGGGCATTAGTTAAGAGTTCAGTAATACAAAAGTTACTCTTTCACAGTTACAGTGCAACTACAAAAGCCAAACATTTTACTATTTAATTCTAATTTTTTATTGCACTCTTGTAATAATGCTTTGTAGTTACACATTAAGCAATGTGATCAACACGTGTCATAGCGCTGAATGCAGAGGTGATTTAGATCCCCAGGGAGAGGCAAGACTGCAAAGTGGTGCAGGTCAGCTCCTTCCATGCAGTTTAAGCACAGGTACAGGCCAATGTGCCACACCAGTATTAAAGGGACTCCTTGAGCATTTACTATTAGCAAGGGCCTTCTCTTCCTTCCCAGCTCCCACCAGCCCTTTCACCTCCATCTAGGGAAAAGTCATGCCAGCAGTCTAATACTTTGGGAGATGATTTTAGTGATAGCAGTACAATTTTGTGTGTACAAAGAGAAATATATATGTCACAAGACACCAACAAAGCATAACAACGTGGGCAAACATCAGACCTACTGAGACTATTCCACAGCCCATAAGCAGCTCTCAAGAACATGGTCTCCTTCGCTGATGAGAACTATTATGCCACAGGCCTGAGCCATCGCCAGCCTCAGGAACAAAGACTAAGACAGACCTTCAATCTAAATACTGTGGAAACCTGAATTATACAACAAAGCACAGCCACGACTTCTGACAAGACAAATGGAAGCATTCTGGAGTTGCTATGGCTCTGTGCCCAGGCACTGCTGTCATCTTTGTCACTTCTCCTCTGGAGAGAAGTATAACAAAGGCCGAGTTGTACCTATACTGATGGGATGAAAACTTAGCTTGTGTTTGTAGGAGATATTGCTGACATTCCTGCTACATGAAAGTCTGTCCTTTGCTGTGCTAGGAACACTTCCAGCCTTTGGAGTGGACTAACCTGACCTACAAATGTGTAATACCAAACAAAAACAATCCATACACTTTTTCTGAAGTGCTCTACTTCATCTATCAGCATAATATCAGCCTTGCTTGGAGTTAATTTCAACTAGTGGTTTGTCATCTGTTACTCATTCCAGACCTGAGCCACCACTGCTGCAGCAGAATAAAGTCTGAATGCATTTGATACATAAACATTTAACAGCTATCCTTCACATACACCATGCACTTAACTCCCCAGAGGAAGAGTTCAGATTTTATGACTTGTTTCCAAGCCCTCAGTTTAGAGTTTTTATATGCAACATATCACTAGGAAGTACTTATGGCAATACTGCACATACACTGATGCCTTATTGTTTATATACTCCGTATGTAATTTGCATCTATAAATTGCATTTTTGTCCATTTCTCCTCTGTGAACATTAGTCATTGAGTTTTAATTAGCCCTAAGAGAACATTGTTAAAAATCTAGAGGATGACATTGTGAAGCCATATCTGATGACTGACATACCAACTGCAAGTCTCCTTCGAGTCAGTAAGAAAACTGCACAAGAGAGAACAGGCTGACACAGCTCTGGGAGCTGTTGTGCTTCTGAGCACCAAAGCTGTAAAGCCTAATCACATCATGTTAATCTGCCTGTGGTTTTGCTCTTGACTCTATAGTCCTTAAAAATGTTCTTAAGAGATACTGTAACCAAGAAGATTATATCAAGGGATTTGTTTGATGGGAAATTATTTTAACATGTGTAATTTAAATTTTTTTTTAAACACCATTTCACCCTCTTCCCTAGGAAAAACAAAAACCAACCAAACAAACAAAAAAGAGTGAGCATTAATTAAACTTTGGGAAGGAGAACAAAAATCGTAATTGAGAAAATAATTTGTTGTTCATAATCCCAAATGTTCAAATTAATTCTCTCGAAGTGTTTGTTCTAGAAGATCAATTACTTCAAACTACTTTTGTCAAGGTACAGTCTGTTTTTACACCATGCGAAAGCTATCATTTCACAACAGAAACATTGCCCATTCCAAGTTATATAGCAGAGTTCCACTTAGTGTTCACTTGTCTATTAGCTATGCACTGCTTAGACACCAAATAACATTTATTGAACATTTGCAATGATTCGGTTTGGGGCAGAAGGTAACACAATATTTGCTGAAGTAGCAATGCGTAACAGAACTCCTTTGGGAACGCCAGTCACAGGTGAACAAACACAATGCTTCCAGAAATCTGATAATCAAAGTAGAGCTAATGCAAATGGAAGGAACTACTTGAGTTTATATAAAGTTAAAATTATGTTCAACTTAGCAATTAAAGAGATATTGAACTATTTTATCTATTTAAAACAATATCCAAATGTGCATAATTTTCAGACTAGGAATAGGACAAGTGTACTGCAATTGATTTTACTGCAGGTGAAAATTGATTCTTACAGCATGATGGGCTTTGCTTAAAAGGGCCCTTGACAAATAGGCCTCAGGACAGTTTCAGAGATACCACCAGAGAGCAGCAGTATCCCATGAAAAAAAGAAAAAAAAAAAAAAAAAGGCAATGAAGCTGTGCTATGTGACTTTTCTCTACGTTTAAAAAAATGCATTGCATTAAATCTTCAGCAAAGGATGTTGCATGGAGAGATCAGCAGCAGAACTAGAGAACAAAGACTGTTACTAGCTGCAGAGGTAAATCCCAGGGCTCAGCACAGACTGTTCTAAGGCCAGTGGAGGTGATTACATTTTTCTATTTTTTTCCATTACAGCTTAAGTTAAAATATTTAATTACAAAACTCATATTGCTTCAAGCAGAGGTTCCTAAATCTATGGAAAAGCAAACAAGCCATTTCTATAAAGTTCGGGGCTGTTTATCTATGCAGCACTCAGACATTACAGTGACAGGAAATGCAGAAAATCTAGCATGGGTGTACAATCTTAAGGCAGAAACAAGCTCAAGAAAACAAAAAACCCCTTGATTTTAAATCATGGTATGATAACTTTCCTCATCATCTTAGACCCATCACATGTAGATAAACCACTTTTCAATACAGAAAATTAAGTAATAATAAACATCATTAAGAGCCATTCACTTAGAAGAGACTAGCCTCCTTCATCTGCTACAACTAGGAAAAGAACAGGTTACAGCTTCATTACATCTTCAGCCTCAGACTGCATAGTATAGGTTCATACTTCCCATTTATTAAGTTATATATATTTTTCTATTAAAGATCTTCTCTGACAATTGTCCTAAACACAAACCAATCCAAATTTACTGATCCAAATTACTGATCTTTCCCCCCACCACTTTGCCAGAGGCCTGGGATGGCAAGTGACTTTTTCAACTCTTGTGATATGTTTGTTTTACCACTCCAAACAACTTGACTGGCATCTTGAATAAAACAGGTGGAAAACTACTTAAGAGATCCTGTCAACTAGCAAAGGAACTGAGTATTTAGCTTCATATTTTTCATATTTACCATCCCTGGAGGTGTTTAAAAGACGCGTAGATGAGATTCTTAGGGACATGGTTTAGTGTCAGTGTTGGGTTAATGGTTGGACTCCATGATATGGAGGGTCTTTTCCAACCAAAATGACTCTATGTTATAATGCCAGTGGCGCTCCACAAGCTTAGTGTTTACTTATTTCATTCTTAGTGAAACGCATTGAAGAGTGATTTTTCCAAACTGCACTGGCACTGATTATTCTAAAAGCTTTTACAAATTTTAAAGACTCGTAGATGCCATATCTTGTACCTGAACCCTACAGTCTGATGCTTACAAACAACAGTATTTAACAGTACAAAAAGCATAAATTTAAAAAGAATTCTGTTCAGATGCTAAAGAACAGTATTTTAAACAGCTATACTTTTATATAACACATTTTTTCCATAGCACCCAACAAATTATTTCATTTAACATACAAATAACTATTTATGCATACAGTTTATGTTTACAGCTTATGTTTTCACAGGCTGTTTAGATGCAAAGCAAAGGACAGGCACAGATTTGCTCCCACCCCTGGGTTGTGCAGGTCAAAGGCAGCACAAGTGGGGATACTGAAAGCCAGACTGGACTTTGGTTTTTCAAAGACTTGTTATGAGATACACAAGAATCACAGATGTTCTTGCTTGTTCTTGTCTACAACATATGGGGGAGGAGGGAAAACAGGGATAATGTTTAATTTATTAAATGTAAAGCACAGAGACAAATACAAACTGTATTGTATGTGTTTCTGTAGACAGTAAAGGTTAAACATCTTTATTTTAGAAAGCCATATTTGTCCTTCAAAGGAAAAGTTAATTGATCTGAAGCATTAAAACTAGTTCTATACTTATGACACATCTACAGTATAGTAATTTATTACTATGAATTATCATAAGCTTGCCATGAAGTAGATTTAATCAATGCATTTGGAAAAAGAACCAACCTGTTTCAGACTGTATTTCAGCAGCTGTTTCTTTCACTTTAGTAGGGGCTGATTCTTTTGAATCTGTTACTGCAAAAAGATGAGTAACAAGCTTTTTTATTGCCTCACAATTTCTGCACCAATACAAGTTCTAGATAAAATGTTAAATTGTGATCTTACAGACTGGCAAGTTCTTCAAGAAATGCATCTCCTCTTAAGCAACCAGTCCGCCTTGTCCCATTTCCCAAATATTGTAGACACAACTCTCAGGTATTTTTGAACCAAAGAGAACTGAATTTTTGATCAAATAGAAGAATTACAAAAGAACAATAAAAAACAATACAAAAACCCTCTAAATTTCTTTTTCTCAGTCCATTTCCTATTAAACCCTCTCTGATCCCCACTCCAAGCTGTCCATCTGATTAACAGAAACAAACAATTGCTATAGTTAATCTAACTATAATTAATTTGGTATTTTCTGCTTTTTCCTGATCTGCATGCCCTAAAACCTGCCTGCTTTCTCACACTACATGAGCCAATCTCATAAGGTAGTATTACTGCTCCTTACAATCTGAGGATGTTTGGCACTTGAAGTTCTTATCTCATAAGGTGGTATTTCTTTAAAGTTGAGCCAAGTAGCCATGCTTTCCATGGCCTCCCAATTAAACAGCATAAAAAGATTACCAGTCTCATTACTGCTTTGACTTTGACCTTCAGGTGCTCTGGAGGGTGGTGAGGGTGCTTTGCGCTTCATCCTCCGTAGAGAGTTCACCGAAGCGGTGTCACTGAGTGGCAGAGAACCTTTCCGTACTAATCCCAGAGGGCCCTAAGAAAGGAGACAGGAGAAAGAAGATTATTAGCAAAGAAAAACAGCAAATGAGCTCTAGTAATTATTCTCCAAAAGTATTTATAATATACATTTGGGAAAAAGAGAGTATATACCTATTACCAGTAGACATTCCGTTTCTCATCTTAATTCCTCCAAGGAGTAGTTTTCCAAAAAAAAAAAAAAAAAATCTAGAGTAGTTTAATATATTCACCAAGGTACAAGATACTGCAGTAAAAGAAAATCAGTTGTTACGTATAGTATAAAAGAGAATTTGAATTATCTTCTTCCTGAATGCTATTCTCCAAACAATTCTTTTCTAAAAGTAGTTAAAAATCACTGTGGAAAGAAGCTTCACCTACACCCCACTGCAATGACAGGACACAACGCTTCCTTCTCTGTTCCTTCAACAGTAGTCCTAATTGGGCTATATACATGGTTATTAGGATTTTGTTTCTCTACTTGAAATACTTGAACTTTTATAGAAATTTTTTGAATGCCAGCTTTCAAAACTTACCTTGGAAAGTACAAGTGTCTTATGATCATAATGCTTATTTAAGTTCAATTGCAGTAAATTGCAGCAGCAATAATTATAATACCTACTGATGTGAAATTGTAATAATGTTCTCGTTATTGTAGCAAAAGACAGAAAAAAATCTTAATTCACAAATAATCAAAACCATTTAAAAAAATGGACAAAGGCTACCTGCTGAACACTTCATAGTTTTATGATATAAAACTGCCTTTTAAATTGTTTCAAAAATACATTTTGTGTCTCATAAAGACAGTGGCTGTCACTCTTAGCTGCAGTTTGTCTTATGCTGAAGAAACCTTGTATTTCCACATCTATTAGAAAAATAACATTCAGGATCCGAGCAATAAAGGAGTATATTTTGGCACTAGACACACGTGCCTATTTCTGTAGTAATTATGATCCCTATCACTTGTCTACTCGACAATATAATAAAATCCAGTAGTGACATTCATTTCTTCCTAGAAGGGTTCTCACGGCAACTGGATGTGGGGTCATCTTCAGAAAACCTCTCTGTGCTTCAGTTAACCAGCCCGTTTCATGAAACAGAATATCAAGAACACAGATAGTATAAATGCACCTACAAATTTTTGTTTCACTGACGATCCTTTCAAAAACATCACTGGCAACAGAATTGTTGCCTGTGTCAACATCCACCGAATAAGATGCTTATCATTTAGAAACCTATCAGCAAGCAAATACACCCTGAAGTGAGTGGGATATTGAAGACCAAAACCTAGAATATTTGATTGTACACAATGGAAACTATAACGAAAATTACAAGAGAAAAGATACTGGCACAAGATGTCTGTGAAGCAGCACATGGCAGCTCCCGCTAGATCTCAATTGAATACCTGAATGAACGAATGAAGTGGCACAGTGAAAACCATCCTCTGAGCTGCCCTGGGCATGCTCAGTCATCTGTTTGTCCCACTTTGATGCAGGCATGACAGATGCTTCAGATACTTCACTTCACTGTAAGGAGCAACACTGTCCAAAATGTTCACACAAATCTTCTACCAATCAATGTAATGCCAAAGGAAGCAACTCAAACCTTTTGCAGCGAAGCAGGACTCAGTTTTAAGGAGAGAAAAAACAAAGCACAAGGTGAAATGTTCTTTTAAGAACAGCAGAAGATACGGACATTGCATTCCACTCCTAATTAAAAATACTTGCGTTCTTGAATAGTTTTTAAGCAAGTCAGATTCTAGATTAAAATATGACACAACAAAAATCACTTTACACTTCTATAGTTTCTTATTCACAGTTCCCAAATAGTTCTAGAAGACAATGAGTGAATAGCATTCAGCATTTGAATTTGTGCAGAAGGGGATGTCAAATATAATATTATTTCCCCGAATGAGGCTTTTTTAATTGCCAAATTATTTTCCTTCTTGCTGTTGGGCAGTTCTCTTTTTGTCCTGTTTGCTAGCTGCTCTCCAGGCTGCAGCCCCTCATTCCTGCACAAAGATGCTGTTTCTCTGTGCAAAGCTCTGCACCCTCATCTGCCTCACGCAGGCTCCCTCAGCTGACACGGCTGGCACAGAGCTCCCCACGTACTCGCTCCGCTAAACAGATGTCACCAGAGTTCCCTCCTGCACAGAAAGAGTATGTGTGTAGGGGGGAAATAATGTTCTCAGCACAAATGCTACTAGAAGATTTTTATAAGCCTTTCTACTGCCCTTTGCATCCAAAGAAACAAGCGATTTGCAAAGAGAGATTTCAAGAAAGTACTAAATGTTCCAGTTAAGGTTCAAGTGTTGAACAGATTTTCTCAGGAATTATTCAACATATGAATATTAAGAGCTTTCAAATCCTAACAAAGGCTGTAATGTGAAAATAGTACTTTAAACAGATGGGAAAAAAATTAAAATAATGTTATTAAGATGTATCTGACAAAGTTATGGAATATACATCTGGGTGTTCATGTGTCATACCAACTGCCAATGATAACCAGTTCTTTATCAGTTACACTTAAATTAAAATTCATGTTAGAATCACTAAAGTAATTAACCATACTTATGCAGAAACACCAGTGAACTGTCGTAACTTCAACAACATATGCAGGAGTTCCATGTTTAACACTGTATGCCCTCCTCACCCTGGAACAAGTAAGGGTGAATATGAAGCTTTTTAGCCTCAAATGTGTACAGACAAATTTGGCACCAAATCCCCACACCACTCCAAGCAGACACTTGTAGAGGCCAGTGCTTCCCAAGTTCCAGCCTCTGCAAGAGGTGGCAGACACGGTGCCTGGCGCTTCTTATCATTTCAAAAAGCAAAGGAAAGGTAATTAAGCCACAGTAATTTTGCAGCTGGAATAAGGAGGAAAAAAAAGTACTAGAGAAAGAATGTAGTGGTAGTGGAGCCTTTCAGTGTGCTGGAAAGCAGACCTCACACCAAGGGTCACTATGTACACATTTTCATACCACCAGTACCTCGCTCTTCTGCTCCACAGGTAACTAGGTTTAACAGAAGATATACAGACAACTGGGATATCAAAGCATGGTGTGAGCCATATTGCTAGTATTTCTTTCTTCCCTTTGTACAAGTTTGCAGACAAATATATGGCCAAAGAGTAGCAGAAAAAAAAAAATTGCTCTTAAAATGACTAATGCACTCATGACTTAGGCTTTCCAAACTACCTAAACTTAGCCAAAGTATTACAGAGAAAGGAATAGATCTCTGACCTATCGGAAAGGAAGGGCATACAGAATATATTTGGAGAAACTCAGCTGGTGTCATTCTGTCCATGCACCTGATATTACTATTCTCTCCTATGTTTTAATCGATATATTTGCTGGCACAGAAGTCAATACCATGAGGGGATAAGGTTACGCATTTGGTACACTGAAGAGCAGATTCGTGCAATGTTCACTGCCAACTCCGAATCATATCAAATGATCCTCATGCAAACTTCAGCAAGAGCAAACAGGCAGTCCTGAGCATTGTCTTCCCCCAGGTAACAATGGCTCTGTTCAAGACCCCCCTGAAGTCCATAGTGCATCATTGCCCAACCTCTCCTTTAAAGGGCTGACCATCAAGTTTCAGGCAACTGAGCCTCTGGTGGAACTTATTAAATATGGAACTCAGCCCTCTCTGAAATCTTAACTAAGCCGTTCCGTTCAGTTGCTAATAAGTCTTCTCAGAAATACTTTATGGTTTAGCTGCTTCCCATCCTTCTGTTCTCTCAGCTTCTTCCATTTCTTTTCTAAGGGGGTAGACTGGAGATTTAAATTTCTTTAGGATTCAAGCTTGTGTAAATAAAAGCAAACTATATTTCTACAGTTGAGAAGTTTTATCTATCATTTAAAATTGAAAATGTTTTGACTAAAAATCTCCACTTAATTGTTCCTACCCAAGCATAGTTTATGTATGCTCCTTTACAATAACTGAAAACAGCATAAGGAGACAAACATACATGGGATAAAGTGAAGATATCACCGTCTAATTTTTATAAATCAAGCATTAGGAAGAAAATCAGCAATGGCATTTTGGACATAATCAAATGTTTTTCTTTTAAAAGAAATGTTCTTTTAAAGAAATGTTTTTGCTAGAAAATTGCATCTACTTTTATGAAAACTGTGAAGATACACATACCACATTATAGAACAGCACTTTGCAAAAACCCTTGAGAGTCCTCTCTACTTGCAAGTGTATTTAAACTTGCTAGTTCTAAACATACTTCTGACAAGAGCCATCTTGCCCAAAATTAGAACTGACAAATAAGAGAGGGATTTCAGTATTAGAGACTAACATGCTAATTTCCAATCTGATTTAACACAGAAATTTGCTAGACAAACATTAAGTATTTAAGCTGTACTACTCACCTTCCAAGTCTCATAAAGAATGAGCAAATCATGCTACGCAGTAACTTGTAAAAGCTACTTTTACATCCATTGTACTAATTTCTCCCCTAATAACAGGGATATATCTCAAAAAACTGATTATATAATCAGTCTGAAATTGAGGCAGAAAAAATTCCAACCCTCATACCAGAATGTAACTGCTTACATAAAGAAAAAGCAGTTTCTTTTTTAAGGGAAAAGAAGTGGAGAAGCTGTAGGAGGTAACACTAAAACCCTTTTTCATACTGTGAGAAATTGGACTACAATACACTGTGAATTTGAAGAACGACAACAGTGAGAACACTGTTCCCTTAAAGTTGGCTTATTTCACTGTTGTCTGATGTTACTACCAGGCAAACAGTTTACCCAGGCAAAACCGGCATTTCACTTCGTCTTCTTTGTGGATGTTACAAAAGAGATTTGTCCATAATAAGGCACATGCAGAAGGTCATCCTGGTCCACAGAAGAAATAAAGTATGTATCCAGTCTGCCAAATAAACTGAAGGTCAAGGCTTCAAAACTTAGGCATTCCTAAAAGCAATATGATTTGCAAGGAAATGTTTACTGCTAGGCAAAAGCAGATAAAAAGTAACCCTTAAGAAAAAAAAAAGTACATTCACAGTTTTGTAAATTAACTTAATGGGAAGACTCCCAGCCATGCTAAATAGCCCAGCAAAGACACTGATCGGCCTGCTGAGCAACCCGAACCAGACTTCAAATTCAACCAGCAGAATGCTCATTTTCAACAATGGGGAATACAAGAGACAAAATTCTTATATTGTTTACAATTAAATAATTGTGGTCTAGTGCAACTATAGTACTTGCCACACTACTGAGAACTGACTTGGATTGAGTATAAAGTGGTCGCTTTGTGTTGAGAAAACATTAATGCACATGACGCAGATGAAGAAATGCTGTGCAATCATCAAAACTGACTTGATTCTACAGTGCTTATATGTTTCATTTCAAATTCAGTATGTAGGATGTCAATTATTGGAATAAATATTGATTCTTACTATGTATTTAAATAGTGTCCAATTTCATTTACAAAGTTGCAAATCCTGTAAATGACATTTTTATTCAAATAAAATTATTTTACATTGTCCTTCGCCTAATACCCAATATTTTTAAGGGAACTGTCCTTTATTTTACAGTTAAGGGAAAGCAGAAGTCTCAGTAGCTAGAGATGCCTTTTTGTTTACTTTACAGACTTCAGCGGCAGTAAGCTTCCAAATCTTCCCCTTGCCAGCATTACTCAAGCAGTGCTTGATCTCATAGCAAAACCAAGTATTAGTTGGTTTCTGTTAGTGATGGAGCCATATTATATTTTTTCTGTTCTCCTAATTATGTGCATACAGTTTTGAAAATCAAGAGTCTGATTCACCCACGTGAAACAGAAGAGTTTAAGTTGGAAGGGATCTCTGGAGATCTGTGTTCTGTTGAACGCAAGGTCTTAGATTAGCTTATTGCAGGAACCTGTCAAGATACAGCTTGAGTATTTCCAGTGAGGGAGCTTCTACCACTTCTCTTGAGTGACCTGTTCTGATGTTCAGTTATTCTCACAGTGATTAGTTTTCTTCTGAATGGAATTTCCTCTGAAGCAAGCAGTGCCCGTTGGCCATTATCCTGTCACCACACATCTTTGTGGAGAGTAAACCTCTACTATCCCTGTAACACCTTCTAGCTATCAGAAGAATGCTTTCAGATCCCATCCAAGCCTTCTGTTCACTAGAATATTTACATTCTCCAATGTTTAAATGTCATGGTGGCCCTCCACTGGAGTCTTGCCTGTTTTTAATTTCCATCTTGAACTGCAGGAACCAAATCTGGATAGAGTAGTACAGGTGTGGCCTAAAAAGTGTTGAGTACACTGGGTTCAAGGCAGATCATATAGCCAGACCCCAGCTGGTACTGGTGCTTGGGATTACAGCATTCCAGGTGGAGAATCTCACATTAATCTTTTTTAAACCTCACACAGTTCCAGCCTGTCACTGTCTCCCTGAGTGGTGCACCTATATCTCTGCCCAGTTTGGTGCCAACTTCAAGTTTGTTGAGGGTGCATTCAAATCCATCAATATTGGCCATACTACCAACTCCTCAGAAATTCCACTTGACAATCAGTGAGCCATTAACCACCACCATTTGAGCCATTAAGCCAGTTTTTGTCTTGTCTTGTGGTTCATCTGTTTAGTCCATACCTTACTATATTTTCCACAAAAAATGTTGTGGTAGACTCTGACAAACACCTTGCTAAAATAAAGGCAGATGACCTCATCCTCCATCTGTGGACTTCTGCTTGCCACTAACTTATGAAACCTTTATTGTTATTCTTTACATCTCCTGCCGCTTTGAGCTCCAGGCTTGCCTTTGCATTCCTATCTGCATCTCTCTGCATGTCCAAGAAGTACCTCTGTATTCTTCTTTTGGGGAATTGCTCTGTCCCCTTTTCATCCCTCACATGCTTATTTTTGCACTTGAGCTCTCTCAGTAGCACACTTAAGTGGGACTGTTTATTTTTATGTCTACTCCTTTTCCCACTTAGGGGAACAGGCCACTCTTGTGCTGCAGGAAGGCGCTCTGAAAATATCTCAGCACTCTTCCAAGGAGCAGCTTTATCGTCCAAGGAAGTTTCACACTGGATCCCTCCAAAGAGTTCCCTGATCAAGTTGAACAGTAGGTACTATGCAGTCCAAATTAATTCATTAGGTGATATTTATTGGAAAGTAGATACAAAAAAGACTAAATATTTTACATGAACTAATACAATTCAAAGCACAAATATTTGCCCACATTTATGTCCCAAAGTCTGTATTATCTGATAAATCATTGTGCAATCAGATCAGAATGAAACAGAAGTCATCTTTAAACACATGCCAAAGGCTTCTAATTTCTAAGGGACCTGCACAAAGTAGTACAAAATAGAAAACACGCACAAAAATATAACTTAATCCGGACTTCTGTCCCTTCTTCAGGAGCTATTCAACTTCAGTCAAATCACTTCAGATGAATAAGAAATGTCAGTACAAAATAATAAATCTAAGCAATTTTGTTGAGTGACAGATCCTAGCCCAGCAGTCATACATTACTGTTAGACATAATAGGATATTAATCAGTTAAAGTGTGTTGACATTAATAAATTATTTTCAAAAAAATTTGAATTCAATTAAAAGACAAACATGATGAGGTAAAAAAAGATAACGATTTTTTCTCAAAAAAAGTTTATTTCATTAAAATACAGAAAGAAACCTTTGTCTTCTTCAAATGGTAAAGCTTTTTCAGCAGGCCACAATACACAAATTCAGAACTTCTGTTAAACAGTGCTCTCTTGTGGTTCTGGTGCATCAATGAAAGAGTAAATCATTGTACAAAGATATAGGAAGACAGTTTGAAATTTCCTGTCTCTGAGTCTAACACAAAAATCAATTCCTCACACTTGTATTTCATTTTGTTCTGCATTTTGTTTTTCTAGTGTGTCAATAGCCTCATTTATTAAAGAACACCTTCAGATACTGCTTTCAAAGCAAAGTATGAAAATTTAAAAAAAAATCATGACAATTTTAGCCTTGTTCTTCGATTGGAATTCACAATTGACAATATGTGCAATACCAGGATAGTACTTAATGCATCAATTCTCCCAGGTTCTGTTGGCAGACTTTCTGCATTGCATGGAATATATAGGTTACTTAAATATGTAGCCCACATCTCATAGCTTCCATTAAATACATCCCTATTTGATTAAAATAAAGCCTTACTTTAATGTTCTTGGGCTCCCAGAAAGTTAAGACTACTTCCCCAAGACTTCTACCTTTTTCTAGTAATGTAATGAACAAAGTACTTGTTATCACATGTAACTAAAACATTAAACATAAATGGAAATATCAAAACATCAATTACTAGATATGATAAAGGGAGACAATGTTCTCACATTTAAATATATTAACTATTCATTGAAAAGAACGAAAAGGTGCTCACAATATCAACTTACATAGGAAGTTGGTTTTGCCTTTTCAAAATACAGCAGCTACTTTGGATAAAGGATATAAAGTTTAAAAGGAATGCATCTTTCCATTTCTGTAGTTATTTTGAAACTAAAATTTTTAATAGCAAGTACTACACTTTTATTTCCCATTTATTTCAATCCTCAGCAGATATTAACAAGGTTATCAGTATAATTATGTCTAAACTTCTTGATTTAAGAGAAGTGAAGCAAATGTGACTAACCTGTTCATTCCCATCCAGGCTGTTAGATTTCACAATTTCAGATGCTGGTCTGACCTGGGTTTGTGCAAGTTCCTGGGGAGCACTCTGAGAATTTGGCATAGGTGGTAAAGGAGCTCTCCGTTTCTTCGGCATCTCCGATGGCAGAGTGCTTGTATCATACTGCTTGCTGACAGTGTTCGATCTTGTGATAAATGTTGGCCTTGGCTTGCTCATCAGCGGAGTTGCTGGGGCACTGGCAGCCTTGGGGTGCAGGGGGAAGAAAAAAAATCCAAGTTACTTATACTTTCTGGAAGGCAATCAACAGTACTGATTGCTCAATATGAATTTGTTCCTAAAAGTTTTGCTTGTACAAAGTTACACCTTACTTGTTCTCTTTTCTTCTTGCTTCGCTGAAAAAAGCTGAAAAATCCTTTGTTTTCTTTCTCCTTCAAAACATCCAAGTTTTCAGATTGGTAGGAATCTAAAATAGAAAACAATAGTCCTAGATGTTATTTATTGCATAGATTACTACTTCTGCATTCTTAATATTTCACTGTCATAAGCCTCCTGGAAGGATACACAAAACACACCATAAATCACCTATATTAACAGTTTTCTAAGTGCTGCAAAATGAATGCATTTCCTACCATCCATGTTCTTTCTGTCTTTCTCAGAACTCAGAATAGATGAGCTTCAGCTGCTACTAATACCCCCAGCATGTAATCCAGCCATGGATAATATCACAAAGGCTGTAAAAGGTAAAAAGAGCATCAGCTTCTCCAGCTCTCAATTCCTGACAGTTTAAATTCATGGCAAAGCGTGAGGTGGGACAAGTCAGGCACAAGCCTGCATGTGGTGTGACTGGAAGAAGGTCACTGAAACACCCAACAGGGGCTGCACATGTAACTGCATGGCAGCCACAGTAAAAATAGTCACGTCCATTCATTCTGGTACCATGCAGAATTTATCCTCCTCCATCATCTTATTCATGCAGACGCATTGTAAATCTAAAGGTTGTCTCTTTTTAATTGCTACTAGATTTGACTTTCTGAAAGAAATCCCACCGGATGCAAATGCAATAAGCAATAAAAAAAATCAGCAAGGCTACTATGGGGTCTTGGTACAAGTATCAATATAAGCATGACTGTAAATTTAATCAATCAGTCTAAGGTAAAACAATACAGAAATACTTTATATATAGCTGGGTATATCTACTTTGGTATTATCTTTTAAAATACGTATTTATGATAGGACAGAGATAATTGTTCATGTCATAGTTAAGCAGATCTTATAATAGGAGCAGATGGTAATGTCACTTAAGTGCTACAGTTTCACCGCCTATTTCAGTAAATCGTACCTTGCAAAGGTGGTAAATTTAAATCAACTGGTGATGTGGCTACAGAAAGACAAAAAGAAAGACAGAAAATATGAACCTGAATGAAGGATGCAGTTATAAGTTACAAACACAGAAAGCCAAGCTGAATCTTCAACATTAGGAAAAAGTAACTGGGTACTTTCCTGAAGTAAAAGGATGTTTCTTTACTACCTAAGGCTATATGCTATTTAAGAACTTGAGCCTAAAGACATGTAACACAGACTGGAATCTTGTAAATAAGGAGAGAGGGTCCACTTCTATTTCTGAAAGAAATAGGAAAACTAGTATACAGAATAGATTGTTCTGTAAGTTTTGGATTATCAGGCAGGCCAAACTTGGAAAACAAACAGGAATATATAATTAAAATATAATCCGAATAAAACGAGATTCTGTTTAAGATTCTGAATAAAACAAATTCTGTTCAGTAAAGATATACCTTACCATTTTCTTTCATAAAGAAAGCTGAAAATGCCAAGCTTTGAGTTGTCTGCAAAATTGAAATGCTGAACTACTGTGTGTCAAGAGAACTGAAGTATATCTAAATTTCCTAGCCGGGCACCACCTTGTAAAAAGGGTCTATGCCCTTGTATTCTCTCCTCAGGATTTTTGGCTGTTGATTCAAATGAAGCACAGATCATACCGTGCAAAAGGCAGCCCTGCCAGCAAGACAATGCACTCTGGGCACATGTAGTCCAAGTAACATGTTTAGGCAAGTAAAAATATGTTGTTTTCCAGTGAATAAAAAACATTTCATTTTTGTTTTCTCCATGGGAAAAGGACATCTTTTCCAAATTTGACATTTTCCTGTTCTTCGAGGTAACTGGCCTTTGGGAAGTAACTGAGAAAAAACTTGAAACTCTAGCCATCAAACGATAAGGTTACCATATTTAGGTAGAAGGGAGGAAAGACACAAACAAAAAAAAACCCTCTAAAAACCCAATTTTTAGAGCAGAAAGAAAAATAAGCAAATAGAATAGTGGTCAAGAACAGAAGTACGCAATCTGAGATAAAATTTCCTGTGAGAAATGTCTGAAACAGAACAAACCACACTGTATAGAATTTTTAATCACAGTACAATAAACCCCTCAAGAAAAAGAAAGGCTTACAGCTAAAGATAAAACCAGGCATAGGAGTGTCTGTACAAATATAAGTTAGTTAGTTCATTGTGTGCCTGTTGGGCCACAATTAAAAAGAGAATTATTATTCCTTCACAATCTATCAAATTAGCAAGCAGCACTCAGGAATGTACATAAACACCATCAGAATAGTCTAACACTTTTAAAATCATCTTAAAACAAAGCTAGAATCTCTCTAATGCTTCTGTTCCTTTCATCTGATAACGATTCTACCTCTTTTCTATGAGCTAAGGGAAATAGAGTGGTGTTGGGTTTTGGGGGAAAAGAAGGCTTTGTTTTTAAGTGGTGATTTGTACTTAGCCACCTTTGCTGGTACCAAACACTTTAGAAGTACACTTCTCAAACATAAGTACAGGTAGACTTGTCCCAGTTTCAATTTTGTGGAAGATTAATGAAATATATACTAAATTGCTAGAAACTAAGTTATTTGTAAGTAAAAAACCCCAACAAAACACAAACATTCTTGAAATACTAAGTAATTATTTTTCTATGGCTGCAACTTACAAAATTTATCTTACCCCGACTGATATCCATGGCATATAATTCTCTCAGTCCAAGGTCATTAAGAGATTTTGTCACATCAAGGGGTTCTTGAGACTGATAATTCTTCAGCAGCAGTGTGTGTGAAGGATCAAACTCACATTTACTACAGATAATTGGTATGAGTTCTTGAAGGGGCGAATGTGGACTAACTCTTACTACTGTCTTCTGAGTCTTCTTGTAGTTTATCACCACCCTTACTGTTTGCTAAAGAGAAGAAAATTCCAATAAATACCAGAAAAAATTCTGAAACAACTAGCATTTCTATAACAGCCTTAGAGTAACCACAGGAATTGACCTTATGGTCCACTTCACCAGTTATAGATTCAGTAACATTACAAGAGAAAATAAGAACTATTGTGTAATTCCCTTCTACTCACGAAAAGGACTCATGAAACAGTTGGCTTCTTCTTTGGCACCTGCCACGTGCCGGTCCAGCAGGGCCTGGAGCGAGACACCCACCTGGGTTACGTTGGGTGGCTGCACATGTCAGCTAAGAAGCCACGAGCGCATCTGTGTGTGGGTGTGTAGGACAAAGGTAGAAGAGCAGCAGAAAAGCTCCCCTGGCCCTGTGTAAGTGCTTTAGATAAATCAAAAAACAGTATTCTTCTATACAGCACACAGACAAAGGTGGAAGGAAAGATGTAGGCAGAAGCTGCTATAGTATCCTAAAAGCTCCTGCCTTCCTAAGGGTATATAAAAAAACCCAAGTAACAACAAAAAGGTACAGTATGTATTAAAGGAAAATGAACACACAATCAGAAGGGCATATATATCACAGCATGACAGCTTTTACATGTTATTGGTTTTCAGTTTGTGGAAGGCTGTATTCAGCCATACTACATCTGCAGAATTTGTCAAATGGACAGTAAAGTGTGGGATTTCAAATAATATTGTAATGTTTCCTTCTTTCAGTGTTTGCTGCAACAAATTGAGGTATATTTTACCTAAGAGGAGGTTATCAAAGAACATGAAGCCAAGCAGTTCACAGGGGTGCATCGTGAGACAATAAGGGAAAACAGGAAAAGCTGAAACAAGAGGCTGAGCTACCAATTTAACTTACTGAACAATACAATACCGATTCTAATTTCTCAATATGCTTTAATTTTAGTTCTCACCTCTGGTATAACCGGAGCAGGTTTCTTCTTATCTATTTGTTTTGGTTTTACAATCACCTTTTCCACTTCAAGCATTCCCACTGGTGTGTTGGGTTTGAATTTAATCTGGTTGTTTTCTGCTGATACCAACTCTATAGTGTAACTTGATGGATTTAAATGATACTGTGCACAGAGAAAGATCAGCAAGTCCATCATGGGCTTCCTGTAAAAGACAAATGGAACTGTCACAGCAGATGACAATTAAGCAGGCTGTAACAAAGCGTGCTGCTAAACATTTAACCCAAGTCATCTTTTCCCTTCCATGACTAAATGATTACCGCCAGACACCAACTTTAAATATCTTCAACATTAAAAAAAAAAAAGGCATGAAGCCTAAAAAAAAAAAAAACCAAAAACCACCAAAAACCCACCAAACCAAACCAAAACCACAAAAAACCAAAACACACCACTAAAAAGAAAATGAAATCAGTTTACACAAAAGTATGCCAAGTGCTTGAGAAAGGGGAAATTTTTGCTTTGTGAGGTGATGCTTTTCCTGAGGTCAGCAGGGAGATGTGCATTAGCCACCTCATTTGACATTTAGTGCAAACTGTAGCAGTGGTGATAAATGCCGTGCTATTCATTAAGAACAGTATCCTTCCAAAGCCTGAAATTTTCATATCCATTCTGAAGTTACAAGGCACTTTATTTTCAGAAATCTTGAGCATGAGCCATTTGGAGGAAGCAGGAGAAATGAAGTTTGAGGAAGTCACCTTTTGATCAGGTCTTGCATTAGTGATCCCAAAATGAGAGCCACGTGTTTAATACAGACAGAGGAAAAGAAGTTAAATGACAATACGGTAGTTGAATGCCATTTCTTGAGAAGCTCTGTGTGATGCAACAGATGTCCTTTCACAATGAAGAATGGCAAGCTTTTTTGTATGTAGTCACTAACTGTATACCCTCGTTCTCTCAGTGCTCCATAAGAACATGCAGAACAGCACATTAAGATAGGCTGAACATTCCCAGTTGCAATTGGAATATATTTATTAAAATTTTATTTAAAGTATAAGCAGAAGTGTCATAGCAGTTTAAATAAACCAAAGGTAAGGAGAGTATCCTAACTTTGCATGTTACAGCAACTCATGAGGCTAGAGTACTATCAGGTCACTGGAACCAGTCATTCCTGCATAATTTTTAGAGTTGGGTAATCATCTGTAAGGAACATTTCATTTTGACACCCTCTGCATCTCTCAGTTACAGCTACAAACAGGGGAATCTATCAGCTTCTCTGTCTCACAAGGATATTACAAAAATAATTTAAAAGTCCGTGAAGCAAGGAAATCCTATGTTGAAAAGAACACTGAGGTGTCTAAGAGAAAATTAAAACTATACCAGCCAAATCCTATATTATCAGAAATCTTAAATTCTAGATGTAATCTCATAACAGATGCAAGTATTCTGGTAGCATAGCCAAATGTGGAAATAGATAGCTTCTACAAAGAACCAACAAACTAAGCAAAACTCA
Organism: Caloenas nicobarica; assembly: GCF_036013445.1. Taxonomy (NCBI): domain Eukaryota; kingdom Metazoa; phylum Chordata; class Aves; order Columbiformes; family Columbidae; genus Caloenas; species Caloenas nicobarica. The sequence continues at coordinate 22,889,770 of NC_088250.1, read as the reverse complement.
AGATACTATAAAGATAGCCAATACATTTATTAAGAAGGAAGTTAAAACAGACCTTTAATATGATACAGTTCTGTAAAAAGAATTGAGAATGACTCAATGTTTGAAATTACTGTGAACACTGTCCCCTCCGCCCCCCTTAATTAACCCTAGAATATCATTCCAGTTTTCACTTGGTCTTAAAGAACAAGTGTTCCTTCAGCAAACTGTCTTCTGATTTCTAGAAGGAGGGCTTGACTCTGGTGCACATGCTGCACTTGCAAAAGATGGAAACAGTTGGAAAGCTGACAGGTATGGTTACTGCAGACCTATTACCTTTTTTCTTCCCCCAAAGGAAAGTTTCTGGCTGCTTAAGCAGCAGGAGAATGCTTGCCTCAGGAGGCAAAGGCAGGAGGAACGATAAAAACAAAAAAACCATACAGAACTGATGCTCCAAGGTGTCAAAAAGCAGCTATCGGATGGTCTGAAGAGGTATAGAAGAATATAATATGCTCCTATGCCTTCATCTAGATGATATATATCAGCCTGAAAAATACTGTGAGAAATGCACTGAGCGCTGCAGAAAAATAGCTGTTCCTCCCTTTTCACATAGCTAATCCAGAGAGTTTATTTCAATTCTTCTCTCACATATATCACAGCTTGCTCCAATTAGAAGAAGGAGGAACTACTCTATTTCTTGCACTTCTAACCCATTACAGAACAAGTTCATCCACCTCACTCTACTAAGAAAAGAGCTGCAAATGCAAACTATGTCATTCCCCCCTTTTACTGGGGGCAGAGCAGGGCAGGGGAGGGGGGAGCCCAAGGAGACAGCAGGCACTACTTCTGCAGTGACCTTTCTGCTTATCAGCCTGTCCAATAAGTTACCCATTACTTTTTTTCTGGTATACTTTCGCACACTGACTAGCTTTAAAAACTGCCCGTCCTCTGGCCATCCGCTATTGGAGAAGGGTAAGAACCCTGAAGATGACCAGGACAAGAACTCACAAGCAAAGATCACAGAAAGCCATCCTATGGAGATGCACCACAGCGACAGGAGCAAGACCTCCTGTTAACCAGAAGCACAAGAAGTGACAGGATGATAAGTGACAAACATAGCTGCTCACAAACAACAGACAGGTACATGCAAATTAGTACATGAAAACAATGATTCAGTACAAATTCGCTTTCCATTGGTACTTCCAGAGATGACCGGCTTGACTGAAGGATGTTAGACTTGAAGTCCCGCACTCCACTGGAGGCCAAGACACCTTCAACAACTGCTTTGGACAGATGTTCCTACAGCAAAAGTAATCCTTTTTGTAATCACATCCTCCAGACTTGTAAAACTATTATTTGCTATAGCCTTCAAGGACTGCAGGTAGAAGAATACATATATCACAGTAAATTTAACAGCTTCAATAAGGAATATTCAGTAAAACTCCAAGAAGTGGCCATCAGCTGTCTTGGAGTACATCACCTGCTTATCTTCCTTTATCTAATTTCAGTAAAATCTTTATTTGCAACTTCTTTAACTTCATTACAGTCCTGGAAATTTCTGCTCGTAAATTTATTGACATATTCCTGCACCCCTTCATCCCTCATCTATTTTCCTCTGGTTATTCCTACTTGACTAAATTACAATAAAAAGTCACTAATAGTGGTGTCTCATTACATCACATAAGTGATAGTTAAATGATGACCTTCACCTAGAAAGTATCAAACCATGTTATGTTTGTAACCAACAATGAAAGGTGTCACTTCAAATACTGAACCAAGTATTCAAAGGAAAATTGCATCGTTTCTACACTCCTCTCCAAAAACAAGGGCTAGAAACTTAAAAACAAACAAACAACAACAAAAAGGTTAAGTTTCTTACATGATCAAACTTTAGGAACAAGGTCTTCCCATCATGGGACTCACAGGAGGCACCACTGAATGAAATCTGTCAGTAACCACCAAAAGTATTCCTATATAGGGATGGAATGGAAAAAAGGAAGAAGAGGGGAAAACAAAGGAAGAAGAAGAGGGGAAAACTCTACACACACTTTGGCTTTCTACAGATCTCTGATTACTTAAGCCTATGGTTCCATGGCCTTCCTTGCAAAAATATTTACTAATGCTCTAAAGAGGAAAAAGACATTTGTTTTCATGGAGAACAACCAAAAAAAACACCAAAACCCCCAGAATTTGTTACTAACAAATATAAGTACAATAGGTTTTGAAAAGCAGGGCAACATCACAAAGCTTGTTATTCACTAGCTAGCTATACGGACTAAACCAACAGTTTATTAAGAATACCCTAATGACTGAAAACACTCAAGAATGGATCAAATGAAAACTCACAAAGGACTCTAAGAAAACAAATTCAGCAAAGCTAAGGTCTCTCTGAAAGGCATCTGAAACTGCAAAGCCCTAAACATGCTACCCTCCTCATTCTGAGCGAGCCCAGCAGTGCTAACATAGGCTCTTATTTGCAAGAGAGCCATTTATGAAATATCAATCACATATGGTATCTTGATTGAAAAAAACCCAATAACTGTGGGATAATAAAACTGATTGGGAAATGTTTGCGATTCCTGATAAGCCTGTGAGGCCTGCCTTGAACACTGAGTAATTATACACAATGTAATTTGACGGAGTGAAGATATATGCAACATTCCTTTCTGGTTCTTTGTGCTGAGCAAAGCACGACAGAGGGCACACGGTACTTGTGAGTGTGGCCAAAAGGAGTGAAAAGAAGAAACAGAAGTGCCTGACAGTGTACACGTGGAGTCTCACCTTTAAGAAATTTTAAACACAGAGGAAGGCACCATATCTATAGACAACAATACTCCTTGCTGTAAACACACTAGCAAGAACACCATAAAGCATCATAGCAGTCACCAATTATTTCCGAAAATTTCTTTAAGTTATCCTGAAAAATCACATAGAGTCTTGTGGGGGGGAGGGGGGAAAAAAAACCCACAGAAGTTCCTCTGTTGCAGCTCTGGTGAACAAGCTGGTATTTCAAGTCTAAGCAACCACCTCATGAACTCCAGTGAATGATAAAATGTGCAGACTCGAGCCACAAAAGTCTTTATCTATCATTAAGAAGTAAAGCAGGTGTAACTAAACACTTACATTACCTGGTATAAATAAATAAATCAATCAATCAGCCTGCTTGCTTTCAGTAGCAAAGGCACTGGTAACACACAAACACAAGCACCATAAACAAATAGTTTATTTCAGTTTAGGAAAGCAACACACACTCATCCTAATTGCTGTGATCCCTACAAGGCCCTGCTTAGGAGCTTTATTAGTAGACCTGCTATGATAATTAAAGTAACATTTCAAGTCCCAGGATTTATGATTTTGATTCACCAGTTGATGTCCAGGTCTTTCAGAACTAAAGGTGACTTCAGAGTTATATGCACAATCTATACTATCAATTAGCAGACTAAAATATGTATTTCAAATTAAAACCATCTTAAGCAAAACACATTTGATTTTTAAAAAAGTTTTCCAAAGCTGTAGCTAGAAACTATTTCTTTGAAGCATTATAGATTTTGTCTAAAGTGATGACACCTTTTTTTTTAGGACTGCTAGTAGTCTGTACGTAGTATTGCTGAGCAAGTGCAGAAACCCATCTTTAGGTCTAACAAGGAAAACTCGTGTGGGAAAATTCAGTGACTTGTATAAAGCCTTATTGTTCTGAAGATATGCAGTGACTAGGAAGAACAGGTAGGTGATAGATGCCATACAGAATTTCTGAACCTCAAAAAACAGCCTTCCCAAAAGGTAGGTAAATGTATGAAGTATATGTTTCCACACCTACCCAAAAATACTCAGGCTTAAACAACTCAGGTATTTTACAGTCTCATTAAAACCTGGATGAGGGTTGAAGTAAACTAGAGCAAGGAAAGAAAATTAAATAAAAATGTCATTCTGTGTAACTTACCTCCCGTTAACTGTAGTATACTTGATGACATCTCCTGGCAGGACTACTAATAGTTCAATGTCTTTATCAATCACATTTTCTTTCTGTTCCATGACGAGGTTGGCTGATTCAGTGTCATCAAATGGAGAAACAGCAATAGGCTTTGTTTCAGATGGAGGAGGTGGCGCTTTAGATTTTCTTCTGAAATAAATGGATAAAAATCAAAGATCAAGTATGTATTTATACATACGATTCCATACTGGCAAACTAGTAAGTCTCAGAGCAGGAATAAACCACACTTAATTCTTTTCACTCAGACTGTGTGAGTAATACGTGCAAGGAAGGGATGAGAGAACATTTTAAATATACAATAAGTGATGACAGTCAATACAACAGGCTAAGGTGTATCTATCATATTAAAAAAAAAAAAGGCCCAATAAACATCAAGCACAAAACAAAAAGGGTTTTTTAGTATACATTGAAAAAGGTAAATTACTTTTTTTCTCCCTTGGGTTAAGCAAAGGACCCAATTCGTGCATTCTACAAACAGATTTACTGGATTAATGTAAACAGAAATTCTGTGCTATGCAGTATGAAGCCAAATTGCACTGACAGTATGTTTAATATATAGGATAGATAGGTGAGGGAATAATCAATTCACAGTTTTCCTCCCCGAATTTTTCTTTTGATTATAAAAATCATTCAAACAAATCCTACCAGCTCTAGTCTATTTACTTCCATACAGTAATAAAATAGCAGTACAACCAATGCTACTGTGTTGTAATATTTCTTGAAATTTCAGTCACAATATGCTTTCATATTTTCCTGTCACCTCTGCCAATTTCCTATTTTAATTTTCTCTCTATCCTTTCCCATGTTAGTGACAAGCCAGTGTACTCTTGAACGCAAAAACTGATCACTGATAAGTTTCACTTATTTAACTTAGGAAAAAAAGAAATTCCAAAATAGTATAAAAAGAAAACTCTCTACATCTCTTAATATATTTATGTTACAGTAAACTCAGAGGGCAGGACTCTCATATCCTATAACATATAGTCCAGCATCCCCTTTTATTCCAATAACTTTCCCAATGCACCAATACTGTCAGAAAGAAAAGATTTTAAGAATATCGTCATTAGAAACAAAACCAAAACACACTGTGGAGATGCATTAACCTCATAAGAACTTCTTAATTTCTTAAAAACATTCTTTTAAAAAGTGTGAATGGACCCTCATTCACAGAAAGGTAAAATACATTTAAATATAATACACAAAGGTTCCAAAAATATGCTTGCAATTTAGATTCTGGAACTGTAACAAAGTTTGTTTACTTTAAATATAATCAAAGAAATTAACTTCTATAATTGTTCAACAGAATTAAAACAAAAGATCTAGCATACGACAATTAGAA